>NC_072473.1:94298528-94616528 GCF_027574615.1 Eptesicus fuscus
CAGGACCACTTTCAAGCCTTCACCAACCAGTCTCTCAGGGAGATCATGCTGCTACAACCCCTCGCTCCAACCAGAAGGAACCTATACAACATTCCAACTGACTATAGTCAAAGGCCAACCCTCTGTGATCTCGATGTCCAGATTCAGCAGGAAGTAATTACAGAAGATATGACCTTCATCCCTATTCCATAAAACGAAAAGGATGGAATTTTGGGTTTGATGGAGCAATTGAGTTGATACCCTTCCCCCGGGAACTTGCTTTTCAGATCATTTCACTATGGACATTCCCTTTGCTGAAGACCACATTTCACTTGTGGTGACCACATTCTATTCTCTCCCTTCCAAGTATTCATAAAGAAGTCTCTGCCCAGAAAAATCCCACCAAAAGTACTTTAAAAGCTGCTGACTCCCCTCACTGGGTGCTGGAGCCATCCAGGCTCAGCCACCTGGTGTGCAGATGATCGAATAAATTTGTAATCCTTCACCACTCTGGCCTCGTGCATGCGTTCCTCTTTTGGCAACCTAACATTTATAACTATGCCTTTCATGTGATAAATGCTTTAGAAATGAAAGATACTATTTAACATTATTAGAAACTAGAGGCTCGGTACACGGATTCATTTACTGGTGGGGTCCCTCGGCCTGGCCTGCACCTTCTTGCAATCCAGGATCCCTCAGGGGATGTTGGACTGCTGGTTTCAGCCCTGTCCCCACAGGCCAGGCCGAGGGACCCCACCAGTGCAAGAATCCGTGCACCAGACAGGTTTCAGCCTGATCCCCACTGTCCAGGCCTAAGGACCCCACTGGTGCATGAATCCGTGCACCAGGCCTCTAGTATGCATATAAGATCTTTGGTTAATCTCTTTCTGCCCTCCCCATTCCCCCTTCTCTCTGAGATTTATCAGTCTATTCCATATTTCCATGACTGTGCATTGAGCATCTGCCCCCCTGGTGGTCAGTGCATGTCATAGCTACCGGTCAAACGGTTTAATGGTCGAGTGGTTGAATGATCAAATGGTTGCTTAGGCTTTTATATAAATAGATAATGAAGACCTGGTCTATTCCAGGTGCAACCTGGAGCCAATGTTAGCCAGTGGGTG
The DNA here is from genome assembly GCF_027574615.1 of Eptesicus fuscus. Classification (NCBI taxonomy): domain Eukaryota; kingdom Metazoa; phylum Chordata; class Mammalia; order Chiroptera; family Vespertilionidae; genus Eptesicus; species Eptesicus fuscus. The sequence continues at coordinate 94,299,629 of NC_072473.1, forward strand.
TGCTGATTGCCAACATCCTGCCTTCATGAACCCTTAAACAACTTCCAATTGGTCTGGGGAAGCCCTGGTACTTCTTTGAAGAAGGACTAAGCTCTAGCAGGTAAGGAAGGCTTCCATTCTTGTGTTTTGGCCATTCAGGGATGGTTGAGAAACACCTGCACAGGCTCTAGGAGAGATACATTGGCTTTCAGGTCTTTCTACTGCAGGCTTGAAGTCAAGCAACTTAACAGATGCTGTGTTATGGTGAAGCGGTATAGTGGTTGAGGGCTCAGTTTATGCAGCAGAAATCTATGAACTGAGTCATAACTGTGCTTGTTATGACATCTCCTTTCAGCCAAATTTACTGAGGCCTACTAAGTGCAAAGCACCGTGGCTAATAGGAAGTCCAAGGAACAGATTCAGCAGTGTTCCTGGCAATACTAGGCTTTATCCCCTTGAGTCCATAGGGCCTACTTATTGACTGAGTGAACCATTTCTAATTGTAATGATTGCTAAAGACACTCACTTTTGTTCTCTTCCAGGGAATATAAGCTACAAAAGTAACTTCAGGAAGGTCATTCAGCATACCTTTTTTTGAGCACCATATTCAAATAACAACAAAATTAACAATAGCAATAATGTGTTAAGAATATAATGAATTCCTGATACTGTGCTAAATGCTTTACATATATTATCTCATTAATCTTCACAACAAATCTATGAGCCTGGCACTATTTTCTACAGATGAGGAAACTGAAACTCAAAGGAAGATTGCTTTTCAAATATCACACTACCAGTAAGTGAAAGGACTAGAATATGAGTCCAGGGCTTTTGGATTCCAGAAGTCATACTCCCAAATACTACACTGCACATTACTGTATTCCCCAATGGTACTATACCCTTGCTGAAAACAAGAGCTCCATAAGAGATTCTCTCAAGACCTCACCCATGTGAGTGTATAGTAACTTACAGACTGATTCAATGAAAAGGTTGGATGGAGCCTTCTTCTGCTGAGTACTTCAGAAACCTCCCAGGGTCTCATTAATACCCAAAGCAACTTCATTAGACAATGGTAGGAACCAAGGATTGCTATAGCCAAGCACTGGGGCATCCCAGCCTTCGTTCCATGTGGCCATTCTTTGCTTTTCAAGGCCTTTTATTGTTTAATATGCACCACAGATTGTAGACTTCTCTTTTTAAGTTAAATAGGAAGATCATAGCTTACATGTTTGAGGCCTGCTACAAGATTCTGATGATATTTATCACATGCAGAATAAATGCCATTATAGTTATAGAATACATCAATCATGCTGTGGCTATGTAGTCCCAACTAAGCAGTTGGCATGTAACATTGCTAATACTGTGCCAATATAGAAAAAAAATGCTTTTAGAAACAGAAGAAGGGATAAATTGGGATTCATTCATGGATTCCAGATGCATCTATCTGGCATTTCTTGTTATGCTTAGAAATCAAGGTAGCATTGATGTAAATAAAGATCCATTAGGAATCAGCGATATTGTGAATATGACTTCAAAATTATGGCTTTATATTTTATCAAGATTATAGCACAACTGCCATGGTTTATATGAATTTTTAAAATGTAGTAATAAGCATATAACACAAAATGTATTATCTTAACAATTTTAAGTGTACAGTTCAATGATTTTAAATACATTCATACTGTTGTGCAACCGTCACCACCATCGATCCCTATAATTCTTTTTACCTTGTAAAAGTGAAACTTTGGCCCTAACTGGTTTGTCTCAGTGGATAGAGCATTGGCCTGCAGACTGAAGGGTCCCAGGTTTGATTCCAGTCAAGGGCATGTACCTTGGTTGCAGACACATCCCCAGTAGGGGGTGTGCAGGAGGCAGCTGATCGATGTTTCTCTCTCATTGATGTTTCTAACTCTCTATCCCTCTCCCTTCTTCTCTTTAAATAATCAATAAAATATATATTTTTTAAAAGTGAAACTCTGTACCACCTAAACCATAACTACCTACTTCCCCTCCCCGCAGCCCATGACAACTCACTCAATTTTCTGTCTCCATGAATTTGCCTGCTCTGGGAACCTTATACAAGTAGAATTACACAGTATTTATCTTTTTGTTACTGGCTTATTTCACTTAGCCTAATGTCCTCAAGATGCATGTATGTTGTACCATGTCAGAGAATTTCACATTGTATGCATACAACATATTTTTTGTATCCATTTATTTGTTTATGTATACTTGGGTTACATTCACCTATTGGGTATTATAAATAACTAGGTGCACAGATTCGTGCACATTGAAAGGAAATTAATTAGAAGAAATACTTTAACATCGCTATTTGCATATTCTGTTGATGTCACTGCTTTCAGCTTCAGACTGTCAAAAAAACAACCGACTTCATAATCGACAATGACAGATCAAAACACACGTGTGTGATTGGTGCCAGCGAGGGCTTTATATGTATCTTGCATGCGTGAGTCAACGTTTATTTTTAAATTGCCAGTGAATGTCAAATATATCGGCCGGTCAGTTGGTTGGATGGTTGGATGGACGAATGGTCAGTCACTTAGCCATATATATATATTGCTATAAACATCAAAACAAGATTTTTCTTTCAATTTTTTTGGATATATACTTAGAAGTGGAATTGCTGGATCATAGGGCAATTCTATATTTAAATTTTGAGGACTTGCCATAATGATTTTCATATTGGATGAAATATTTTATATTCCTACCAATAGGGGTTCCAATTTTTCTACATCCTCACTAACACTTGTTATTTTCTGTTGTGTTTTTTTTTTATAGTAGCCATCCTAATGATTGTGAGGATAGTTACATATTTTAAAATTTTGTCTTTGTTCTGTAATAATATCTAATGTTTTATTTACACATCTAATGTGGCCTACATTATTGAATTTCACCAAAACAATGAGGAATAATATATACTCTGTATAAATGACAGCAGTGTACTCTGGGAGATTTGGTATGCTTGCTCTGAAAGAAGGCATTAGTAGTTGCTTGTTTTAAGCTTTACACTTAATGCAAGTCTCTTCTTTGATATCTTCTATAGATACTAAAGGAGGAGGCAGTAACTGGTCCCTCTGTGCTGTATTACATTATATTGTGTTTTTTTTTTTTTTAATCTACATATCTGTCTCCTCTAGCCTGTGAGTACCTTGAAGCAAGGTGTCCATTCTTCTGGCACCTATTAGACCTGAACCCAGTGCTCAATGGGTTGGTCTCTCAAATTTATCTCAGGGCATGCTTAGCTCTATGCTGTTTCTGGGTATATTTCACATAACAGTGTAGCAGTTAAACACATGGGCTCTGGAGTGAAACTGCCTGAACTTCAATCCCAGCTCTGTTGTAATTTGCTTTGTGACTTTGGGCAAGGTACTTTGTCTTCTTTGAGCCTAAATTTTCTCATCTGTTAAATGAAGATAATAGTATCAACCTCATAACCTATTTTAAGAAGTAAATGAGTATATATAAAATGCTTAGAATAGTTGCTAGTGCATAATAGACACTCACACATGTTAGCTGTTAGTGTAGCTATAAGGATTACAATTACTGTTGCATTCCAATCAAGTTCAAACTTTGGGTAGTCCATGGTAATTGCATTCTGCCCTGACTCTCAGGGACTATCCCTAGAAAAGATGGATTCTTAAATAATTATCTTATCTCTTATACAAAAGGCTCATGGCCATCACGCCTTAACGCCATCATGACCAAAGAGTAGCAGCTCTTGCAGCAGTGGGGGGGTGAGGAGGGGGCACAAGCTACGAGTGGCGATGGGTGGGGTGGCAAGCTGAGGCAAGCCGAAGCGAGCTACTCTTGCACTATTTCATGCACTCTAGGCCTCTAGTAAATTAATAAAGAATAGGGTCCTATCTTCACACTCTAGCCAGAATGATGGATAATAGTATGGTCCCACAAACACCACCATGCCCACTCTCTACCTCCAATAAGTCCAGTGAGTGAGCCACATCATGAATCAGTAATGAAGTGGTATGATGAATGGGGTTTTGGTTTCAGATCAAGGTATAAGACTAAGCTTGGATAGTCAGCTTTCTTACTTGAAGAATCTCCCTCTGGCATAAAGATGATCTTAATCAGCTCAAACTGCTATAGCAAATTTATTATAGTCTCGATGGCTTAAACAACATAAATTTATTTCTAATAGTTCTGGAAGTACAAGATCAGGATGCCAACATGGTTGGGTTGTAGTGAAACCCCTCTTGTTTGCTAGATAGCTGCTTTCTTGTATTCTCACAGGGAAAGAAAAAGATCAGAGATAATATCTATAGTGTGTCTAAAGGGCACTAATCCCATCATGAGGGCTCTATTATCATAACCTAATCATCTCCCAAATGTGTTACCTTCAAATACAATTACATTGAGAAGCTATTGGCAGAGATTCAGAGAGACATTGAACTGTGTAGCTCCTGATCAGGGGCCATACTTCTCCCCCCTGTGTGCCACTGGACTCTCTAACAAGAAACACATTTGTCCTCTCTTTCCAACTTCAGTGGTTCCACCCTACTGAGCTCACATCCTGCAGAGGGATAGGCTGATAGCATCCAGCCTGAACTTGTGGTGTGCACTTTCTGGGAGAGCTCTGGTTAGAAAGTAAGGCAGAGACTTAGTGGTGTGGCTCTGTAGTATGGGCCATTTTACCCCAACTGAATGCCCAACAGTGCTGCCCCCAAGCAGGAGATCCAATATCCCTGTCCTCCCAAAACATGTCACCCAATTCTATCACACTCATACCATGTGGAAGAGACTGTAAGTTATGGCCGGCCCACTCTACAGACTTTTTATGGAAGGATCTGAAAGAAATCCAGATAGCCTCAGGGTGTGGTAGATAGGTTTGCAGGTGGAGATGGATCTCTGGCTGTTTTGAGTCTTTCATTGATATACCTATGGGTATACAGCTTGTCACCTCCAAAGCACATCCAGGCCTAGTAGAGGCAGCCATAAACTGCAAATTGCTTGGTAGATCGAGATAGGTAGTCCAACACCAATTACATGCAGCATCTGATATTAACTGAACCAGAGTCCCTCCCAAGTAGACTCAGAACCAACACAACCATTGGTGGTCTTCAGACCACAGCACAGTATGAGACAACTAGCCACTAAATCAGCACAACCAAAGGGAGATCTCAGCAGGCATCAGACCCTGTTAGGGCCAATTCCACTTCAGAAGGGATTCTATGCACAGTGGCTCAGACACTGTGGTTAGGGTTGATCCTCCTAATCAGAGAGCATGAGAGTTAACCCCATTCATGAATGAACCAACAGTATTAAAGATTCAACTATAAATGGAGGGCTCACATAACCCACACAAGAGACATTCCTAGAGCACCTAGCTCAGGAGATCTGGAAGATTGCGCTGCTGAGACCCACAAGTCATCTACAACATAAAATCACCATCACAAGTTTGTTGAAACATAGCAGATCTACCTAATACAAAAAGGCACACAAAATTCCAAGACAAAGTAACATGCCCCAAATGAAAGAACAAGAGAAATCCCTAGAAAAGGAGCTAAATGAAATGAAGGCAACAGAGATACCAGATGTAAAGTTTAAAACAATGGTTATAATAATGCTCAACGACCTTAATGGAAGAATAAATGATTTCAATGAGAACTTAAACAAAAAGATAGTAAGCATTAAAAAATACACATAAATAATAAAAGGAACCAGTAATAAATGAAGAATATAATATCTGAAATGAAGAATACACTACACGGAATCAACATCAGGTTAGATGAGCAGAGGATCAAATCAGCATTTTAGAGGAAAAGATAACAGAAAACCACCAAGCAGAGAAAGAAAAAGAAAAAAAATGAATTTTTAAAAAATGATGAAATTCTAAGGGACCTCTGGGACAATTTTAAGCATAACAATATCCACATCATAGGAGTACCTGAAGTTGAATAGGGAGCAAGGGATTGAGAAACTTTTTAAAAATATATGTATTATTTTATTGATTTCAGAGAGGAAGGGAGAGGGAGCAAGAGATAGAAACATCAATGATAAGAGAGAATCATTGATTGGCTGCTTTCTGCATGCCCCCTACCGGGGATCGAGCCCATAACCCAGGCATGTGTCCTTGAGTGGAATCAAATCCAGGACACTTCAGTCCACAGGCTGATGCTCTATTCACTGAGCCAAACTAGCTAGGGTGAGAAACTCTTTGAAAAAATAATTGCTGAAAACTTCCCTTGCCTGGTGAAGAAATAAAGACACACAAATCCAGGAAGTGCAGAGAGTCCCAAACAAGATGAACATAAAGAGTCCCACACCAAGACACATTATAATTAAGATGGCAAAGATTAAAGATAAAGAATCTTAAGAGCAGCAAGAGAAAGACAGTTAGTAGATTGAAATCATATCAACCATCTTCTCTGACCACAACAGTATACAACTAGAAATCAATTACAATAAAAAATCTGAAAAACACTCAAACACATAGAGACTAAAAAAAAAACATATTACTAAGCAATTAATAAGTTAACAATGAGATCAAGGAAGAAATCAAAAGTTACCTTGAGACAAATGAAAATGAAATGAAAACACAACTCACTGAATAGGGAGGACATATTCACCAATGATATATCTGATAAGGGGTTAATATCCAAAATTTATAAAGAATTCATACAACTCAACACCAAGAAAATAAATAATCCAATTAAAAAAGGGCAAAGTACCTGAATAGACATTTCTCCAAAGAGGACATACAGCTGGCCAACAGACATATGAAAAGATCTCAATGTCGCTAATCATCAGAGAAATGCTAATTAAAACCAAACTGAGATATCACCTCACACCTGTCAGAACAGCTTATCATCAATAAACTAACAAACAACAAGCGTTGGTGAGGATGTTTGGGAAAGGGAACCCTTGTGCCCTGTTGGTGGGAATGCAGATCAGTGCAGCTACTGTGGAAAACAGTTTCCTCAAAAATATTAAAAATAGAACTACCTTATGACCCAGCAATCCACTTCTGGGAATATATCTGAAGAAACCAGAAACACTAATTTGAAAGAATATATGTGCCCCTATGTTCATTGCAGTGTTATTTACAATAGCCAAGATTTGGAAGCAGTGCAAGTGCCCATCAGGAGATGAGTGGATAAAAGAGCTGTGATACATTTACACATGGTAGAATACTATTCAGCTTTGAAAAAGAAGGAAATCTTACTTTTCGCAATAGCATGGATAGGCCAGGAGAGTATTATGCTAAGTGAAATAAGCTAGTCAGAGAAAGATAAATACTATATGATTTTGTTTATATGTGGACTCTAATGAAGTAAATGAACAAATAAACACAATAGAAACAGATTCATAGACACAGAGAACAGACTGCCAGCTGTCAGGGGAAGAGAAGTTGGGGCACTAGGTGAAAAAAAAATGGAAGGAATTAAATAGTGCAAATTGGTAGTTACAGAATAGCCATAGGGATGTAGATTACAGCATAGGGAATATAGTCAACAATATCTAGATAAATATATATAGGGCCAGGAGGGTACTTGAAGCAGCCAGGGAAGCACTCTGTAAAGTACAGTACATGATTTTCTAGTCACTTTGCTGTATATTGGAAACTAATACTGAATAATATTGAATGTAAACAGTAATTAAAAAATTGAAAAATCTAATTAAACTAAATTAATCATCTAAATAAAGAAGGTTAAATTGGGAAGGCATTAATAAATCTTCATATTTTTCTTGGCTTTTAATGTCAAAGTAAAAGTAATATTCAGTTCATATAGTTCATTTTTTCCACTGTTTTTTTTAAAATTATCTTTATTGTTGAAAATATTAGAGTTGTCCCCTTTCCCCCCCATTAACCCTCTCCACCCTGCTTCCATCCCCTTGTCAGGCCTTTCCTGCATTCTTGCTTATGTCCATGGGTTATGCATATAAGTTTTTTGGTTAATCTCTTCCCATCCTCCTTCCCTCTGAAATACATGTCAGTCTGTTGCATGCTTCTATGTCTCTGTGTCTACTTTAACCAGTTTATTTTGTTCATTAGATTCCACACATAAGTAATATCATGTGATCATTTTTATTTATTTTACTTTTTTTTATAAATCTTTATTGTTCAGATTATTACAATTGTTCCTCTCCCCCCCCCATAGCTCCCATCCACCAGGTTCCTACCCCACCCTCTGCCCTTACCTCCCCACCACTGTTCTCATCCATAGGTGTACGCTTTTTGTCCAGTCTCTTCCCGCAGCCCCTACTCCCCTTTTCCCCCAAGAATTGTCAGTCCACTCCCTTTCTATGCCCCTGATTCTATTATATTCACCAGTTAATACTATTCATCAGATTTTTTATTCCCTTGGTTCTTAGATTCACTTGTTGATAGATACGTATTTGTTGTTCATAGTTTTTATCTTTATCTTTTTCTTCTTCCTCCTCTTGTTAAAGAATACCTTTCAGCTTCTGTGCTCAGCTTGGCTGGGGTGGAGTCTCAGGGCTGACCAGACAGCCTTGGTTTCCTGTCAGTCCTGCCCTACGAGGCCCCTGTGTCTCAGTGTCCCACGGCAATGGCTGCATGCACCTCTGAGAGAAGGCTGCCCTCGAGTTTCGCCCGCTGCTAGACAGTCCTGTTTCTCCCCGAATGAGTCTGGGTACCCAAAGTCTCACCTGGAACTGGATTTCAGTGAAGTTGGGAGGTTTTGTTTCCCTCCTGAATGAGAAAGTTAGCCACATGCTTGCTGCCCGCCCTCTCTGAGCTCCACGAGTAAGCCAGCTGCGTATTCAGCCACCCGCCCTGTCTGCACGCACGTGTCTCTGCACCTCTGTCTTCCACAGCTCCTCTGGGTCTCAGTGTCCTTTTATCTTTCCTTCTAGTTGTAGAATTTCCACTCAGCCAGCTTTCTGGTGGTTCTGGACAATGTCTGCTCTGTCTTCCAGTTGCAGTTTTGAAATTGTTGTACGAGGCAGCAGTATAGGTGTCTACCTATGCAGCCATCTTGGTTTCTCTCATGTGATCATTTTTAAAGATACCTCAGTTGAATATATTTTATCTTTCTAATAATAAGAAGAATAAAAACATTAAAAGCAGTTAGTTAAAAATGCTGTTTTTTTAAACATCTAATTAATGTATCCCCTTTTTTATTTTCACCGATTCTGTTAACCTTCTGTTATCCTACAGACAGCTTATTTCCCCACATCCAGAATAACTAATTTGAATAGTGATTTTGGCATTGGGGGAGAGGCATACTATAAATTTGCATACAATTTTTGACATAATGCCCAGAACATTAGAATAATGACAGATAACATTTCTTGAGGCCTCCCTATGGCAAGCTTATAGGATTTTACATGGATTAACTCATTTAATTCTCATGACAACCCTATGTGGGAGGTGAATCTTATCTCAATTTTGCAAATGAGGAAATGAGGCACAAAGATCTTAAGTTTATTACTTTAAATGCACACTACCAGAAAGTGGTATTGCACATGATAAAATCTCAATAATCTGAATATTATTATGACTAAACATTTCAATGTAATATGTTGAAGGGCACCTTAAAGACTGCATCCAAACCCTCACTTTTCTGATGAAGGAGGTACTGAGACTTAAAAAAGTGAATGGTTGGGGCAAGGTGTGCCTGTAGGTGAGTGCCAGAGACAGGACATGAAACTAGTGCTCCTGACTCTCCAATGGTGTGGTGAGCTTTCCAAACTTTCGAAGGACAGATTTCAACTTGAAGCCTTTTAAAGTAACTTTACCTCCTTTTTCCTCTTGCTTACCAGGGGCAACATTGCTTTAGGACTGAGGCTGGATTAGAAAACACTTCTGAAAATTCCCAGAAAGATTGCTGAAATGACTGTGTCAGGAAATTCTTAGAAATGAGAGTGGAAAAGTCGTTTTTGTTCACTCTTCTGTGGGTAAGAGAAATGGTGACCATTAATCACGTTGTAGTAGGAAGACTTAGTAGCACATTCACTTTCAAAAGATCATTCATTTTTTTTTATTATTATTTTTTTAATTACTTTATTGATTAAGGTATCACATATTTGTCTTCAACCCCCTCCCCCCATTCCCTTCCCAATTCCCCCCACACGCAAGCCCCCCTCCCCCTGTTGTCTGTGATCATTGGTTAGGCTCATATGCAAGCACACAAGTCCTTTGGTTGATCTATCTCCCTTGTCCCCACCCTCCCCTACTTTCCCTCTGAGGTCTGACAGTCTGATCAATGCTGTTCTTGTTCTTCAGTCTATGTTGTTCATCTTTTCCCCTAGATGAGTGAGCTCATGTGATACTAGGAATACACTTATAGGAACTGAAAATGAGACAAGCAATAAAGGTTATGCTGAGAGGCAAATGAATCAGTCTGTAGTGAGTTTCTTTCTGGGCCAACAGTTCTTTTGAGTCCCGGTTTCTATGTCCAACAGTTGTTAATGTGTTCATAACAGCAATGATATTTCAGTTCTGGATGGTGGACAAATGGTGGTATTGCAGGTCTGACCCTCTCTGGTTTGGTCCTGGGCAATCTGCAGTGACGCATATCTGCTGACTGCTAGTATGGCAAGGCATCGTCAGCGTCTTCCATCTCTGGACTGTTTCTCTTCTGACTTCATGGCTGGAGCACTCCTGTCAATTCCTCTCTATTGCAGGAATCCACATGTCTCGGAGTTGTTTTCTGAAAATATACAAACATATTCTCGACCAAAAGTTAATAAAGGAATATTTTCTATGAATTTGATTTGCGATCCTTTTTCATCTTTTTGCCCAAATGATTTTCCTTTGGCTTGTTTTGACACCATGTATGTTTTACCTGGGTGACTTGCCGTTAGCATTACAAATGAAAGTTAATTTTCTAAAGTAAAAATTTTCTAGATGTAATTTATTTGCAGGATATTTTTCCTTACATGATATTCTTCTACTATCCCCCCTTTTTTGGTTTAAATATTGGGAGGCTTTTGGAAATTTTATGCTGTAATCTTGATAGCTTTTAAATTTTACTTTTTTGCACTAAAATGTGACTGCTTTAGGTTCATTATATGTTATGCAATTTTACCATGAGATGAACTACCAATAAAAATTTTAGTTAACACTTTAATAACAGCTTTTTTGTCCAGTACAATTGATTTTTCTAGAGTATTTGCTTATTTTGATTGGCCAATTTAAATTAGTCTGAAAACTTGACTACTATCTTACTGTCAAATTTAATATTCTAACAACCATCTTGTTTTACCCTGTAATTATTAGTGGAGAGGATTATTTGCCTTCTTGAGTAGGCCCTGAGCATTCCTGGTGCTAGGCTGGATTTAGATATCCTAGACCCCAGTTCCCCGGATCATGGGTGCAAGACATCTCCATCAAGTCTTGTTGCGGTGAGAGGGCATCTGCTGTTGGCCAAGTATCTGTTGCCTGGGTCCCGATTTGAGCTGGGCATCTGAAGCTGAGCAGCCATGGGGGCAGGAGATCTCCTTCAGCAGGGGTGAGGGTTCAGGCCCCTGCAAACTTGAGGGGGTGAAGGTCTGTGCCCCACCTCTGTTGACCCCCAAGTTCTCTCCTGATGGCCCCTGTGCGACTGTGCCTGTCTTAGGTTGTTCCTTCCCTGAGGAATCTTACCCGTCTCTGGCTAACCAGCCATCCTCCGGGGCCAAGCAGGGTGATGTGAGGTTTAGTTCTGTCTCCTTGGTCGCCTATGCCCCCATGGCCTCCGCGCCCAGCACCTGTCTTGGGATCCCCTCGCCTGCTAGCAGGGTCCCAGCACTGATCACATATCTTGTGGAACCCAGGTTTCTTCTCCAAGGAGGCCCAGCTCACCCCACTGGGCGAGAGACACATCCATGGTACCAGCCATCATGAGGTTTCACCCTTGGCATGAACAGAAGCTCAGGCAACAGCTGTGGACAATTGGATTATGGGAAACAGGTCCCTCTTGGCTAAAAGGGCAAGAGGGGCCAATTTAGAATGCTCAGGTGCCTTCCCAGGGGGCCCTCTACATAGTGGAAGGGATTAAACCCTTTCATGTCCTTTTTAAATTGCTGCCAGACATTCAAAGAATTAGTTTGTAAGTTTGTTTGGGGTAATTATATAATATGCTGTTGTAATTCTAAAATATCTAGAGATGTGTTACGTTTGTCTCCAAGCACCAAACAGATGATCCCCCCCCCCCATGGGTGTGAGGAATTATTATATGTAATGGGGGTGATCCAAGTCTGGGAAATTTTTTAATGACAGTGTAGAATAATATCATGTAAGGATATTCTTTGTTCTAGTCCATGGCAATACCCTTTCAAACTGGCTGTCTATTTCTTTTTGTATAGACAAGGTCTTGGTTACATTTTCTGCACTTCTACCTCGGGCAAGTAGTGATAGTAGTGACACCCTTTCTTTGGTGTCCACACAAGCCAGAAACCTCTCTTTAATTTTACACACAAAGGGGCATTGTTTTGATTTTGTGTCATACAAAAGGGAAGCTGGGTGGAGACCCCTGTGTATTTATACTTTCTTGCCCCCCCCCCCATGGACCTCCTGGATAACCAAGGTGTTTGGTATTATTGGTGACTATGTTAGTCAGGGGATCAGCCTATATGAGTGGTCTTACCCATGGAGAGTCAGGAGCATAAGTCCAAAATACTTACCCTCTTGTCCCTAGTAAAATTACCTTACATCTGATGATTGCTAGCATGGCTGGAAAGGCGTTCTCATGCATTCTTGGGTTTCTGGTTACCTCACAACTTCTTCCCTGAGGTTTGATATTTGTGGAATATAAGGAACAACATAAACTGATGGGGGAAAAAATAGATCCAGAAACAGAGAAACATAGATCATTCATTTTTAAAGCTCCTTAATTTCAGGACTTTACCCTACTGGCCTCTGCCTATGGGCTCTGTGATTTGAATGGAATCCACTCTTAGGTCTGGCATCCTCAAGGAAGAGCTGCCTCTGCATCCTCCCAGACAATGCTGGTCTTGTGTGAGCCAGGATAAAGAAGTGCAGGGCTCTCACTGAAGGGCAACAGTGCTTCTGGGAATAGCAGGCAATCAGCAGTGACAGAGATGAAGAAGGCAAGAGTAGCTCACCCTTTACAAATATGGGTAATTACACAGAATGCAGAGCTGTAGAGAAATTAAGAAAGTTCAGTGGGAGTCTTGGGAGCTTTCCAAACTTTTGAGGATTTATCTAAAATGAACCTTTTCCTTTTTTTAGTTCATACTCAGCTAATAATAATAAAAAAAAACAACTGCAGTTATAATCCTGATGAGTCCTCCAAGAAGAAAACCATCAGAGAGAGTGAGAGATGACAAATCTTAAGATGTGTATGTCCTTGGAAAACTGGATCTAAATACAAGAAAACACCCTGTTATTATCTCTTTAGATAATAACTTTCTGACAAGCTGACTTTCCACTTCCAATGCATGCAAATACATTGAATTTTTAGCTGGGAGATATTTCTCTAATTTAGAGATGAGGAAAAAACAATGCTACCATGTGCTTCTAAAGACAGTATTAAGGCTTGATTACAAACTCTGGGTCAGCTACAGAGACAGGATACATGTCAGCTCAGGAAACACTTCCCAAAACCAAGTTCACACCAGGATGGGAAGAGCTTGGTGCTTTTTCTGATTAGCTCATGTAAGCAAGGCAATGTAGCTGAAATAGAATAGTGAAGGCCTGGGCTCTCATCTCAAACCCATCACTTTCTGGCATGCTACTTAACTTCCAGGAGTCCCAGATTAGTGTAAAAGAAAATTCTTACAATACTAATAAAATCATCATTATTAATATAAGCCAAGTAGTAAGCATTAGACAGGTGCTTATTATGAGCTGAGCACTTTTCTCAGTACTTTTCCTGTACTATAGTGTCATTGAATCTTTCCTGCACTCCTGTGAGGAAGGTAATATTAAGTTGAATAACACAAAATTATCAATATTTTACCATCTCTGACCTAAAAATGGCAATTTCATATGGCCCACTTTACAGATGAGGAAACTGAGGTGTACAAAGCTAAGTAACTTGGACCCCAAATTCATAAGTTATAAAGGTAGTACAAGCAATATCTACTCCATAAGGCTGTTTAAGTATTAGATAAGATGATGCATGCAAAGCACCTAGCATAGTGCCTAGCAAGAGTAATTGCTCAATAAATAATAGCTACTATTATGATCAAATCTTTACTGAGGACACAGCCAGCTACATAATTTGTGAGAGACAGTACAAAATTAAAATATGAAGCCCTTGTTCAAAAGTCAGGAAAAGGGTGCTATTGAAGTTACAAAAAAGTTTTTTTTCTTTCTTCCACCATTTCTCCCTAGATGTATCCTGGTGATTTTTATTTCCTATTTAATGTCAAATACACTTGAGCATAGAGATACTTGCTAAGCAAGTATAGACCCTAAAAGGTGCCCATGGGCCCCATGATGCCCACCAATTACCAGATTACTCCTGCTGCCAGATGCTAGATGGCCACAGTGCCCCAGCTGAGGGCTTTAGTGCAGGGAAGTCAAGACTGGCATTTCTCTCTCCCACCATACCACCATCTCAACCTATGGCAAATAGGAGACCTCCAGTTTAGGACACACTGGATATCTGGCTTATGGTAGATACAAGGCTCACCGCTGCCTAGTTGCTGAATGTATGGTGATGCTGCCAGACTGGGGCAGGGACAGCTTTTGAAATGTCCCACCCTGATACATTGCAGTGCATGCATGCCTAACTTTGACCCTCCTCATGCCTGCATCCTGGCCCCTGCCAAGGACAGAAGCACACATTGGTCTTTGCAAGTTAATGAGGAGAGAAAGGCCCAGGAGTACCAGGTTAGTAGAACAGGTAGCTGAGAATCCATCCCAGGTAGATGAGTGGGGTGGGAGATGAGCTGAGTCTCCTAGCCTTACTTTCCCACCAGACTTTACTTATAAAATATAAAGTCAAAGATAAAATTATTTAGAATTTCAACACAGTGCCCACAGAGCATTCAACCAAGTCCAGAGACCTCCTGAGCCTAGAGTCCCAGGCAGCTACCCTGGCCACATGCCTATGAAGCTGGGCCTGACTGAGCACCTCCTTGTACCAGGCTGTGTGCCAGTTGCCAAAGTGACCACAGAGAGGACTCAGAGCCTGCCTGGAACAGAGGCAGCCCAGCTTGGTGCTATGATGAGCACAGTGTAGGTATCAGGGCTCTGGAGTGAATCTGTAATGAAAGCGATTCTAAGAGGCAGCTCCATGAGAGCAGAGAAAAGGGCATTAATTTATCTCCCTGGCCTTCCCCAGGTCATCAGCCTGTATTATACGCTGAATTCCCTCCCAAACACTCCCCTGCCCTGCTACCCCCACCTGGCTACTCTAGGCTTCTTACATTTTCTCAGACTCTTCTCTTCAGACACATACCAAAAAATAAAAAAAAATCTCTATTGTGGTTTGATGTAAAGTCTTCTTTCTTTTATCACTCCTATGAAAAATAACAAAATTCTAGACCTTAGATTTCTAAAGTGAGAAAAGCGTGCCTGCCATTCCCCTCCCTGGCAATGGCCCCTGGGCCCCTCAGCAGGCCTCATCTTGGTTCCCTATTTGAAAGATGGGTGAAACAGATGCTCAAAAAGAGACACTGTGGAGTTTAGCTACTCAATATTGTTAAAACCACTTTAAAAACATAATGTGCTACATTAATTCTACATTCCATTATTACTAATAAAGGCTCAACCTTTGCACATTGAAATATCCAGAAAGGGACATTTGATTCATGATAAGTCAAGAGTGATTTAAAATGTTGATCCTAGTTCTAAGCATAGCCAGGGTTGCATGTGCATCAATTAATGCAATAATTGCTATAGTAACCATTCATTTACATTAATTAGAAGAGTAATAAAGTTCCATAATACATATTCCAGATTAATGCCAAAAGCATAAGTAAAATCTCCCTATTGAAAGGTTTATTTGATGCACTTACCTTGTAGAAAAACTTGCTTTTTTTTTTTCTTCATAGGTATATTTAGCCAAATTAAGCAATTTTCTTTTATTCTTCCTCTCCTTCCTGCCTTGTACTGCCTCTGGGATTCTAAGGCAATTAGCCATTTTGTGGATGAAAAGGAGGCCTTAATGTGCAGCAATTCTGAGATTATTTTCTCTCTGAGTATTAGAGACATTTCATGAGTAAATAATAAGAAAATATCCTCCTGAAGCCCTGGCCATTGAAACAAATATTCTAAGCATGAAGTGTTAAAGTTTTATGTGAAATCATCAAATGATTTTAAGCCTAGCATTGGAAAGATGTTAGGGAAGGCCTATTCTCTACTCCAATTAATTTGGTTCTCAAATTTGTCAGAAGAAAAAATGAGAAACCCTAACAACAATACAATATCACCCAGAGATGTCTCTCAAGAGAATCTTTGGAGGACAGAGATGAGCAGAGCCCTCAAATCTGTCAAGTGGTGGAACATAACAAACGTCTGTTTCTTGCTTTTGCTATGTATCTAACATGAGTCAGCAGAGGGACCCTATTCATTGCAGCCCTTCAGAGATTCAGGCCAATGGAGGTTCTACCTCAGTGTGTGATCTTATTATTACTTCAGTAAGAACAGACAGCTCAGTAAATTATACCCAGAAGTGACAATTGCTTAACTTGCACTCATATTTAATAGGCAAATCAAGTCATATGATCAAACCTAACTTTAAAGAAGGATCACAAAGTGTAAATCCTACCATGTGTCTTAGAAGAAATATTGGGTGAGCATCATTAATGACTCCCACAGGAAGATATATGCAATCTGGTATCCTAAACTAATGTTGAGGGATGAGACAAGTTTCCAATATTTTCCTGTAGCATATTCAACATCCGTATCCCCAACACACTATGACAAACTGCCAGCATTCTGAAAAGATAAATATTATTTTGTTAATTTACATTTTTATATTTTTGAAGAGACATATTTTTATTATTACAAAATCTGTTATTATTGCAGAAATTTATAAATATACATAGAAAAGGAAAGAAAAATCACCAGTAATCACATCTCCCAGAGAAAAACTTTGTAAGCATTTGGAAGTTTGTCTTGATTTCACTGTCTAGTCTTGTTTTTTCTTTTACCAAGTCTAAATATATTATTGTTATCTTGATTGGGCATTTGACAGTCCCTACTTTGTGGTCTCCCTCTTTAATTGCACCTTTTAGGATATTTTTCCCTTCTCTGGCTCTCTATAGGTCTCTTTCACTCAGAAAATGTTGATTCCTTTCTGTTTTTTCTTGATGGAGCTGAAGGGGAAGGTCATGGTGAAATATTTATAAGGAAGCAAAACTTCATCTGGCTAATATTTATCATCATTTATGGAATAATTCCACTGAGATTTTATATCAATGCCCTCCAACTCTTTCCTATGACTTTCCAAAGGCCCCTTTTAGGAAGGAAATGTGAAAAGGAGGAATTCTGCTCTGCATCATGTTTAAGTCTTGTGAGCTACCTGACACATAAATTTCTTCCTCTGGTATGTTGTGTTGGCAAATTCACTTGAATGTCTTTAAAAGTGCTGAATCAGATCTAAGATGTTCCTTGGTCACAATAAAGTCATTTCTTCATAACATTATTTTTAGCATCCTTTTCACCCTAATGTGACAGTTTTTACTACTTCATATTATTTCCTTTGCTTATTTCCTTCTTGTATCACTTTTATTTACTTATTTATTGTTGACAATATTATACATGCCACCCATTTCCCCCTCCTTTGCCTCTTTCCACCTAACCCCTGCCCTATCCAAAGTCTTCCCCACACTATTGTCTGTGTCCATGAGCTATGTACTAGTATGTATGCATATATGTTCTTTGATTAATCTCTTCCCATCCCCTCATGCTCCGCCCTATAAAATCTGTCAATCTGTTCCGTGCATACATGCCTCTGGACCTATTTACTTTTGTCAGTTAGTTTTGTTGATTAGATTCCACATATGAGTGACATCATGTGATAATTTTCTTTTTCTGATTGACTTATTTCGCTTAGCATAAGAATCTCTAGGCCAATCTATGCTATCTCAAAGAGTAAGAGATCCATCTTGTTTTTATAGCCAGAAACTGTTCCATTTTGTAAATGTATCACATCATTTTTATCCACTCATGTACTGATGGGCACTTGGGCTGTTTCCAGATCTTAGCTATCTTACCTAATAAAACAGTAATATGCAAATTGACCGCACCTTCGCTACACCCATAAACCACGCCCACCAGCCATGCCCACTAGCCACGCCCACCAGCCAATCAGAAGCAGATATACACATTAAACCAGCAAAGAAGGGGGGGGGGAGAGGGCAGCACCTATGCCAGTGAGATCCAAGCCATGATGGTGGACTGGGGCAGCCGGCTGACCAGGTCCACCATCATTGATCCCGGACCAGGGCAGGCGGTGTGGGTTAACGCCCACAGCCGGCTGCCCAGGTCCACCATCACCAATCTCGAACCGGGGCAGGCAGCGTGGGTTAACGCCTGCAGCCGGCTGCCCAGGTCCGCCATCACCGATCGCGGACCAGGGCAGCTGCCTTCCCAGGTCCATCACCGATCATGGACCGGGGCAGGCGGTATGGGTTAAGCCCAGGTCCACGATCACAGATCGCGGACCAGGGCAGCCGCCTGCCCAGGTCCACGATCACGGATCCAGGTGGCGTGGGTTAGCACCCACAGCCATCTGACCAGGTCCCCGATAGGGACTTGGAGTCTAGCATAACGAAAAGAATAGTCAGCAAAAGCAGGAGACAAGGTTTCATAAGTTCTCCCCCAGGTCACCACTGTTCTCTTATACATTTTAATTATCCCAGACTTTGCATGATGGGATTTGATTTGAATTATGCCTGATAGAGATTACATCGCATGAATTGTAGGCTCATTCTTTCTTTTTGTGGTTGCCTGACTGAGAAAGGCCTTGGAATGAGAGAAGGCACTTTCATTTTCCTTTTTCATTCTTTAGAGGCTGAGGAATTACAGTTATATGAAGAACTTAGTGAGAGAATGAAAGTCTCATGCTGTATTTTTCTGTAAGTTTTATCATGTGGACTATCAAAAACTTGGTGGGATCCTTTTCAAGAGGTGTTACAAAAATTATGTTGGAATTAACATTCAAGAGTAAAAGGAGAGAAGTGAGTGGTGGGTAAAGGAAAGAACTTTGTCCTAGAAACCAAATAGAAGCCACATAAACCTTCAGATTCTTACTCATTGTGCTTTGGAGGTATTAAAGGATAATTTTTAAGAAAAGTTAAAATCATGACTTATAATCTGTATAGATAAAAGGCTAAGTGACCAACATTTGTCCATCCGTCTGACCAACTGGTACACATGACGCACTGGAAATATAAAAATAAACTTTGACTCGTACACGTGCCATACATATAAAGCTCTCGCTGGCGCTAATTTGAATGTTGCATTTGGTGGGAAAGTTCTTTTCAGAGGGGATTTTTGTGTTGCCATGCTATACGATTGGCCATAATACAAATAAGTTTTAAAGTACTGTAGTGTTTGGGGATGTTTCAGACAGTTGTCTCTTAAAACAAATATGAGATCAGAGGATTCTGCTTATAGTGAATGGTTAGTAAAACTTGGAGATGGCAAACTTGATAGCAGTTTTCATTTAGGAATGGATATTATTGAAATTCCCCATGAAATGATTTTTAATGGATCTATTATTTAAGCCATCTTTGGAAATAGTATATCTATAGATAATATTAAAAATATATCTAAACATGCAATTCTTTGTTCAAAAAATGAGCATGTTCAAAAATTAAATGAAGAAATTTTGGATATACTTGATGGAGATTTTCACGCCTATTTGAGTGATGATTCCATTGACTCAACAGATGATGCTGAAAAGGAAAATTTTCCTATTGAATTTCTTAAATCACAAGGACAAACTGTAGACAGAGTAGGAATATTCCTACCTGAACCCATTTTTGGACATGGTCAGTTATATGTTGCTTTCTCTCTCGCTTTTTTTTAAAAGTATTTTAAAAAAATATTTTATTGATTTTTTTTACAGAGAAGAAGGGAGAGGGATAGATAGAGAGAAATATCGATCAGCTGCCTCCTGCACACCTCCTACGGGGGATGTGCCCGCAACCAAGGTACATGCCCTTGACCGGAATCGAATCTGGAATCTTTCAGTCCACAGGGCGACGCTCTATCCACTGAGCCAAACCAGTTATGGCTGTTGCTTTCTCTTGAGTTCAAAGAGCATGTTATGTTAAAGTTAAAGCTGTAAATACTTTATCTCAAGGGAAATTAGTCAAGCACTCTGAAAGTGTTTTTACTCTTAATGTGGTATACAGGAAGATATTAGAATAAGTTTAATCACTTTATCAATCATTATTTGCATCAATGTTGTTTTTATATTACGAGTTTGTTATTGTTATATCAGTTTGTTATTGTTATATCATTTTGTTATTGTTTACTTATTAATAAACTGATGTATTATTTTCATATACGTTGTACTCATTTCCTTTTATCTCTCACACTTTTATTATAGAGAAAGGGCAAATAGGAATATTAAAATATTTCATCTAATTAATTCCCTTTCAATGTGCACGAATTTCATGCACCGGGCTACTAGTTGTAAATAATGCTGCTATTAAGATAGGGGTGCATATATTATTTCTGATTGGTGTTCCAGGATTCTTAGGATATATAGCCAGAAGTGAGATCACTGGGTCAAATGGCAGTTTCATTTTTAGTTTAGTTTAGTTTTGTTTTGTTTTAGGAAAATCCATAATGCTTTCCACAGTGGCTGAAACAGTCTGCATTCCCATCAGCAGCATACTAAGGTTCTCTTTTCTCTGCATCCTCGCCAGCACCTGTTTATTGTTTTATTGATCTTAGCCATTTTGGCAGGGGTGAGGTGATACCTTATTGTAGTTTTAATTTGTATCCCTCTAATTATTAGTGATGTTGAGAATTTTTCATATGTTTATTGGTCATCTGTATGTCATTTTTGGAGAAGTGTCTACTCAGGTCATTTGCCCACTTTTTAATTGGTTTTTTTTGTCTTCCTGGTGTTAAGTTGTATGAGTTATTTGTCTATTTTGGAAATTAACCCTTTATCAGATGTATCATTGGCAAATATGTTCTCTCATACAGCAGGATCCCTTTACTTTTTGTTGGTGGTTTCTTTTGTCATGCAGAAGATTTTTAGCTTAACATAGTCCTGTTTGTCTATTATTTCCTTAGTTTGTTTTACCCTTGGAGATGTACCGGTATTGGTGAAAATACTAAGTGGGATGTCTGAGATTTTACTCCCTATGTTTTCATCTGGGATTTTTATGGTTACATGACTTACATTTGAGTATTTTATCAATTTTGAGTTTATTCTTGTGTATGGTGTAAGTTGGTGGTCTAGTTTCATTTTTTGCATATACCTGTCCAATTTTCCCAACTTCATTTATTGCAGAGATTGTCTTTACACCATTGTATGTTCTTATCTCCTTTGTTAAATATTAATTGAGCATAATGGCTTGGATCAATTTCTGGGGTCTCAGTTCTGTTCAATTGATCTGTATGCCTGTTCTTGTGCCAGTACTAGGTTATTTTGATTACAATGATTTTGTAGTATAGCATTTTTGTTTGCTTGTTTTTTGTTTTTGTTAAATCTTCACCCAGAGATATTTTTTTCATTGAATATTAGAGAGAGTGGTTGAGAGGGAGAGAGACAGAGAAAGAAAGAAACATGGATGTGAGAGAGACACATTGATTGGTTGCCTCCCACATGTGCTCAGACCAAGGCTGGGGATTGAACCTACAACTGAGGTGCATGCCCTTGACCAGAATGGAACCAGGTTATGTCCACTGAGCCAAACCATCCAGAGCTGTAGTACAGTTTGATGTCCAGTATTATGATCCTTCCAACTTTGTTCTTTTCCCCCAAGATTGCTGAGGCTGTTTGGGGTCTTTTTTGGTTCCATGTAAATTTTTGTTGGTTTTAGGCACTGTATAATGAAAATTGTCAACATTTGGAAGATTGACAACTCCAGACACCAATGTTTTCCAAATGACTAATGCACAGTGTAACAAAATTATGACTGTTTAAAAGATTCATTCAAAGTGAGAGATACCAATGGATTTTATTATAGCAGAGTATATGTTCATTGGTACGGTTTCAATCTTTATTGTTACTAACCTTTAAAAAAGCTTCCTCTTCTTGAGATTTTTCATGTTGTATGAAAGAAGATAATCCCAATTATCTAAAAAATGATTAAATTAGCTTTCATTTTTCCAAATGTATATATAATACATCTTCTTTGTATACTTCAATAATAGCAACATATTTCAACAGATTCAATGCAAAAGTAGATATTAGAATCCAGCTATCTTTCATTAAGACAATATTAAAATTTTGCAAAAACGTAAAACAATGCAACTCTCACTATTTTTTTATTCTGTAAAATATAGTTACTTTTCTTAAAAATATGCTCTTTATATTACTATGTAATGTGCTTATTTTATTTTAAAGTGAACACATTATTTTTTATTTTTTGTTTATTTATTTATACTTTTATTTTTTCCATTTTTTATTAAGGTATTATATGTGTACATATCTTACCATTGCGCCCCCACCCACCCCACACCCATACATGCCCCCACTCCCCAGTGTATTGCGTCCATTGGTTATGCTTATATGCATGCATAAAAGTCCTTCGGTTGATCTCTTATCTCCCCCACCTCTCCTTAACCTTCCCGCTGTAATTTGACAGTCTGTTTGATGCTTTACTGCCTCTTTATTTATCTTTTTGTTCATGAGTTTATAATGTTCTTTATTATCCACAAATGAGTGAGATCATGAGGCATTTTTCTTTCATTGACTGGCTTATTTCACTTAGCATAATGCTCTCCAGTTCCATCCAGGTTGCTGCAAATGGAAAAATTTCCTTCTTTTTCATCACAGCATAGTATTCCATTGTATAGATGTACCATGGTTTTCTGATCCAGTCATCTGCTGATGGACACCTAGGCTGTTTCCAAATCTTAGCTATTGTAAATTGTGCTGCTATGAACATAGGGGTGCATATATCCTTTCTGATTGGTGTTTCTAGTTTCTTAGGATATATTTCTAGGAGTGGGATTACTGGGTCAAATGAGAGTTCCATTTTTAGGTTTTTTTAAAAATATATTTTATTGATTCTTCACAGAGAGGAAGGGATAGGAATAGAGAGTTAGAAACATCGATGTGAGAGAAGCATCAAGCAGCTGCCTCCTGCACACCTCCTACTGGGGCTGTGGTCACAACCAAGGTACATGCCCTTGAACAGAATCAAACCTGGGACCCTTAAGTCTGCAGGTGCTCTACCCACAGAGCCAAACCAGCTAGGGCCATTTGTAGGTTTTTGAGGAAACTCTATACTGTTCTCCACAGTGGCTGCACCAGTCTGCATTCCCAACAGCAGTACCTTTTTCTCTGCATCCTCGCCAACACTTGTCGTTTGTTGATTTGTTGATGATAGCCATTCTGATAGGTATGAGATGGTACCGAATTGTCCTTTTGATTTGCATTTCTTGGATAATTAGTGACTTTGAGCATGTTTTCATGTGTCTCTTGGCCTTCCTTCTGTCTTCTTTCGAAAAGATTCTATTTAGGTCCGTTGCCCATTTTTTTACTGGATCATTTATATTCCTTTTATTAAGTTGTATAAGTTGCCTGTAGATGTTGGAGATTAAACCTTTATCAATGATAACATTTGCAAATATGTTCTCCCAAATAGTGGGCTTTCTTGTTGTTTTGTTGATGGTTTCTTTTGCTGTGCAAAAGCTTTTTATTTTGATGTAGTCCCATTTGTTTATTTTCTCTTTAGCTTCCATTACCTTAGGAGCAGTATCAGTGAAGAAGTTCTTTCACCATATGTTTGAGATTTTGCTGCCTATGGATTCCTCTAGTATTTTTATATTTTCTCGTCTTATGTTTAGGTCCTGCATCCATTTTGAGTTTATTTTTGTGTATGGTATAAGTTGGTGGTCTAGTTTTATTTTTTTGCACATATCTGTCCAATTTCCCCAGCACCATTTATTGAAGAGACTGTCTTGACTCCATTGTATGTTCATGCCTCCTTTGTCAAATATTAATTGAGCATACTGGTTTGGGTCGATATCTGGATTCTCTATTCTATTCCATTGGTCTATATGTCTGCTCTTGTGTCAGTACCAGGCTGTTTTGAGAATAGTGGCTTTGTAATACTGCTTGAAATCTGGTATTGAGATCCCACATACTTTATTCTTCTTTCTCAGGATTGCTGTGGCTATTCGGGGTCTTTTTTTATTCCAGATGAATTTTTGGAGAGTTCTTTCGAGGTCTGTGAAATATGCTGTTGGTATTTTAATGGGGAGTGCATTGAATCTATAGATTGCTTTGGGTAGTATGGACATTTTAATGATGTTGATTCTACCAATCCATGAACATGGTATGTTCTTCCATCTGTTTACGTCTTCCAATATCTCTTTTCAGTGTCCTGCAGTTTTCCACGTATAGGTCTTTTACCTCCTTATTTAAGTTTACTCCTAGGTATCTTAATTTTTTTGGTGCGATGGTAAATGGGATTGCTTTTTCAGTCTCTCTTTCTGTAAGTTCACTATTGGTGTATAGAAATGCCATAGATTTCTTGGCGTTAATTTTGTATCCTGCTACATTGCCAAATTCATTTATTAAGTCTATTAGTTTTTTGATGGATTCTTTTGGTTTTTTTATGTACAATATCATGTCATCTACAAATAAAGACAGCTTTACTTCTTCTTTTCCAATTTGGACGCCTTTTATTTCTTTTCTTGTCTAATTGCAATGGATAATACTTCCAGTACTATGTCGAACAGGAGCCGTGAGAGTGGGCTTCCCTGTCTTGTTCCTGTTCTTAGAGGAAATGGTTTTACTTTTTACCCATTGAGTATGATGTTAGCTGTGGTTTTATCATACATAGCTTTTATTATGTTGAGGTATGATCCTTCTATTCCCACATTGCTGAAAGTTTTTATCAAAAATGGGTATTGGATTTTGTCAAATGGTTTCTCTCCATCAATTGATATGACTGTGATTTTTATCTCTCAATTTGTTTAAGTGATATATCACGTTTAGTCACTTGTGGATATTGTACCATCCTTGCATTCCTGGGATAAATCCTACTTGGTCATGGTGTATGATCTTTCTGATGTACTGCTGGATTCGATTTGCTAGAATTTTGTTAAAGATTTTGGCATCTATGTTCATGAGGGATATTGCCTTGTAATTCTGTTTCAGTGTGTTGTCTTTATCTGATTTTGGTATTAAGGTGTTCTGGCTTCATAGAAAGAGCTTGGAGGTGTTCCTTCCTCTTGAATGTTTTGGAATAGTCTGAGGAGGATAGGTTTTAGTTCTTCCTTGAATGTTTGGTAAAACTCCCCTGTGAAGCCATCTTGCCCCAGGCTTTTGTTTGATGGAAGCTTTTTGATGACTGCTTCAATTTCTTCCATAGTTATTGGTCTATTGAGATGTTTAGATTCTTCCTGATTGAGTTTTGTAAGTTATATTTTTCTAGGAATATGTCCATTTCCTCCAGTTTCTCCAGTTTGTTGGAATAGAGTTATTCATAGTATTTTTTAACAATCCTTTGTATTTCGGTGGGGTCTGTTGTTATTTCACCTCTTTTATTTCTGAATTTGTTTATTGGGGTCCTTCCTCTTTACTTCTTGGTGAGCCTGGCTAGAGGTCCATCAATCTTGTTTATCCTTTCAAAGAACCAGCTCTTGGTTTTGTTGATCTTTTGTATTGTTTTTTTGGTCTCTATGTCGTTTATCTCTGCTCTGATCTTTATTATTTCCTTCCTTCTGCTTACACTGGGCTTTTCTTTTTGCTCTCTTTCTAAATCTTTGAGTTGTAGGGTTAGGTAATTTATTAGCATTGTTTCTTGTTATTTGCAATAGGCTTGTAGAGCTATGAACTTCCCTCTCAAGACTGCTTTTGCTGTGTCCCATAGATTTTAGATTGTTGTGTTTTCATTGTCATTTGTTACCATTATATTTTTTATTTCTTCCTTGATCTCTCTGGTAACACAGTCATTGTGTAATAGCATGCTGTTTATTCTCCATGTGTTTTATTTCTTTTGATTGTTTTTATTGTAGTTGATTTCCAGTTTTATGCCACTGTGATCTGAGAAGATGCTTGATATGATTTCTATCTTCTTGAATTTGAAGAGACTTTACCTATGACCCAGCATATGGTCTATCTTTGAAAATGACCCATGTGCACTTGAGAAGAATGTATATTCTGTGGCTTTGGGGTGAAATGTTCTGAAGATGTCAATTAATTCCATCTGATCTAGTGAGTCATTTAGGATTGATGTTTCTTTGCTGATATTTTTGTTTAGAGGATTTGTCCAATGGTGATAGTCGGGTATTAAAGTCTCCTACTATGATTGTATTGCTGTAAATCTCTCCCTTGATATCCTCCAGGAGTTTTTTTTATATATTTGGGTGCTCCTGTATTGGGTGCGTATATGTTTACCAGAGTTATTTCTTCTTGTTGGATTGCTCCCTTATCTCTTGTTATTTCCTTCACTTTGAGATCTAATTTGTCATATATAAGTATTGCTACCCCAGCTATTTTTTCATTTCCATTCACCTGAAAAAACTTTTTCCATCCCTTCACCCTCAGTCTGTGTCCGTCTCTTTTTCTGAGGTGGGTTTCTTGTAGATAGTAGATATATGGATCTTGTTTTCTTATCCAATCCCTTACCCTATGTCTTTTGATTGGGGTATGGAATCCATTTTCATTTAACGTTATTATAGGTACTTATTTGTCACCATTCTTTACATCTGTGTTCCTTCTTTGCTTCTTACTTTTCTTTTTTTTACAGCAGACCCTTTAGCATTTCTTTCACTGCTGGTTTGGTGGTAATAAATTCCCTTAGTCTTTTTTTGGTGCTAGTAAATTCCCTTAGTCCTGATTTCACCTTCAATTTTGATTGATAGCCTTGCTGGGTACAGTATTCTTGGATTCAGACCCTTCCTTTGCATGGATTTGTAGATTTCATTCCATTCCCTTCTGGTCTGATTTGTAGATTTCATTCCATTCCCTTCTGGTCTGTTGAGAAATCAGTTGCTAGTCTGATTGGGGTTCCTTTGTTTGTAACTTTCTGTCTCTCTCTGGCCACTTTTAAGATTCTTACTTTGTCGTTGGTGTTTGCCCATTTAATTATAATGGGCCTTAGCGTCGGTCTTTTGGGGTTCATTTTGCTTGGGACTGTGTGAGCTTCTTGGATTTGTGTGGGGTTTTTCTTCCCTATATCAGGGATTTTTTCTGTCATTATTTCTTCAAACAGGTTTTCTTTTCCTTGCTCAGTTTCTTTTCCTTTTGGGAGCCCTTTTATTGGATGTTGTTTTGTTTTGTGTTGTCCCAAAGTTCCCTTAGGCTCTCCTTCTGCTTTTTACTTTCTTTTTTCCAGAAGCTGTTCTACTTGGGTATTTTTTCCCACCTTGTCTTCTAGCTCATTGATGTGGTCCTCTGCTTATTCTAGTCTACTCTTGATGCTTTCTATTGAGTTCTTTACAGCAGCGATGTCATTTTTCATTTCTCTTGGTTCTTCTTCATTTCCTCTCAGTCTTACTCATATTGTCGAATATGTCTTCCATTCTTTTCATCCACCTCATGACCATTTCTCTGATAGGTTGCTTGCCTCCATTTCATTTACTTCCTTTTCTGGTGATACCTGCTTTTCTTTCATATGCGGGCTGTTTCTTTGTCTCCCCGTGGTTCTCTCTTCTCTGCATGTCTGGTTTTGTAGTTCTCTCTCTCCTTATCCCAGGAGAAATCTGACCTTTCTGTGGTGGAATGTAGAGCTCCTCTGAATCCACATGTTTGCGCCAATTGGGGACCGGTGTTCTGGGGTTCAAAGCTGTTCGGTGGGTGCCGCAGTTGTAGATTTTCAGGCTTCTGATAACATTCACTTTCCCCTTCAAGATGGCGTGGTCTCTGTGTCCTAGCCAGTGGCTCTGTGAGGGAGCTCAGCCACAGTGGGGGCTACCCGGTCCGGGGAACCCTGTCCAGCAGTCCCCCACCTTCACCTGGAGTTTAGCTGTCTCTTAACTCACTAACAAACACTCCCCATGCAACCCTCAGCTGTTTTTTCTTTCTGCTCCAGGACAAGGCTCAGGACACATCTGTCTATTCCGCCACCATTTTTTTGGTCCATTGATGTTTTTTAATTACCAGTTTTAATTTATAGTATGGTAGATAATGATGGACACAACCCAAATAAATACAAGCTCTTTGAGGTCTTAAATAATTTTTAAGTATATAGTTGAGTGCCAAGAACAAAAAGCTTGAAATCTACTGATGCAGAGGAAGGAGTGAGGCATATAGCCATAAGTTAACACCCACAGATCACTTAGCACAGGTTTTGTGGAAGTCTCTTACCTATCTCTTCTTGATGAGGAGAGTCTTCTGCATTCATTTTTATATCCTCTATGCCTATCAGTTTACCTGATGCACAGTGTACATCCAGTAACTATTGTGCTAATAAAGATATGAGTTGATATGACAATGAATAGCTTCAGAGAAGGGTGGGCTGGGAAGTCAGGCAGAGCAGTTCAATTCAACATGAAGCCAGCCCTGGGTGGCACTAAACAATGATATTGTACTTGAAGACCCAGTCCAGTTCCTTCAAAAGTTCTGCTTTATTCCCCTGGCTTCTCTCAGGCTGATCCAGTTGGCCAGACTGAGACATGGCAACCCTGGGGAAGGATTATTATAGGACACAGAAATTTCAAATG
This sequence comes from Eptesicus fuscus, assembly GCF_027574615.1. Classification (NCBI taxonomy): domain Eukaryota; kingdom Metazoa; phylum Chordata; class Mammalia; order Chiroptera; family Vespertilionidae; genus Eptesicus; species Eptesicus fuscus. The sequence goes on from NC_072473.1 coordinate 94,328,322, forward strand.
ATGTGTTTTGCTTGGCTCTGTAGCAATGACCCAATTTAAAGGGAAATGTGCATATTCACCAAGCTCACAGCCAACCAAGAGTCTTTGTAGACAAATGCTTATGGGTGTAACCCTCTCAGCAAAAGAAAGGGCATTATAATGTGCCAGTGTGATTTATTTAATCCTGTCTGGCCTAAATTTACATCCATCACATGCACTCTGTAATAGCCACTGTCATGTGAAACAGGCCAAATATGTTGTTCAATCTCCTGCATATATCATTCCTTCTATGCAGGTGCAGAGAGACCACTACAATGGAAAGATCCTTAGTGGTTTTTCCAGGCCAGGGCCTTGCACCACAGATGATGGGATTGCTTAATTACAGAGACATGAACATACCAGTGGACTTTACAATGTTAATGCAGAGCCATAAATTATTTGGTTCATTTGTAAGTCTAGCTACTGTTTGATGGGGTAGCAGTAGAAGTCTACCTGACACCCAAGGAATTTGTTCAATTGAGAAATATGCCCCAGCTTTCTAGGCCAGAGAGCACTGCCAGATCTGCTCAATTCCTGTACATTATTCCAATTGACTGTTTCCAAATTAGCACAAGTGTATGCTTTATCTTCCCCACCATAAACTTCCTGCTTTAAAATCTTATCTTCCAAATGAGGGAGACTTCATTTTTTCCACCCTTACCCTTGAAATAACTGGGTCCTAACAAGTGCTCAGAAATTCTCACAGGGAGTCAACTTTATACATTGCCCTTCTGTGGTCCCCAAACCACTCTCTTGGTATTAAATAACCATTTATTGGTCATTGTTTTATTTGCCTGTGGTGGGACCTTGATTGTTCTCAAAAGCCCCTTTGTAAAACTAGGAATAAGCAGAAAGGGCCAAAGATTCAGATGTGCTGGTTTTGGCTGGGCCCTCACTCTGAGCATTTGTGAAGGGGAGGGGGCAGAGGGCAGAGCAACTCTGAGCTTCCCATGCCCCATACAGAACTTCCTCTGAGGGATATTTGGGGCTCTGCTAGGCCAGATGTTTTAAAATATTAATTTTTTTGTTCAAATGGGACATGACAACCCATTGGCCTTGGCAACCTTCTGGGGAAGTTTAGATTTCTCCTTTAAAAAATAAAAGTAGTAGTGCAGTTTGAGGAAGGGAAGCATTAACTAGACAAAGGGAAAGGTGGAACAATTCAAGTTAACAGTCACTTTCAGAGCATCAACTGTGAGCAAGGCCTTGTACTAATTGCCAGGAAGGAGATGACTAACACAAAAATGAATTTAATTTTGCCAAGCAAGGCTTGAGGGATAGCCATTTCAGGTAAAGAAAGTACCATGGGCAAAAAAGGTCACAGGATATTATTTTGGGGGAGGAAATAGAAAGTGGTTGGGTATGGCTGGAGTAGAGGAATGTATGAGTGTGTATTAAAGGGGCAGATTTGAGGGTGGGTGGTGAGACCTAAGACCTAAGAGTCTTATTTGGAACAAGGAGTTCCTTGAGTTAAGCGTTTATCCCCTAGGTAGCATTTCCTGAACAATGTTTCTGTCACAAATAATGGGCTGTTTCTACTCCTATCTAGCACCAACTTTCCTCAGGCATCTTTGTGCCCTACTTTAGCATTATTTGCTATCTATGTTCTAAATATATGATTTTATTTTATGTGATGTCTGTCTTCTTCACTGGAACATAAACTCCATAATGACAGTGACTTTTTCTTTTAATTTTCAATGATGCATTCTCAATACCAAGACAGCTCACAGCACAAAAATAGCACTCAATAGTTGCTGAATGAGAGATATTAATAGTTCAACAAAAGTCTTTGCCAACTACATCTAGGAACCCAAGAGTTAACCATAGTTTAAAAGTGTTCATTCTCCAGAGATTTCTAAGAGTCTTTAATATGCTAACATACAGGTGAAAGATGATGTTGGTTTGGATTAGGCTCAAGGCAGTGAAAGTGGAGAGAAGGAAACAGCTTATGGATATGTATTTAATGTAGAGTTGAAGGACTTCTAGAAGGATTAGATATAAATGATTATGGAAAGGAGAAAATCAAGGAGTGTGTGTGTGTGTGTGTGTGTGTGTGTGTGTGTGTGTGATTTGAGCTCCTGGGTTGATTGGTGGCCCATTAACCAAAGCTCTAAAGGAGCTGGTAATTGGTTGGATGAGAGGAGAGAGGATCACTGAAAAGCAAGGCATAAGCCAGATCATTAAGGCCTTGTTGTCAAGACATGCTATGGCTTCTGGACTCTGTCCTGGGGTGATGTGGAGTCTTTTAAGTATTTAAAGTGGGCATGATTAGAAAGATGTCTTTGTGTAGACAGAGTATATTGGAGGGGTCAAGAACAAAGTCAAAGAGAAGGGATAAGAGACTGTTGCTATAGTGCAAGGATGGAGAGTTCTGAAAGAGTTTGCCAAGCAGGTGCCAGCCAGGCTACCTGAATCAGGTGTATGTCTGACACCCTCAATGCTCACATCACTCCTTGTTCTTCACATTCCATCCTACGGAGGACCCTGAGAATAATGGACTCTTTACACATTTGTGTTGGTTAAGTGAATGTGAAAACACATACACACACATAGACCCTGTGCTTAGCAACCAGTCCTGCTACTGAGCCTTAGATGGACTGCTATGGACATGCCCGTCATTGGATTAGTTTCTATTCAGCCATTGACTATGGCAGGGCAACAGGTCCACATAATCAGCTGGACTCACCACTTCATCTTAATTCAAATTTCCATTGTTGCCTGTTTAGTCATAGTGTAACTTCACTTTGTTATAGTCCTGCAAATCATAGCCTATAAACTATGTAAAGCCCATTCCAATGGAAGAAATTATGTAGCTATGAAACAGTAGGTGACTTGAGTTTGGGCCACAGAAAAGTGTGGGTACTGAATTCATGAGATTCAACATTTGAAGGAGATGGTGGTTCAGTTGTAGTGATGGCCAGGTAGTAGAGGTGAGACTGGCTAGATGTGCACATGTCTAGAGCTGCAGACTGTCAGAGTGGGTGAGCACTTAGGGAACATCTACTCCAACCCCCCTCATGTGCCAACAGAGAAACTGAAGTACAGAGAGAGGCAATGAGTTTCCCAGGACAATGCATAGTTGGACTGGTCAGCATAGGTATTAGAAAATGGGAAAATCTGCCTGGAGCATTTGGAGATCTGCTTCTAGACCTATATATGCTCCTAACTACCTGGGGCTCAGTTTCCATATCTGAGCAATGATGGGCTTGGGCTGGGATTCAAATACAGTACGTGATCCTTTGCTCCTCATCCAGGTTCATCTGAAAAACATTCAGCTATCTCCATTCCCCCCAAACTCAGGTTATTACACCTGTCCAAGATATGCATGGCTGAGGTTTTAAGGAAAAGTTTCAGACCAATGCCTTCATACTCCTGTGTTCCACAAAAAGCATCTGAGAAAACCAGCCTGACCCTGGTCACTGGAATTCAATAAGGTGAAGAAAACCTACCTGCTCCAAAAGTTTGCAACTGAGCAAAAATAATATTTTATCCAAACAGCAAATCTGCTAGGCTGCAAGCTTAATAAGCTATTAAACGGCACAATCTGAAACCTGCAATCAAAGCAAAAACACTGTAAAATAAATCAAGAGAGATAAGAAAAGATTTCACATTGTTAAAATTTTATGCTATTTCTGACTTCCTGAAATGTTACTATTAACCTGGGAGTTAATCAGAGTTTTCATTTACCCGTTGTTCAGAGCTATAATAAGCACTTTAATAGGGTAAATAAAAAGATCTAAAGAAGCAATAACTTAGAATGTCACAAGTGGCAATCATCTATCTTATGAGGCTCATGTGGTACAAAGCATCACACAGCTGGAAACAAATGATTCCTCGGAACACTATAAGTAACCTCCAAGCTCACTCTTAATTAATGTGAAGCCCCACTTTCTCATGGGCATTGAATATATGAACCAATTAAGGAAATACTATTTCTTTAAAATGGCTGTGTTTCTCTCTCTCTCTCTCTCTCTCTCTCTCTCTCTCTCTCTCTCTCTCTCTCTCTCTCTCTCTCTCTCTCTCTCCTTTTCCCTCCTCGGTCTCTCTAACTTGCATTTTTACTCACTAAAGAATTTCAGCAAAAGAACTGGCCCCCCAATGTACCTGAATTGCAATAATGAGACATCCCTGCTTTAAGCAAATTTTGCACCTGTAATCTGCAGAAATATAGCCACAGCATTTGAAAAATTACCTCCATGCTGCACAGTGCCATGAAAATTTATCTTTGAGATGATTTTATTGCATGGTTACCCTAGGCAATTAAATCAATAAATCTTAACTGTCAGAGAAGGTTGGCCCCATGCCATAAATAAATGAAATGCACGAAATCAGTAAATAAAAGATTCCTGACAACTCATTCCAGAAATTATTTAGCAGTTGGGGTTGTGGGGGGTTTTGTGTTTCACTCCCTAGTCTTTATTGAAATACTTTCTGAGAAATGATTATGCTAATAAACACAGTGGCTCTACCACAAAGAAGTCAGATTTTGCCAAGCCATAAAATATAGTTCCTGAAAAGCATAAAGGAAATAGTGTATAATCACATGGCCAAAGGTGGTATGCCAGGACCAGTTTGGGTTGGATACAGATGTAAGGAGCAGCTCCCTGCTGCCATGGGGAAGGAGTCTGGGCCTTCCTCTTCCATTTACAGGTGCATCCTCATCTCACTGGCCTTTGCCCTGATGGGAGCTACCCTCTTCTCAGGGACCCAACTTGCTTGATCTGTCTTGTCATGCTGTACCATCTGTAGTCTGCTATGAACCTAAGGAAGTTTACTCTTATGGATAAGGTCTGTTGGCCATTCTCTATTTCTAGAAACAATACCAATACCAAACATAAGTATGGCAAGAAGGGTGGGGATAGGATTGCTATGTTAATAATAATAGGACTTACTATTGAGCATTTCTCCTATGCTATACCCTTCAGATGGGTTCAATATTGGGTAGCATTTTAAACTATTATGTCCATTTTACAGATCAAAAAATTGAGACTTGGAAAGGTTAAAAGATGTATTTGAGATGACTTGGCTGGTAAGTGGTACAGTGGCAATTCAAGCCAAGGCCAGCCTCCTCATGGGTCCACCCTGCAACAACTCTGATGTCGTTAGTGCATGTTTCTTAGACACAGGAAATTGAGAACTGAAGTCAGTCTTTGGGCATGCTCATTCTGACCTTAGCTCCCTTGCTATTTTCTTATCTGAGTTTTCCCTCCGCTCGTGATTGGTGTACCCAGTGAGGGTTCTTTGGAGGTGTCCCCTCAGAGCTGATTAAAGCTAATTGGCACTGGTGCATGAGCTATTATGCTGATGTGTATGTTTGAGGATATGTTATAGCATACCACAGAATCTTTGTACTTGCTGCTTCCAGGCCTGAACTGCTCTTTCCTCTGTGCCTCATTTACTTTAAGATTTCACCTGAATTCTCACTTCCTCAGTGAAGCCTTCCTTGAATTGTCACACACTTCCATTACAGGTTCTTACAGCACCAGACAATTTTTCTTCACAGCATTCACCTTACTTTCAATTTCACATTTATTTTGTGTCATTATATGCTGAATGGATCTCTGTCACATTGGCCCATAAGTGCCATGAGGTCAGAGGAGGTTTGAGTTCTGCTCCCCCATGAGGTCTGAGAACCTCATACTGTGCACATAATGACTAATTAATGAATGAATGAAGTTAGGCATATTTATTTGCTGGGGCTGTCATAACAAAGTACCACAGACTGGGTGGCTTAAACAATAGAAATGCATTGTTTCATAACTCTGGACACTAGAAGTCTGAGATCAAGGTATCAGCTAGGTTGGTTCCTTCTGAGGGCTGTGAGGGATGAATCTGTCCTAAGCCAACTTCCTTCACTTACAGATAGCTGCTTTCATGTTCATGTGGCATTCTCCCTACATGCAAGTCTACTTCCAAATTTCCCTTTTTGTAAGGATACCAGTCATATTGGATTAGAGCCCACCTTAATGACACCATTAACTTGATTGTTTCTGTAAAGATTCTGTTTCCAAATAAGGTCACATTCTGAGGCGCTGAGGGTTAGAACTCCAACATGAATTTGGGGGTGGCACAATTCTATCCATATCTAGATGTCACTGACCCAGGGGTAAAAGTTCCTCAGAAGCTTCAATGGGAAGCATTTAGAATTGTTTTTCAGGTCAGAGATAAGTAAAATGACAGCCCTATGCCCAGATTTCTCTTGCAAATCTTAACATTTAAATCCAGTCACCTTGTGCCTGATAGGCCTTCAGCATATTACCAATGGCTGCATGGGCCTCTTGCAGCTAGTAGATGGCTGGAATAACCCAAAATATGAGGCCAGACATTAGGCTCAGACTTGAGTATCTCAGTCAAGGCCTGCTCTCCTTTTCCCCCTCACCTACTCAATCCTCTCTCTTGTTTTGATCCATTAGCTTTCACAGTGGGATATGGAGGCAGAGGCTTGGGTGGACTTTGAGGAGAATGAACTCAGGAGGATAAGTAGGGCTCAGAATAGGGTGAGGGCTTTCTGAAAGAATAAAGGCTAATCCTGTGGAACAGAAAGCCCATTTGACCAACATGGGGTGAAAGATGTTGCAAGGAAACATGTTAGGATGGTATACACCATCCAAAAGGAAAGGACAAAAGTTTACAGTGACATGAGAGAAGACTCAGTGGAATAAGGCTTGACCAGGAAGGGAAGTTGCCTTTGACAGGTCACTGGGACAAGAAGACCCAAATCATCTTGGGGTAACTGTAGCTCTAGTCAAAATGAAAGATCCCTTCGACTGAACCCTGCCCATCAGGACACTAAGGTTCCCTGAGGATGTGGGAAAAGCTGAGATCCAACCCACCATATCATTCTACAGTCCCTGGGAGATAAGGAAATATGTGCCTCCTGATTTCTGATTGGTTCTCCTCTTTGAGCTTCAGCTAATGAAAATCTGTTTATATAATTCTTGCTGGCATATTCTCAGGGCAGATAATTCCCCATCAACACATGAGTGCCAAGGTGTTTATTTTCACATTAATGGTCTGAAGCAAAATACGAGCATTGCTATTGAACTGGTAGGTAATAAATGCCAAAAACACAGTATCTAATCACTAAGTGCAAACTTTGCAATGACAGCCACAAGATTTCAAAATAATAATTTGCTTTTCAATAGCATCTTTCACCTTACTAATGAGCTTAACACAATTAATTCATTAATTTCTTATGCTCTCCTAAGCAACACAGAAGTAAGGATTGCTTGAATAAGTTTCTGCTTGGAGAAACTAAGGCATGGAGAAAAGGACTATACTGGTGTCAGGGCCATAGTTCAAGAAGCTCAAGGTCCACTGCTACAAGGATCATGGGGAGGGTGGGAAGTCTGCTAGGCAGGAGGTGAATTCTTCTGGTGCTTAAGAGGCATGTGATGGGCAGAATTCTAAGATGGCCCCCAAGATTCCCACCTCTAGTGCACATGCCCTATGCAAGCTCCCTTGAGTGTGAGCAGGACCATGAATAGAATGAATGTCACTTGTGCCATTAGGGTACATTATATAGAATAGGTACCAGGATTTTACAGAAGCAATTAAGGCTTCTAATCAGTCTAAATTGAGTTAATCAAAATGGATATTATCATGGGTAGGACTGACTTAATCAGGTGAGTCCTTTAAAAATGCATCTAGAGGATAGAATCCCTCTTCCCTCTTCTGTTGGTCTTGACGAAGTAAGGTAATATGAGTTCTACAGTTGCAAGAAAATGAGTTCTGCCAACAACCTGAGGGTTATAGGAAGTTTAGTTTGGAAATGGATAAAGTTGTTCACATGATGATCATGACAACTTCAACTGGGGCAGTGGTTATGAGGTGGAAGGTCCAGACCTGAGAGACATTCTCTGACATAAACTCAGTGCACTTCAACTAGAAAGGGCCTCATAGGGTATCCAGCTCAAGGTTATATGCTGAAAGGTTGCAAAGCCTTGAATAAGCAAGGAACATCTTCATGGAGCATAAATTTAAAAGTTTTATAGTGAAAAGAATAATATTATATTAAAACAAATATAGAAGCTTTGCAGTATTATGGAACATAATGCAAACTACATAAAAGTTTTAGGATGAAACAGGGGCTTCAAAGAAATTCTCTGCTTTCAAAAGGTTCTTTGGGTAGTGCCTGAGACTTTGGGGAAAAATGTGTAGGCGAGAAGGGTACATGCTAAGTCTCCTCCATTCTTAGGGAGAATAACCAGCCTAGGTCCCATATTAGTTTCTGTCAGGTATTGCATGCTATGTCCTAATCCTTATTTCCACTGGGCATCAAGAAAAGCTGTTGTCATTCTTATTGTATTCATAGGACACTGAGGTTCAGAAAAGGGTCAGTCACCAGGAAGTTTGTGCAGAGCTCAAATGCAAACCTTGGTCTCCTCTTTGCCTCAACTAAGGTAGAGATTTTCAACTGGTGTGCCACAATAATTTTTAAAACATGCAATACCTGACTATTTAATTGGGGGCATTGACTGCTTTTCCCTTAGATTGTCAAATAAAAACATGACAAACAGCCAATACAACAATACCCATCCAGTGTGAATGAATAAACATTATACCTATATTTTTAGATCATCAAAAAGCATAATACATTTTTTGTTGTGCTGCTGAATTTTAGTAATTAGTTTATTTGTGCCATGAGATGAAAAAAAAAAAAAGGTTGAAAATTGCTGCTCTAAGGCATGTCTTAACTCATACAGGGGAACAACTTAAACTTCAAAGTTGGGTTAATTATTTTGTGTATTCCAGAGGGATTTTAAGAATATTTAGGGTTCCAAGGAGCATACTATGGGATCTGCATATGAGCTTCCAAATTAAAATATCTGCTGGTTTTGAATGACTTTTGATGTCCTGTCAGAGGCAGGCAATGGCTCAGAAATACAAGTATCTGTTCCAGCCATGCCAGACACTGGGCTGGGGTGAGAGTGGGTGTAGGATGAGTTATGGGGTACAGGCCCAGCTGGAGGAGCTTTGGTTTAAAAATAATTCTTAAACCTGACTGAAGATTAGAATCACCTGGAAAGCTTTAGAAACTACCACCTCAGGGGTTGGGTGTGGGAGTGTGGGTGAATAGTTCACAAAACAACTAGATCAGAATTTCTGGGGGTGGGCCCCAGGAATTGGTAAAATATTAATCTCAGCCAAGTTTGAGGTGCTTTGTGCCAAAGGGTGGGAGATAAGCTGAGACCTAATTCTAGAGCCAGGGCACAGACCACCTACCCAGCTGCTAAAGTATGGGGGTTGGGAGGCAGCCATTAGTGTAGGAGCTGGGTCTGTGTGACAATGGGCTTTGATTAAGATGTGTTTGATGAACAAGTATTGCAAGACTTGTTCAGTGAGTAGAGGCCAAGACTTGGCTGGTTTAGGGATTGTCTGGGTTGCTTGGGGGGCTGCTACCACTCTCTGTCAGTTGATCTTTTAGTGCTTTTTTGCTTCTTGGGTATAGTGAGTTTGAGGGATTTGGAGGTTGACTGAAGAAAAATATATAAGTACAAGGTGGCAGTCAGCAGCACGATGGAAAGCCACTGGACCAGGCAGCTCTGAAGGACAACAATGGCTTAGGATCCTTACAGCCCCATGGTTTACCTTATACACACCTAGCAGATATTTGGCAAAGTTTTATGGAGTATGCAAAGCAGGCAGACTCTAAATGGGTGAAATTCTACTTATTTGAGTTCTATTGAAAATAAATGAATGTGTGAAATTTTGAGGCATTTTGCCAGTGGGCTTTTGAGCTATCCAGTCCTGGACTATTGTGAAGAAGTAAACAGTACAGGGGCCAATGCACAGAGGCCATCATTTATATAAGACTGGGATATCTCGCTTAAGCTGTCCATTCAGATTAGTCTGGAGTGTTTTTGTTTGTTTGTCCCACAAATGCTTCAGCCCAACTATGACTTGTGGAGAATCTTTCCAAATGAATCTCTGTGAGGGAAGAATTCTGACTGCTTCCTGTGTTAGGCCGTGTCCTCAAAATCAGAAAATTTGGCAGAATCTTAGATCTCCACCACATTCTCTGCCCAGGTCCACCCCTGTTGAAGATAATGTTTGCAGAGAGGGGCAGCCCTCTCCTTGTGTTTTCCCTCACATCTTCAGGATGCTGCAAGGCCTGTCTTATTTAGGAAATGACAATAAGTTCAAGTGAATTATGGTTTGAGCTAACTGGGAAATTTCTGGAGAGTTAAAAAAGCCTGAAGATACACTGAGCTTGGATTCATGTGGGATGCTTTCTCTAGAGCAAAAGAAGCATAATTATCTCCTGTTCCCTCTTTACTCTTAGAATCTTTCTCCAACCACCTCCAAGAATGTGAGTAGGATGGAGAGTAAAGGGGAGCACTTTTTAAAATATGCGTGGAAGGGTGATACTTCCTCCTGGTTTCACATCATCTTCTCTAATAAAACAGTAATACGCAAATTGACTGCACCTTCGCTACTCCCATAAGCCACGCCCACCAGCCAATCAGAAGCAAATATACACGTTAAACCAGCAAAGATGGCGGGGGAGGGGGGAGAGGGCAGCACCTATGCCAGTGAGATCAAAGCCATGATGGTGGACTGGGGCAGGCGGTTAGCGCGGGCAGCCGGCTGACCAGGTCCGCCATCACCGATCACGGACCGGGGCAGGCGGCGTGGGTTAAGGCCCGCAGCCGCCAGCCCAGGTCCACGATCAGGGATCACGGACCAAGGCAGCTGCCTTCCCAGGTCCATCATCGATCACGGACCGGTGCAGGCGGCGTGGGTTAGCGCCCGCAGCCACCTGACCAGGTTCTGGATAAGGGCTTCAAGTCAGCCATTGCCAGTGGCAGCTGACTCAAAGCCCCTATCAGGGATCATGGACCAGGGCAGGCAGTGTGGGTTAATGCCTGCAGCAGGCTGCCCAGGTCCACGATCACGGATCCAGGTGGCGTGAGTTAGCACCCACAGCCATCTGACCAGGTCCCCGATAGGGACTTGGAGTCTAGCATAACGAAAAGAATAGTCAGCAAAAGCAGGAGACAAGGTTTCATAAGTTCTCCCCCAGGTCACCACTGTTCTCTTATACATTTTAATTATCTCAGACTTTGCATGATGGGATTTGATTTGAATTATGCCTGATAGAGATTACATCGCATGAATTGTAGGCTCATTCTTTCTTTTTGTGGTTGCCTGACTGAGAAAGGCCTTGGAATGAGAGAAGGCACTTTCATTTTCCTTTTTCATTCTTTAGAGGCTGAGGAATTACAGTTATATGAAGAACTTAGTGAGAGAACGAAAGTCTCATGCTGTATTTTTCTGTAAGTTTTATCATGTGGACTATCAAAAACTTGGTGGGATCCTTTTCAAGAGGTGTTACAAAAATTATGTTGGAATTAACATTCAAGAGTAAAAGGAGAGAAGTGAGTGGTGGGTAAAGGAAAGAACTTTGTCCTAGAAACCAAATAGAAGCCACATAAACCTTCAGATTCTTACTCATTGTGCTTTGGAGGTATTAAAGGATAATTTTTAAGAAAAGTTAAAATCATGACTTATAATCTGTATAGATAAAAGGCTAAGTGACCGACATTTGTCCATCTGTCCGACCAACTGGTACACATGACGCACTGGAAATATAAAAATAAACTTTGACTCGTACACGTGCCATACATATAAAGCTCTCGCTGGCGCTAATTTGAATGTTGCATTTGGTGGGAAAGTTCTTTTCAGAGGGGATTTTTGTGTTGCCATGCTATACGATTGGCCATAGTACAAATAAGTTTTAAAGTACTGTAGTGTTTGGGGATGTTTCAGACAGTTGTCTCTTAAAACAAATATGAGATCAGAGGATTCTGCTTATAGTGAATGGTTAGTAAAACTTGGAGATGGCAAACTTGATAGCAGTTTTCATTTAGGAATGGATATTATTGAAATTCCCCATGAAATGATTTTTAATGGATCTATTATTTAAGCCATCTTTGGAAATAGTATATCTATAGATAATATTAAAATATATCTAAACATGTAATTCTTTGTTCAAAAAATGAGCACGATCAAAAATTAAATGAAGAAATTTTGGATATACTTGATGGAGATTTTCACGCCTATTTGAGTGATGATTCCATTGACTCAACAGATGATGCTGAAAAGGAAAATTTTCCTATTGAATTTCTTAATAGTATTACTCCTTCTGGAATGCTGTGTCATTAATTAAAATTGAAAGTGGGTGCAATCATCATGCTATTGAGAAATCTTAATAGTAAATGGGGTCTTTGTAATGGTACCAGATTTATTATCAAAAGATTGCAACCTAACATTATCAAAGCTGAAATATTAACAGGATCTGCAGAGGGAGAGATTGTTCTGATTCCAAGAATTGATTTGTCCCCATTTGACACTGGCCACCCATTTAAATTAATTCGAAGATATTTTCCTGGTATGCCAGCATTTGTGATGACTATTAATAAATCACAAGGACAAACTCTAGACAGAGTAGGAATATTCCTACCTGAACCCATTTTTGGACATGGTCACTTATATGTTGCTTTCTCTCTCACTTTTTTTTAAAGTATTTTTAAAAAATATTTTATTGATTTTTTTTTTTTTTTACAGAGAAGAAGGGAGAGGGATAGATAGTTAGGAACATGGATGAGAGAGAAATATCGATCAGCTGCCTCCTGCACACCTCCTACGGGGGATGTGCCCGCAACCAAGGTACATGCCCTTGACCGGAATCGAATCTGGAATCTTTCAGTCCACAGGGCGACGCTCTATCCACTGAGCCAAACCAGTTACGGCTGTTGCTTTCTCTTGAGTTCAAAGAGCATGTTATGTTAAAGTTAAAGCTGTAAATACTTTATCTCAAGGGAAATTAGTCAAGCACTCTGAAAGTGTTTTTACTCTTAATGTGGTATACAGGAAGATATTAGAATAAGTTTAATCACTTTATCAATCATTATTTGCATCAATGTTGTTTTTATATTCCGAGTTTGTTATTGTTATATCAGTTTGTTATATCATTTTGTTATTGTTTACTTATTAATAAATTTATGTATTATTTTCATATACATTGTACTCATATCCTTTTATCTCTCACACTTTTATTATAGAGAAAGGGCAAATAGCAATATTAAAATATTTCATCTAATTAATTCCCTTTCAATGTGCACGAATTTCATGTACCGGGCTACTAGTAATCAATAAAGATGCTTAAAAGCCAGAGACCCATACAGAGACAAAGACCTATGGAATCAGAATCTCTGGGAGTGAGGATTTGCATTTTTAAAGCTTCTTTGGTGTTTTCCCATGATGGAGAGTCATAGGGCCAGAAAGACAGGGCTTAAAGGTCATTTTCTGGCTCCTACTTACCTCCGGAGCTCACATACTAGGTCCTGTGACTGTCAGACCCAATAGACTCCTACCTCACAATGCAATCAACACATAACTATTCGAGGTTGCAAAGGTCCCTGAAAATGCATGTCAATTTCAAATGACTATACCTTAAAGTTAGGGGCAAAATTCCCCTTTGCAAATATCAGGTTTTATGATGTTATTTCCTTTTCTAAAAAGAGAAAGAAGAAGAGACAATAAAGAAAGAGGAGGAGGGGGAATAAGGACAATATAGCACACCCAAACCCAAAATGTGTCTCCTGCAGAAAACTCACAAAGTTAAACATGTTCTCCATCTAAAGTATGAGGCTCAGTACACTAGCAGTCTTCCGTGTGGTACACTCTGCCACTACCTACCCATTTGTGGTATATCTTTTGCAAGCAATGCTTCCTTACAGTTGCCCTCATAGGATGAAGACTGTTTGCCTTGATAATGGCAATGAGTCAGGGGAAATTATTGGGGCAACACACTCTCAGAGTTGCCAAGGCAGATGTAAGATGAGAAATACAGGTCTTTATAACATCTTGCTCACTTCTGGGAAACAGGGAGAAGGCTGATATTATCAATTCCATTTTGTAGATAAATGAATTAGGGCCCAGAAAGGTTAATTGTTTCCTTTAAGCCAGGCAGAAAGAGCCTGTTCTAAAATCCTGCCTCAAAATCCAGGGCACTCACTCTTCTGGTATGCTATATTTTCCTTCTGAACTGGTATCCACATGTCAGAGACAAGCAGTTAAGCCATATCGGGCCTGCCTTCCTAATGAACTGATTTAAAGTTCTGCCAATCAAAGGCATGATCACCACCCCAGCCAGAGTGTCTGGCAGGGCTGAGGAGATGGTACAGTCTCTTCTACTTGTTGCTTCCAAGCACAAGGGGCCCCACCTCAGCAAAACTTACCTGAGTTGCTGACTCTACTTAGGCCCTGCTCTCTGTCTTCATGGAAAGCAGTGCCTCTGGAAGGGTAGACTAATGCCTTTCCTTTAGACTAAAGTCTTCTGGAAGTATGAAGAGGACATCATCACTTTCTGAGGGTTCAGGTTCCTTCTTTACCTTTGTTTCTGAAATGAAATGATTCTACAGCCAAAATAGTATTATGTATAACAGTGAGAAGCAGTAGAGGGAAGTGGTTAAGATCAAGGTCCATTGGGCCACACTGTCAAAACCCTGGCTTTGTGACCTTAGGCAAGCTCTTTTATCATCTATAAAACAGGGATATAACAGTACCTATATAATAGGACCATACACATATAAATGCATAAATTAATAGATGCAGAAGTGTTAGAACAGTGCCTGGCACACAATTAGTGCCACATAAGCTAATCAATTAGCATAATTCCATCACTCTAATTTTTAAAAATGTCATTCTGCATATTTTCTCCCAGTTCCTATCTGCTTGCATAAATACTTTTACCAAGGCATGATCATAATTTATGGCACCTGGTTTTTGAGAGAAGCAGAAAACAACTTGGTTGCTTGAAAACAAATTTATAATCCATTTAGCTTGATTTACTCAGATCAAATATTTCTTCATTATCTCATAAGAAAAATGTTCCTATTTACAGATACAGTAGGCTTACAGTTTTGGAAAGGATTTGGAATTCTTAGTGATAGCATTACAACCATCAGTTTCAACAACTTTTAGCTGTGTTCACATTTGGACTAGGATCATGCAGTATCAAAATATTTGGCCAAGCTGAATGTAGTTCATTTGTTGAGAGAAAATTCAGTTAAGCTGATCGTTAATATTGTGTTCTGTGCTGTTCTTAGCTTTGCAAATTCTCACTTCACATGGCCAGAGACTATATTCCATATAAATGAATATTCTAGATACCTGAAACCTCCTCTTTTGTTTAGCATTTTTAAGGAAATTGTTCAAAAGTACGTGGCATGCTCTTTTACCTTATAAAAAAGATACACTTAAGAAAAGTTAACCTTTTCCTAATGGCTTTAAATCACTATTGTAACCTAAAATTATTGCTTAGGATGCCCTCCTAGGTCAGTGGAGGCATGCCTCTACAGTAAATGACCACAATTGGCTGTGCTTTTCTTTTCTTTTTTTTTCTCCAATTTTTTTTATTAAGCTATTATATGTGTACATATCTTACCATTGCCCCACCCCACCCCACTCCCATATATGCCTTCACCCCCCCACGGTTTTGCGTCCATTGGTTATGCTTATATGCATGCATACAAGTCCTTTGATTGATCTCTTATCTTCCCCACCTCTCCCTAACCTTCCTGCTGTAATTTGACAGACTGTTTGATGCTTTACTGCCTCTGTATCTATCTTTTTGTTCAAGTTTATAATGTTCTTTATTATCCATAAATGAGTGAGATCATGTGGTATTTTTCTTTCATTGACTGGCTTATTTCACTTAACATAATGTTCTCCAATTCCATCCAGGTTGCTGCAAATTATGAGAATTCCTTCCTTTTTATGGCAGCATAATATTCCATTGTGTAGATGTACCATAGTTTTCTGATCCAGTCATCTGCTGATGGGCACCTAGGCTGTTTCCAGATCTTAGCTATTGTAAATTGTGCTGCTATGAACATAGGGGTGCATATATCCTTTCTTATTGGTGTTACCAGTT
This sequence comes from Eptesicus fuscus, assembly GCF_027574615.1. Taxonomy (NCBI): domain Eukaryota; kingdom Metazoa; phylum Chordata; class Mammalia; order Chiroptera; family Vespertilionidae; genus Eptesicus; species Eptesicus fuscus. Next base: position 94,344,283 of record NC_072473.1, read on the forward strand.
TCTTAGGATATATTCCCAGGAGTGGGATTACTGGGTCAAATGGGAGTTCCATTTTCAGTTTTTTGAGGAAACTCCATAGTGTTCTCCACAGTGGCTGCACCAGTCTGCATTCCCGCCAGCAGTGCACGAGGGTTCCTTTTTCTCTGCATCCTCGCCAACACTTGTCGTTTGTTGATTTGTTGATGATAGCCATTCTGACAGGTGTGAGATGGTACCGCATTGTTGTTTTGATTTGAATCTCTCGGATAATTAGTTCAGCATGTTTTCATGTGTCTCTTGGCCTTCCTTCTGTCTTCTTTTGAAAAGATTCTATTTAGGTCCGTTGCCCATTTTTTATTGGATCATTTATCTTCCGTTTATTAAGTTGTATAAGCTGCCTGTAGATGTTGGAGATTAAACCTTTATCAGTGATGCCATTTGCAAATATGTTCTCCCATGCAGTGGACTTTCTTGTTGTTTTGTTGATAGTTTCTTTTGCTGTAAAAGAGCTTTGTATTTTGATGTAGTCACATTTGTTTATTTTCTCTTTAGCTTGCATTGCCCTAGGGGCAGTATCTGTGAAGAAGTTCTTTTGGCATATGTCTGAGATTTTGCTGCCTGTGGATTCCTCTAGTATTTTTATGGTTTCCCATCTTATGTTTAAGTCCTATATCCATTTTGAGTTTATTTTTGTGTATGGTGTAAGTTGGTGATTTAGCTTCATTTTTTGCATGTATCTGTCCAATTTTCCCAACACCATTTATTGAAGAGACTGTCTTTATTCCATTGTATGTTCATGCCTCCTTTGTCAAATATTAATTGAGCATAGTGGTTTGGGTCAATATCTGGATTCTCTATTCTGTTCCATTGATCTATATGTCTGTTCTTGTGCCAGTACCAGTCTGTTTTGAGAATAGTGGCTTTGTAATACAGCTTGAAATCTGGTATTGAGATCCCTCCTACTTTCTTCTTCTTTCTCGGGATTGCGGTGGCTATTCGGGGTCTTTTTTTTTTTTTTTTTTTTGAAGAAGCAATGTCATTGTTTTAATTTGCTATCTTACACCAGTGGTATAGTACCTTTAATTGGCATGCTTAGAAACATGCTGTTAAAATCTGCGTATAGAAGGTTATGAACCTTATAAAATTAATATATATTGAGAATATAGTTGAAACCTTTGATATCTTGCAGCATTTCCCCCCAATTTTTTAATGTAAAATATATATAACAATATTTACCATCTTAACTAGATTTAAGTGTCCAGTTGAGTGGCATTAAGTACATTCACATTTTTTTTATTGAGGTATTATATGTGTACATATCTTACTATTACCCCCCCACCCCACAACCACACATGCCCTCCCCCCCCAGAGTTTTGCGTCCATTGTTTATGCTTACATGCATGCATACAAGTCCTTCGTTTGATTTCATAACTCCCCCACCTTTCCAAAACTTTCCCCCTGTAATTTGAAAGTCTGTTTGATGCTTTACTGTCTCTGTATCTATCTTTTTCTTCACCACTTTATAATGTTCTTTACTATCCCTAAATGAGTGAGATCATGTGGTATTTTTCTTTCATTGACTGGCTTATTTCACTTAGCATAATGTTCTCCAATTCCATCCAGGTTGCTGCAAATGATGAGAATTCCTTCTTTTTTATGGCAGCATAGTATTCCATTGTGTAGATGTACCACAGTTTTCCGATCCAGTCATCTGCTGATGGGCACCTAGGCTGTTTCCAAATCTTAGCTATTGTAAATTGTGCTGCTATGAACATAGTGGTGCATATATCCTTTCTGATTGGTGTTTCTAGTTTCTTCGGATATATTCCCAGGAGTGGGATTACTGGGTCAAATGGGAGTTCCATTTTCAGTTTTTTGAGGAAACTCCATACTGTTCTCCACAGTGGCTGCACCAGTCTGCATTACCACTAGGAGTGCAGGAGGGTTCCTTTTTCTCCGCATCCTCGCCAACACTTGTTGTTTGTTGCTTTGTTGATGATAGCCATTCTGACAGGTGTGAGATGGTACCTCATTGTTGTTTTGATTTGCATCTCTCGGATAATAAGTGACTTTGAACATGTTTTCATGTGTCTCTTGGCCTTTCTTCTGTCTTCTTTTGAAAATATTCTGTTTAGGTCTGTTGCCCATTTTTTTATTGGATCATTTATCTTCCTCTTATTAAGTTGCATAAGCTGCCTGTAGATGTTGGATATTAAACCTTTATCAGTGATAGCATTTGCAAATATGTTTTCCCATGCAGTGGGCTTTCTTGTTGTTTTGTTGATGGTTTCTTTTGCTGTAAAAAAGCTTTTTATTTTGATGTAGTCCCATTTGTTAATTTTCTCTTTAGCTTCCATTGCCCTAGGGGCAGTGTCAGTGAAGAAGTTCTTGTGGCATATGTCTGAGATTTTGTTGCCTGTGGATTCCTCTAGTATTTTTATGGTTTCCCGTCTTATGTTTAAGTCCTGTATCCATTTTGAGTTTATTTTTGTGTATGGTGTAAGTTGGTGATCTAGTTTCATTTTTTTGCATGTATCTGTCCAGTTTTCCCAACACCATTTATTGAAGAGACTGTCTTGACTCCATTGTATGTTCTTGCCTCCTTTGTCAAATATTAATTGAGCATAGTGGTTTGGGTCGATATCAGGGTTCTCTATTCTGTTCCATTGATCAATATGTCTGTTCTTGTGCCAGTACCAGGCTGTTTTGAGAACAGTGGCTTTGTAATACAGCTTGAAATCTGGTATTGAGATCCCACCTACTTTATTCTTCTTTCTGAGGATTGCTGAGGCTAGTCGGGGTCTTTTTTTATTCCAGATGAATTTTTGGAGAGTTCTTTCTAGGTCTGTGAAATATGCTGTTGGTATTTTGATGGGGAGTGCATTGAATCTGTAGATTGCTTTGGGTAGTATGGACATTTTAATGATGTTGATTCTACCAATCCAGGAACATGGTATGTTCTTCCATCTGTTTACGTCTTCCTCTATCTCTTTTTTCAGTGTCCTGTAGTTTTCTGCATATAGGTCTTTTACCTCCTTAGTTAAGTTTATTCCTAGGTATCTTAATTTTTTTGGTGCGATGGTAAATGGGATTGCCTTTTTAGTCTTTATGTCTGTAAGTTCAGTATTGGTGTATAACAAGGCCATAGATTTCTTGGCGTTAATTTTGTATCGTGCTACATTGCCGAATTCATTTATTAAGTCTATTAGTTTTTTGACAGAGTCTTTCAGATTTTTTATGTACAATATCATGTCGCCTGCAAATAAAGACAGCTTTACTTGTTCTTTTCCAATTTGGATGCCTTTTATTTATTCTTCTTGTCTAATTGCAATGGCTAATACTTCCAGTACTATGTCAAACAGGAGAGGTGAGAGAGGGCATCCCTGTCTTGTTCCTTTTCTTAGGGTAAATGTTTTTAGTTTTTGTCCATTGAGTATGATGTTTGCTGTGGGTTTATCATATATCGCTTTTATTATGGTGAGGTATGCGCTTTCTACTCCCACCTTGTTGAGAGTTTTTATCAAGAAAGGGTGTTGGATTTTGTCAAATGCTTTTCTACATCAATTGATATGACTATGTGATTTTTATCTCTCAATTTGTTTATGTGATGTATCACGTTTATTGATTTGCGGATATTGTACCATCCTTGCATTCCTTGGATAAATCCTACTTGGTCATGGTGTATGATCTTTCTGATGTACCGCTGGATTCGATTTGCTAGAATTTTGTTGAGGATTTTGACATCTATGTTCATGAGGGATATTGGTCTATAATTCTCTTTCATTGTGTTGTCTTTATCTGGTTTTGGTATTAGGGTGATGCTGGCTTCATAGAAGGAACTTGGAAGTGTTCTTTCCTCTTGAATTTTTTGGAATAGTCTGAGGAGCATAGGTTTTAGTTCTTCCTTGAATGTTTGGTAAAACTCTCCTGTGAAGCCGTCAGGCCCTGGGCCTTTGTTTGCCGGAAGCTTTTTGATGACTGCTTCTATTTCTTCCATAGTTATTGGCCTATTGAGCTGTTTAGATCCTTCTTGATTGATTTTTGGAAGGTTATATTTTTCTAGGAATATGTCCATATCCTCCAGGTTGTCCAGTTTGTTGAAATAGAGTTGTTTGTAGTATTTTGTAACAATCCTTTGTATCTCAGCGAGGTCTGTTGTTATTTCACCTCTTTCATTTCTGATTTTGTTTATTTGGGTCCTCTCTCTTTGCTTCTTGGTGAGCCTGGCTAGAGGTCCGTCAATCTTGTTTATCCTTTCAAAGAACCAGCTCTTGGTTTTGTTGATCTTTTGTATTGTTTCTTTGGCCACTATGTCATTTATCTCCGCTCTGATCTTTGTTATTTCCTTCCTTCTGGTTACATTGGTCTTTTCTTGCTGCTCTTTTTCTAGCTCTTTGAGCTGTACGGTTAGGTAATTTATTACCATTGTTTCTTGTTTTTTTGCAATAGGCTTGTAGAGCTATGAACTTCCCTCTCAGGACTGCTTTCGCTGTGTCCCATAGATTTTGGATTGTTGTGTTTTCATTGTCATTTGTTCCCATGATGTTTTTTATTTCTTCCTCGATCTCTCTGGTGACCCAGTCCTTGTTTAATAGCATGCTGTTTAGTCTCCATGTGTTTGATTTCTTTGGATTGTATTTATTGTAGTTGATTTCCAGTTTTATGCCACTGTGATCTGAGAAGATGCTTGATATAATTTCTATCTTCTTGAATTTGAAGAGACTTTGCCTGTTACCCAGCATATGGTCTATCTTTGAAAATGACCCATGTGCACTTGAGAAGAATGTATATTCTGTGGCTTTGGGGTGAAATGTTCTGAAGGTGTCAATTAATTCCATCCGGTCTAGTGAGTCATTAAGGATTGCTCTTTCTTTCCTGATTTTTTGTTTAGGGGATTTTTCCAATGGTGATAGTGGGGTATTAAAGTCTCCTATTATGCTTGTATTGCTATTAATCTCTTCCTTGATATCCTCCAGGAGTTTTTTTTATTTATTTGGATGATGCTATATTGGGAGCCTATATGTTTACCAGAATTATTTCTTCTTGTTGGATTTCTCCCTTTAGTATTATGAAGTGGTCTTCCTTATCTCTTGTTATGGCATTTACTTTGAGGTCTATTTTGTCAGATATAAGTATTGCTACCCCAGCTTTTTTTCATTTCCATTTGCCTGGAGTATATTTTTCCATCCCTTCACTTTCAATCTGTGTGAGTCTCTTGTTCTGAGGTGGGTCTTTTGTAGACAGCATATATATGGGTCATGTTTTTTTATCCATTCAGCCACTCGATGTCTTTTGATTGGAGCATTTAGTCCGTTTACATTTAAAGTTATTACTGAAAGGTATTTGTTTGTAGTCATATCTATTTTTGTGTCTGTATTCCTTCTTACCTTTTATTTCTTCTTTTTACAGTATTCCCTTTAGCAATTCTTGCATTGCTGGTTTGGTGGTGATAAACTCCCTGAGCCTTTTTTTGTCTGCGAAGCTCCTGATTTCCCCTTCAATTTTGATTGATAGTCTTGCTGGATATAGTATTCTTGGGTTCAGTCCTTTGCTTTGCAACACTTTGTATACCTCCTTCCATTCACTTCTAGCTTGTTGTGTTTCTGTTGAGTAATCATTTGACAATCTGATGCGTGTTCCTTTGTGGGTAACTCTCTGTCTCTCTCTTCCCACCTTTAAGATTCTCTCTTTATCTTTTATATTTGCCATTGAAATTATGATATGTCTTGGTGTGGATCTTTTGGGGTTGATCCTGCTTTGGAATCTCTGTACTAGCATAAATTTATCTTTCCCATATCTGGGAAGTTTTCTGTCATTATTTCTTCAAATAGATTTTCTAATCCCTGCTGCTCTTCTTGTCCTTCTGGCATCCCTATTATACGCATGTTACTTCATTTCATATTGTCTTGAAGCTCCCTTAGGCTTTCCTCCTGCTTTTTAATTCTTTTCTCCAATTGCTGTTGAGATTGAGCTTGTTTCTGTACCTTATCTTCTAAGTCACTAATTCGGTCCTCTGCTTCTTGTAACTTTCCATGGTGTTTTTGATTGTAGCTATATAACTTTTCATTTCTTCCTGATTCTTGCATAAGTTGTTGATTTTCTTATCCATCCGATCTATAAATTCCACGACCATTACTCTGAACTCCTTTTTGGTCATGTTGCAAGCTTCAGTTTCACTAATTTCCTTTCTTGGCGACTCCACATTTTCTTTCCTCTGTGAGTTATTTCGTTTCCCCATTCTGGCTATCACCAGAAAGCTCAAGCTTCGGTTTGCGTGGACCTGGGCCATGTGCTGTGGGGACTTCGCTCCACCCGAGTTTCACTGAAGTGCTCTGACACTAGGTCGTGTGGCTGCCTTTGGTTGGTGGGAACCAGACTTGCCCAGGGTCAGTGTCCCCAGTGTTCGGTGTGGTCTCATGTGCACACTTAGAATCAGGGGCCCTGTTTGCACCACACTGTTGGTATGTGCTGAAAATGAGATCCTTAGCATGTGCCAGGAGTCAGAGTTTCCCTGTGTCTGCACCAAGAATCAAGTGTCAGAGTCTCTGTTGCCTTGTGCGGTTTCTCGTTGAGAATCAGGTCCCTGTGTGTGCTTGCACCAACAATTGGGGTCGCTGGCTCTTAGTGTGAATGGGCTGTGAGTCAGGGATCCCAGGCAGCTGTGTCCGGCTTGCCAAATTCCCTGAAGTGGAGCTGCATCCTGTGTGTGCTCTCTCTACTCAGCCAAACCGGCTAGGGAGCACATTCTCAAATTCCTGAAGTTGAGATGCCTCCGTGCACTCTCCCAGATTTCCCGAAGGGGGGCGGTGTCCGTCCTGCATGCCAAATTCCCCAAAGGGAAGCCCCTCTGTGCATGCTCTAAGATTCCCAGAAGGGGAGCTGTGACCAGCAAGCCAAATTTCCCCAAATTCCCCGAAGGGGAGCCCTCCGTGCGCACTAACAGATTTCCCTGAAGGGGAGCTACTTCTGTCCTGCATGCCAAATTCCCTAAGGGGGAGCACGTCCCTAAGCAAAGCTCTGCAACTTGGGTGAGGGGCGGGTCTTTCAATTACTATGGCGCTATCCCCTCATGCCTTCTGGTGCTCTGCAGCTTTGGCGAGGGGCGGGTCTATCAGTTACTATGGCGCTATTTGTGCACCTGCGGGGAGGGGGATAGGTTCTTTGACTCACAGAAATCTGCCGGGAAGTCTGGATTCTTGTTTGTTGGTCTGAAGCTGTGATAGCAGTTCTCTGTCCCCAGTGGCTGCAGGGTCCTGGTTTGTGTCAGAAGCCAGGATCTGAGTCTCAGGCAGCTCTGTTTCTCAAGATGGCGTGGTCTCTGCGTCCGCACCAGCCGCCGAGAAGTGTCTGCTTTGTGCGTGGGGCTCCACCGTCTAGGACTGCCCAGTTAGGCAGCCCCTTGGAAGACCTGCAGAATCTAACTGACCCTAGCTCATACACACACACACACCACACACGTCTACACTCTCCTCTATGGGTTCCTCACTCACACACTCTCTCTCCCTACCTTCCTGCCGGTCGCCATCTTTTTCTGCCTCTTGTGCTTTTCTTTTCACTCTAGTTTTATTATTTACTCTCCACTCTGCAACTGCTACAGCTGTTAATTTATACTTTGTACATTTTTTGTGTTGTGTAATAGGAATTCAGATAAGTAAACATTTTATGATTTTCTGTTAAATGATCTTTAAATGATGGTCCAAAGGTCTCTATTATAAAATGAACTGGCTTTGTGAGAGTTATTCTTTACGGTCCTCAGTTTTAAAGGTGTTGTGCTAAGTGGGAGCATTTGACTGTATTATAATACCATAGATGTGGTAACAAGGTAGTTACGGACAGAAAGTCTGTAAGCAGAATAATCTACATGTCTAAAACGAGATTTACACAAAAATTTTATTTTGAATTTTTTAAATAATTCAATGCATTGGCAGTATAGTTAAAGCCTCTATGAGAGAAGCCAATGCATGGGCTCAGCCAATATCATTTTTAGAGAGACATCATATTGGAAAACAACAAAACTACATTAAAATGTTTATACAGAGTTACTGTACTGACAACAAAACACCAACAAAATGCTTATGTGCCACACATTTGAAATGCAAAGCAACACAGGCAGATACAGGTTTATACATATAAAGCACATGAAACCAGTTTTTAGGAACCAGATACCATTTCATTCATAGATTGATGTTAGAACAGTTACATTGGTATATACAGAACATCTGAACTTACCAAATTTCTGACAAGATTAGCATGCTTGTGACAGTTGGTGAATCTGCAATGGGTATGAGTATTGGAAAGCTGCGCCCTCAAAAGAGTGGTTTAAAAGACCAATTGGATTACAATAAAACAAAGGGGGCAGATTATGAATAATCACATTTTAAAGGCTGCTTGGGTTGCTACCAGTGTGGAAAAGGGTCTTCCACTGGGGGCAGGGCCTCAGGAAGTTTTCTTCTCAGGAAGCAGGCCAGGCTATTTCTAATTGTTCTGCTTGTCTACAGATATGGAGGGAGCCAAGACCTGGAAATTGACCCCAGGGGTTTGAGTTGCAGTTCGAGGCAAGCTCACTGCAATCATGAGGGCTCAACTCAGCTCATTCGTTGCAGCTGAGATGGCCTTTATCTTCCCTCCCATGTGTCTTGGTCTAAAAAATTTCCTTGAAAACTCAATTAGATTTGAACAGAGCCTCTTCCCTCACAAAGGCCAGTGGAATCCATGTGGTTGAACCATAATATTATGATAAAAGCTTCCAAGAGGAAAGGAGTTTTCATTTCAAACACTGCATTTATATAGTAATGTAGTCATGGCCTCCTGGAACTGTAAAAGAATGCTCATCAGGAAGGGAAAGCCAAAATCCCACTAAGGACAGCAAGCCAGACATTGTTGCACTTGTGCACACACACATACACACACACAGATGATGTGTGCTATTTGTGTAGTTATGGCTTGACACAACAGTTCAGCAACATGGTGATGGAGAGTACCCCTGCACATAAAGCATATGATGACATTTAAATTCCCATTTGTATCCAGGTTACTCAATAAGTATTTTCCATGACACTTAAATATACAAAGTTTCTGTTTAAAATATGCATGAAAATGTCTTATTTTTTCAAGAACAAAAGATATTTATAGAGTCACATCTTCAATTATAACATGTTGGGATTATCTTTCTGGCTCTTATATACAAGCTAATGAAAATGTTAGGAAATACTTCAAATGAGCACACAAGATATGAAGGTGCCTCTCAGATACCAAGCACACACACACACACACACACACACACACACACACACACACACACACACTGTAGACTAGGTAGAAGAAAGCTCTGGCAAGTCTCAGGGGTATTTTTCAAGTCTCAGTCAAATGACTTATTGAAAAAACAGGTGGAGTCATTGTTAAACTCCATTAGGTATTAAAGGACATTATAAATAATTCCCTCAGCAAAAACTACATCTATCCTTAGCATTTGTCAGTGTGGAGTGGAGAAAGGCCCAATGAACATGGGGTGTTACTTTTTGAAAAGCCATCAATGTTTACTTAGATTTGGCTATCATTTCTGGCCTGTAGACTGGTGTAATGCAGGTTAACCAAAGACTCCAGATCTCAATATTTTAATGAGAGAGAGAGAGAGAGAGAGAGAGAGAGAGAGAGAGAGAGAGAGAGAGAAAGGGAAGAAAAACACAAAGCAATCAAACTATTTCTTCAGTCAATACTAAGGAACACCTTCAGGGGGAAAAAGGAAAAGGAATAAAAAAGAAAAATATAAACCTAAAAGCCAGCTTGACTGAAGTGTTTTGGGAAATTTCTTGAACAGAAAATTTTTTTTCCATATCTATAATGGTTACTGCAACACCTGAAGATGTTTGCCATTGCCAAGCCTCCAAATGAATTTCATTGAAAAATACCTGATATAAATGGTCTAATCTGCGTGCAACACCACTTGCTCCAAAATTAGGTCATAAATGTCAAAACACTGCTTCACAAAGTTATACAGTTGGACAAATGAATTCAACAGACTAATATTTATACTACCATGTAATAATGTAGTTATTATAATATGGTTTCATAATACAGCATGCCTTTCCAGTGGCATGTTTTGAATCAGAACACATCTACATTTTTATTAATTTATGTCTTAAAAGTATGAACAAGTACAATTCAGAAGCTCACATTTAATTCAACTATTCTTTTTTAGAAAGAGAAAGAGCCCAAGCAGGAAAGCGAAAGCCAGAGTCAGAAAGAGTGGGAGAGGAGGGGGTGGGGGGAGAGGAAAGCAGGGAGAGCAAGAAGAGTGTGTGTGAGAGAGAGATAACAATAACAACTTCAGCCATAACCACAACAACCACCATCACAACAACTACCACCAAGAACAGAAAAGAAAACAGTCTCTTCTTTGAAGGACCCCAAGGATGTGTCATTCAACTAACCAAGTGTGCCAAAGAGAATAATTTTAAGTGTCTTCCAATCCCAAGTAGCCTTCTGAGCATGATATCTGCACTGGGCTCTCTTTTGATGTATTAATTTTATCTGGAAATAATACTACTTCAAACAATCTTCAGAAGCACTCTGATAAAAATAGGAATAAAAGTAGCAATTTGTAGAACTGAATAATTGTAAGGGATTTCATCTCAGACATTTCTTTTTGTAAAATATCCAGAGTAGAGTCATCCAAGAAGAAAACTATGTGACAAATTGTCTTGAGACAGAATCAATCTAATCTAATCTAATCTAATAATAGACAAATATTCAAATTGACCATACCTCCGACACACCCACAAGCCACGCCCACAAGCCACGCCCACCATCCAATCAGAGTGAGTATGCAAATTAACCCAAACCAAGATGGCTACAGCCACAGAGAGCAAGGTTTCCTAGGTAACAGAGGAAGCCAAGCTTTCTGCCAGCCATTGCAGGCCTAAGCCTCCACTCAAGCTACAAAGTTTCAATTATAGAAGGTAAACAAATTCAAACAAATGGCGGCAGAATGGAGCTTGAGAGAGCAGGCCAGGGTTGCCACAGGCAACAGGGGAAGCAAAGCTTTCTGCACACCCTGGCCAGGCCCACCCGCTTAAGGCAACAAAGTTTCAATTATAACCCCAACACAAATCGCTGCAGGCCTCGGAGGGAGCCCGAGGCTTGGCTCTGCTCCAGGCTACAAAGTTTCAATTGTAGAAGGAAAATAAATTCCAGATACCAGGGCCTCCACTTGCATTGCCAGGGGGCGTGGCCCACCTGCAAACCACCACAGGCCACTCGCTCAGGCCACCCCATGCCCCAAGGGAACCCCACCCTGATCAGGGACACCCTTCAGGGCAAACCAGCTGGCCCCTACCCCTGTACCAGGCCTCTATCCTATCTAATAAAAGAGTACTATGCAGATTGATCATCACTGCAACACACAATATAACTGCCCCCATGTGGTCAAAGATCCTGCCCCCATGTGGACACAAGATGGCCACCACAAGATGGCCAGCAGGACAGGGCAGTTGGGAGGCACCCCGCCTGCAAGGGAGGGCAGTTGAGAAGGACCAGGCCTGCAAGGGAGGGCAGTTGGAGGTGATCAACCCTGAAGGAGAGGGCAGTTAGGGGTAACCAGGCCGGCAGAGGAGAGAAGTTGGGGGCAAACAGGCTGGCAGCAGAGTGGTTAGGGGTGATCAGGCTGGCAGGCAGAAGCGGTTAGGGGCAATCAGGAAGGCAGGCAGGCAAGCAGTTGGGAGCCAGCAGTCCTGGATTGTGAGAGGGATCTCCGACTGCCCGTTTAGGCCCGATCCCGGGATCGGGCCTAAACGGGCAGTCGGACGTCCCTTGAGAGGTCCCAGATTGGAGAGGGTACAGGCTGGGCTGAGGGACAACTCCCCTCTGTGCACGAATTTCGTTCACTGGGCCTCTAGTTTATAATATTTGTGGGTGTATATGATTGATTGGTGAGGATGGTTTTGAAATAGGGAATCACTGGATGATGAACACAATCTAGCTCTCTGTATCCATGCAAACCGGTCCATTGCCTAGGGGTACTCCAAGTCCCTGTGTGAGTGTAATGTCAATCAAACTGGCCCCAGATGTTACCCCTCTCCAGTCACGACTTACAGTGCAGGTATATCATGAAGGGATCGAATACCTCTACATTGTAGAGTCTACAAACTTTGTTATTGCGCTGGCCACATAAAGAACTGCAAGGGAAAGCGAAAGGCCAGAAAGAAAGAGTAAGACACAGATTTCCAACAGGGCTAACATTTGACCATGGACACAAGCTTGGACATAACGCAGAAATATAAAGAAGAATAGGATTTTAGGTCAAGTTTGTCAACCTTTCCAGATGTAAACCTCTTATTAGCTACAAAAGATGCACAGGACCAGGAGAACAGGTCCTTTGAAATTTTCTATTCTACTCTCAGGGTGATTTATGATGAGGAGGTCTAATAAAAAAGATATGTGTGTGTCTTTAATGAAAACCTCATTCGCCTAGAAAAATATATTTAAGTTTATGTTTTCTTGTTAGTGACCTTAGTTTTCTTTAAAAAGGGAATTATTTTGGTTTAGATGATTATTTCTGAATATTAATGATGTAATTGATACAGGAGGGTTTCTGGTTGAATTCAGAGCTAGGATAGAAAGTACGTATTTTTCACGAAAAACATAAATTAAATGAATAACTTCAATACCTAATAACTAATGTAGAAACCTTCTGAACAACATTAGGGAGAGGAGAATTACTGAGTTTGTAAATTATGAGAAAAAAAAACAACACTATATTTTGGACTGTGCTATTCTCCATAGAAACCTTCATGTTCCCTAACTACATAAAGGCTATCAATTAGAAGAAACAATAGTAAATAATTTATCCAATTTAGATTTACATGTTAGAAATACCACTAGGATGTTTAAAAATAATAAAAATAACATTCACCTATGCTTATTTTAAACAAACCACGAGGTTTTTCTAAGTACTTATCTCACTTCAATTTTACCTTCAGGATGTAGAGGTGATGAAACCACCCCCACTGATCCACCTGTGTTTTGGGCTCAAGAGGTCTTCTTTTTATTCATCTATCTCTGGTTTAAAACTCATATCTCTAGGGCTTCATCATAAATTACCTACATTTACAGGGGATTGATTCATTTTTTAAAATGATGTAATAGTTTGTCATTGAAGTATACACTTAGTGGCCAGATTATTATGATCTCTGAATGCATAATAATCTGGCCACTCAGTATATATCTATATATCTATATCTATCTATATATATCTATATATATATATATCTATATATATATATCTATATATATATAGATATATATATATATATACTAGAGTATATATATTAGAAGTCCAGTGCATGAATTCGTGCATGGGTGGGGTCCAGCCAGCCTGGCCAAGGGGAGGGGACATGGATGGTTGGCCAGCCTGCCTGCTGGTCGAACTCCTGGTCAAGGGGACAATTTGCATATTAGCCTTTTATTATATAGGATATACACTGAGTGGCTAGATTATTATGCGTTCAGAGATTATAATAATCTGGCCACTCAGTGTATGTGTGTGTCCAAATTCTCTTTGACTGGCTGGATTCAGTACTGTGTTGGAGCTGGCAGGCTTAATCTCCCAACTTTGTATGCATCTCTCCCCAACTCTGTGTTCAATGACATCATAGTTAGCAGCTTGAAATAATCTGTGGTGGGAGTATTTATACCACAGAAATTGGCAAATGTTACAAATCAAGTGTTTTATCTTCTCAGAGAGCTTATTGTTAAACATTTTACCAATACACCACTGGTTGCATGTCAGGCTGACCAAAGGAAAAGCTAGCTCTTGATCTGGACAACGCAGTCTCTTTGGGAGTTCCTCCAATTCAGCCTCTTTCCCAGGGACTCCTCTTCCACTAATTTCATAAGGACTGCAGAGCCACAGAAGGGCATGAGCATTTGGGATGTATTTGGCTACTGATAGTCACCCCACTGGGCTCTACTCCCAGAGATGTTTCTATTGGGTAGCCACATGTGTGATGCATGCCAAAGCCAAATTAGTTAAGAATTTGGAATTCTTATTAAGCTCTGAATATGGCAGGTGTCTTCCTGCTACAGAGGCTGGAGAACAATGAGTCCCTCTAGGAATAAGCTATCCCCAGCTCAAAACATCCACTGGAGCATTCTCTTTAAAAAATATATTTTATTGATTTCAGAGAGGAAGGGAGAGGAAGAGAGAGATAGAAACATCAATGATGAGAGAGAATCATTCACCAGCTGCCTCCTCATGATTCCCCCTGGGGAGAGAGCCCAAAACCCAGGCATGTGCCCTGACTGGGAACCAAACCGTGACCTCCTGATTCATAGGTCAATGCTCAACTACTGAGTCCCAGTGGCCAGGCCACTGCGGCATTCTTCAGGAGGTTTCCCCAGCTGGTTTGCATGCTGCTGCTGCTGCTGCTGCAAGTGCTGGGAGGCAATGGATTTGCCACTGCAGCATATTGCCAGAGGCCTGGTATCAGAGAAGCTCCCTTTGCCTCCCTCTTCCTTCCTCAATGTTTGGTATAAATCAAAGAGAAAAAAAATTGAAGTCACTGGCAAAAGAGTTTGAAATTTTAAATAAAGTTTATTAAACACCATTAGTCTACACTGCACAGTTAATGAAACAGCAAAGCTCCACTCTCTTAGAAGAGTGATGATTGATCATGGATCAGAAAAGAAGTTCAGTGTCCCCTAACCCAATGTGAGCCTGATGGATGATTAATTAATATCTTATGTCAGAAGCAGAAAGGGGCAAGAACTGCAGCCTGGCCTGAAGGGCTTCCCTACCCTCCACCCCCACCTCCAGCCTCCTCTACACTCCCCACAATGCAGTTTTCTTTGAGTCACTAGATTACAGAGGAAAATGTGATGTTCTTGGTAAAGAAGGCTTCTATATTTGTGAGGAGAATGGAAAGGGAATTAATACTTTTTCTTTGCCAGAAAATATCAGATGGTAGGATTAATGTCTGAGATAGCCTACCCAATTAGCCTCCTGCCAGGGTAAATGCTGATTACCAACACTCAGATACCACTTCTATTGTTGCAGTTTGCTAACACTGAAGAGAAAATGAATCAGATTTTAATTATGAGAACAAGGCTGTGGGAGTGGTAATGAGAAACAACAACAACAAGACCAAAGAACATAAGGAGGGGAAGAAGGATGAGGAGGAGGAAGAGGAGGAGAAGGAGGAAGAAGAAGAGGAGGAGAAGAAGAGGGGGAAGAGAAGAAGAATAAGGAGAAGAAGGAGGAGGAGAAGGACAAGAAGAAGAAGAAGGACAAGAAGAAGAGGAGGAGGAAAAAGAATTTAGTATACCAGCTGCATAACATAGTAGTGACAACTGGCTCAATATTTTTCCCCACAATTGAATTTAGGGGCACTGAATCAACCCATTAATTTGATATTGTGTAGCTATACCATCTTGCTACACATTTTCTTAATGGGTATAGTGAAGCTTCTCTAAGCAAGCAGTTCATTATGTTACTGAGTAGTCCTACCCAGTGATCCACTTTGGTTCTCCCACCTGCTAAATCATGCAGGTGAATTTTATCATGTCTGTTGAGAAGTATGTGAGGGTTTTACCTTCACAGCTAAATTGATTTTGCCTTCAAAAATGCTTTCCAACTTTACATTCCAACTTCCACCTCCGGGATGCAAATTCAAATGAAACAAAATCTGAATTAGAAACCTCTGGGAAAGATACAGTAAAACAGATATCTTTCCAATTTAGACACAATCCAATGCATTTAATGATGTAATGTCCAAAAGAAAACCCATCCATTTGAAAATTCAAGAAAACACATTTTAGCAAATGGTTTCTAATTTAGAAACTTGGTTATTGACTGAAGATTTGAATCTTTTTATGTCATTATATGGAAAAAAGGCATCCCAGCCTCAAGTCTTTTAAAAGTTAACAACAGCTAATCTGCTTTTCCAATTATATCATCCAAAAATAAAAGGACCAGTATTTTTCCAATGAGATTATTAAATAATTAACAGACTAAAGGCTGGCTAACAACATGCTTATGGCTAAATTCTACCCTGAGGACCACACTAGTATATTCTTTTCAAATTAATCTTACCTACCAAACTTAGACAGTAATAAGCCAAAACCACTAAAAAACCCAAAGTCAATTAAATATACAAAGCCAAGCCAACATCATAACATAAACATGTCAAACTCTCTATGGTTGGAGTTTGAATAACGAATGAAGCCATAGTGGTGGCTTTACCTGGGTCACTTTGCAAGGCTAAGATCATTCTGTGTACTTGCTTAGGTGGAGCTGCTCATTGTTCTGTCCATTATCCTACCTCCACGTGCTTATTGAGATGTGTCTCATCAAGCCTCCATCAAGGTCTCAAGACAGGATCTCTCACTGCCAGCCACATGTTTTGCATCCCTCCCACAAACTGGTACACTGAAGAGATTTACTTGACAAACTATCTCAATCCCTCAAATATCTGCACATCTATGACACACATCACCATTTATAATGTGATGAATAGAGTGCCTAGAAAACAGCAACAATTCTTAATCCTGAAATGGAAAGATATCTCATCTCCAAGGACAAGAAGGCAAATTATCCTCCATGTCTAATTGGTTTCTAAGTTGCTTTACAAATGGGTATACTAAATAATCTCGTGGTGATCCTGAGCTCAACTGTCAGATTTGATCATTGTTCTGCTGACTTGGCACATGCTACCCTCAGTCACCAGAGATGACATCAGGAAGCAGGATTCTCTGCTACCTCCCAGTTGTATGTAAAGTAGACATAGCAACTTATTGAAACTAGAGCTACAAGTCTTACTTCCATGAGACAATATGCTTGCTTCCTTGGGAAATTGCCTTTCACATTCTAATATCTAGTTTATGGTGGCTTAATTTCTAGTAGAATCTGCTCCTAAATCCATGATCGTCTCAGAATGTGGTCTAGGTTGAACTTGTAAGGCAAGTCAGTGGGCTTCATTATACAGGGTGAGGCAAAAGTAAGGTTAAAGTCATGAGTACATGAAACTTAGAGTTTATTCTTGTATCATTATTTATTAATTATTGTATTATTTTCCATATGAACAACTGGAAACCTACTTTTGCCCCACCCTGTATAGTAATAGCCATGCCCTCTACCTGGTAAGCCATTAAAAGCAGATAACTTGGACCAATGCAAAGTCATCAGCTTAATTTGTATATATGACACCCACCTTGGGTGATTGGAGTCTTTCATATTATTATTTTCCTCATTTAAGAGACTCAGAAAAGATTCTCTGAGGTTTCATTTATCTCTGTGTTTCTGCACGTGGTAGTGTTTTTGCTGAAACTGTGAACATAAAGCTCAACCACACTGGGAGCATAAAAAGTGCTGGGTTCAGGTACTGGGACATTTCTAGCAGTCATTTTAACAATGTGGCCTCAGCCATTGGAGTAAACTGTCACAACATTATTATACAACAAAGGACCTTAAACTCCATGATGACCAGAGAAGAGCTTAGGTCTGGTTCTTTTGCAACTGTGGTGATATCTAACCTTGACAATAAGATTGCAGAGTGATCCTTTGCTGTTCTAATCACAAACTTGCATGAGTTGGTTTAAAATCCATATAAGTTTTCATCTTTCATGTGCATATATCTATTATTTAACTTGTCATTAACAGTGAACGAAATTCAATAACTCAGCAAATTAAAGGCTACGATGAATTATATACCAGCAGGTAATTATACAGAACTAATGAATGGATAGTATCTTGTACATGTGGGGAATTCTTCTGGTGAGCTGGAATAACAAATATGATATTTACATTGTAATGTTTAGGGCCATAAAATGGATGTACTGGGTCATAAGGGGTGGGGATAATTGCAACTGATCTAGAAATGTCCAAATTGGGTGAACTGTTCCTAATCTTTAGGATTTTTTTTTGAAGCATTGCCTCAAGACTAATTTTGTTGTTAAAAGTCCAGCTCTACTACTTAGAAAATGTGGGCCTACCTTTGGAATTTAAATGGAAATAACACATATCAATAGAGACTTCAATAAAATCAGTGATTGTATTTCAGTTAAAATGTAATGAGCCCCCCAAAAAAGGAAAAAAAAAAAAGAAATAGAATAGAAAGAAGAAGAAGAAGAAGAAGAAGAAGAAAAGATACTCTGTATATAGAGATTGGGGATAGTAATTGGGGAAGTCCATATTTTAAAGCCACTAGAAAGCAAACTGTATATTCTTATTTCTAGGAAGTGACAACTTGACCTTTGCTTCTAGAGATTTGAGCACAATGCAAAAAAAAAAAAATCCTGACAATTTTGGACCCACCTACTAGCATTTTGGCTACTAGGGAGTGCACCCACAAAACTAACCCCCAAGAGGAGAGCTGTACACAAAGAATTCAAGGTGAATATTTACATTTCAAATCATGGAGTTCAAAAATATTTATGCTAGCTGATGCCTTAAAGTTGTCCAAACAAATGTTGCCACTCCTGATGATTAAAATATTAAAAATAGGGAATCAGGGAGGGGGATGCTAACAAAAACGTCCTCTGGTGCTTGACACAGTTTTGTTTTAAGAGTGGCATTGCTAGGCTCATTTATTTTCTTAATGCTTGATTTTTATGATATTGCTACAACATCTAAGTAGTGGATTTTGACAATGAAAACTCTCACCTGAAGATCAAGTCTATAGGAACCACAAAAGTTTAACAATGGATTTTAAAATACGTTATTTTCTGGACATAAGAATATAGTTTGGAAAATGCCTATTGCTGAAAATTTGAATACTTGCTGGTCCTTTGTGTTTAAGTTCATATATATATGATTTCATTTCTCAGGAACCTGTTATATTATAGCAAGTATTTTCCATTCTTTGTTTTGGGTTGTGTGGACTGTGTCATTTCATCCAGCACAAAAGGATGGTAGGATCTACTAAATGCATACACAATACTAAAAAAATGACTAAGTAATAAAACATACACTGTTCTCAAGTTGTAGTGTCCACTTACAATGATTTCTGTTTTTCACAGATATCAAGAAAAGCACAAAAACAAGCATAAAGAGAACTTTCCAAATGAGTGGAGTTCCACCAGTAACCATTGATACTCTGGTAGAGGTAGAGTGATGGATGGTAATGCTAGAGATGGGGGAGCACCCACTACAACAAATGGGCATCGATGCGTAGCCAACACAGTCCCTGGCGAACATAGCGGACAAGATTGGTCATGCTGCTGTGCTGGGTCAGAGGCCCCATCAATGTGTCCAGATCTCCAAAGAATTCTGAAAATCAGAGTAGATCTTGGTCAGAGCTTTAAACAAAATCATGAAAATATGCACCAGATTGCTTAAGCTGACTTCATGCAACAACAGAACCATGGATATAGGAAAATTTATTCATTGTTCATTCATTCATCAAAAATTTATAGAGTACCTACTAGGGGACTAAAGCCCCATATGTATATGAAGTACTATTATTTTGAACTTTAGTTAGATCCAAAATCTCTGCAACATAATGTTTGTGTTATTGTGATTAATAAAACACAAATTCATTTAAATCTGCTAATTTGTAGTAATATTTTCTCAGACAGCAATTCTAAAAGTACATTACAATCCTGTGGAAGTTTGTGAGACACACACATACACACACACGTCACGATATGTGTATATTATATATAAATGTATTTGCCTATATACTGAGTGGCCAAATTATTATGATCTCTGAACGCATAATAATCTGGCCACTCAGTGTATATCCTATATAATAAAAGGCTAATATGCAAATTTTCCCCTCGACCAGGAGTTAGACCAGCAGGCAGGCAGGCAGGCTGGCCAACAGCCCATATCTCCTCCCCCTGACCAGGCTGCAGGCTGGCCGGACCCCACCCATGCACGAATTCATGCACCAGGCCATATATATATATATATACTGAGTGGCCATATTATTATGCATTCAGAGATCATAATAATCTGGCCACTCAATGTATATTTATATGATAAATATATAATTATACATTTAAAATATACACATAGCCGAAACCGGTTTGGCTCAGTGGATAGAGCGTCGGTCTGCGGACTGAAAGGTCCCAGGTTCGATTCTGGTCAAGGGCATGTACATTGGTTGCGGGCACATCCCCAGTAAGGGGTGTGCAGGAGGCAGCTGGTCGATGTTTCTCTCTCATCGATGTTTCTAGCTCTCTATCCCTCTCCCTTCCTCTCTGTAAAAAATCAATAAAATATATTAAAATATACACATAAATGATATATATAAAATATATTTAAATATGTTTATATTATGTATTTAATTTACATTTTATTTATTACTAGAGGCCCAGTGCATGAAATTCGTGCACTTGGGGGTGGGGGTCCCTCAGTCTGGCCTATACCCTCTCACAGTCTGGGAGCCCTGGGGGATTGTCCAACTGATGGCTTAGTGGGGCTAAGCCGTCAATCAGACATCCTTAACATTGCCACAGAGGTGGGAGAGGCTCCAACCACTGCCACTGTGCTCGCCAGCCGTGAGCCCGGCTTCCGGCTGAGCAGCGCTCCCCCTGTGGGAGCGCACTGACCACCAGGGGGCAGCTCTTGCATTGAGTGTCTGCCCCCTGGTGGTCAGTATGCATCATAGTGACCGGTTATTCCACCATTCGGTCATTTGCATATTAGCCTTTTATTATGTAGGATACGCTGTAGATGAGGCCCCCTAGAACCATAAGAAATGCAAAAAATTCACTGTTAACTCATTCTCGAATTGCGCCCACTTAAAATCAAATTGCGCCCCCTGTGGGGCATGTGCTGAACCTTGGAAACCAGTGGGCTTGACACTTTTCCTCTCTGAGCTTCATTTCTGAATACATATGCATATACCATGGGAATTGTAATCTCTTCTCTGCCTACCTCACTGGGTTGTCATGAGGAGGTTCTGAGCTAATAAACCTAGAAATGTTTCATCAAGTAAGTGATGTCTAAACAAGAAGGGATTGCTATTTTTAAGCCCATGGGTACCCTCACAGGTAGCAGGTGCTGATTTGGGGAGGAGGGCATGATTGTTTCCTGGGACTGTAGCTATGGAAGCTTTGCAGAGGGTTCCGCAGGCCTCGGAGGGGCAGGCTCTGGCCAGCAGCCCTGTAGTGGTGGTCATCCCTGGAGGCACTGGCAGGGGCCAGGAAGTTAGGGGGGTGCTAGGGAGGCATCGAGGCCGAAGGGGGAGTAACTGTCAAACGTTCCCGCTTGGCACCATTTTTTAAATTGTACATGGTTGTTTCGCACCAGTACCTGCTCAGGGTGTGGGACTCCAATCTCCTGAAGTGGAGTGGGGGCCAGGACAGGGCAGAGCCAGACGGGCTAGGAGGGTGGGTTTTGCTGAGCCCCCAGCGAGGTTCAGCACGGTTCCTCTGTGGAGACTGTGCTGCTGCTGTCAGGAGGAAGGGTCTGACCCCGGTGGCGGGGGGGGTGGGGGGGGGGGCGGGGGGTGGGGAGCTCAGGCCTGCCTCCACTCGGGTCTGGAGTTATAGGGAGGAGAGAAATGCCTGGCCCCAGCTGAGTGGGCCCGGCAGTGGCAGGCCGTGGGCCCCAGGTTCCTCGGGAGTGCTGATGGGTGGTCCCTGGGGTGCTATTGTTGTGGGCGCCCCTGGCGGGGGTGGTGGGGGAAAAGATTGGGAGTTGGAGGTGCGGGCTGCAGATACCCCCGAGGCTGCATCTTTTCCCTATCTGGTCAGCCTCCCAGTGCCCCCAGGGGTACGGGGGCTGGGGTAGGGTGTTTGTCCAACCCCCCAGGGGTGCATGGGCTGGGGTAGGGTGTCCCTGCAGGGGGATTGGAAGAGCTCCCTGTGGCTGCCCCCTCTTTCTTCTTTGCAGTATGGGCTCCTAACAGGCAGTCTCCTCAGACCCCCAGGGAACTTGGCTCTGGCTGCCCGCCCCTGCTGTGGGTGCATCAATACACAAATCGGTCCTTACAGGGACACTGTGATGGAAAATTAGCATATTACCTCTTTATATGAATACATAAATTTATATTTAGAAAGGGATCCTTATACACAAAATGGTAGAGAGCCATGGTCTATATGACAGCAAGCTGTTTGTCATTCTATGTGGTATTAAATAGAATAATATTATCTTTTCTTTTTTGTCAAAATAAACTGAATTTACTGAATTTTTTTGGCATGATGTAGACATAGCCAGTGAACCTGGACAGCAGTTATAGCCATCAGCATCTGAGACCAAATAAACCTGTAGGAGGCATCTGATTTTGTAAGGTTTATTGCTACAGGGAAGGAAAATGACCTTCAAGTATGTGTTACATAACAACTCTCCCTACCCTCCCCCCCCCACCCCCAGGACATTGATAGTAAGAATTCCCAGCTGATTTTCTCCAGTTGACTGGGAGAAAGGAAAATACTGGTAGAGGTAGAGTGATGGATGGTAATGCTAAATAATGTAACCAGTGTATTAGAATTTCTGTTTTGGGGTGCAGGTGGGGGTAGGGGTTGTAGGAAAGACTATACTCTGTCTGGAAACTAGCTAGGTGTCCCCTTTCCATGTCTAAATTGATTTGTCTCACACTGCGTTGATTTTGGTTAGGAGAAGGCTCTCTGTATCCCCTTTGTTAGCTCCCCACAGAGAAAGCAGCTTCAGCCACGAGGAAATCACACCTGCGCTGGTTAGGGGTGAGGTATTTGGGGGAAGGCTAGAGACTATTGTAAAGTGGTAAGGATGTTCTTTTGCCTTCTTGAAAAACAATTTCCATGCATATGTTATATGTGCTTGATTTTCCAGCAGATGGTATTTCACTAAACAGTGCATTTATTCCTCGTGTTAGCGTAGCACATGGACTCCTTTTCTAGGTATCAACTTCATTGATTATGTGATATTTTTTAACCTGTACTATGCAATAAAAGTAATTTCTGCTGAAAAAGGAGTAAATTATTATTAGCATCTAAAATATTTTCTTATGTAATACAATATTATAGGACATGTTAAAAGACCTAATCATTGTTGAATGAATGTGAGCTGCATGTGAACCAGAATTTCCCATGGGTATTCTTAACTAGATATCCAGGTCACCATTTTAATAACTGCTTCTAGTAAGCAGCTGGGGAGGTAGGGTACAGGGCTTCTAGACCAAAGGCCAGAGAATAGAATCAGCCCCATTGGTCCATTTCAGCATTAGAATCTTCTGCAATAAGTCATCTGCAGCTGCATGGGTGGGTAGGCACGGTGCAGAAATTGAGACCTTCCACTGAGACAGCCAACCTCACCCATTACACAATTAGGTAGAAAAAGGTGAAAGTACACAGTTGTCTCTGGTGGGATGCAGAGTACCAGTCCAAAGAAAAGTGCCTCAGTTTCCCTATCTCTGTGTGGACAAGACAGATGTGGGAAGAATCCCCAGCTCTAAGCAGTTCATAAATGACAAGTGTGTGAAATTCAAGGCTACAAAGAAAAGATTCCAAATAGGTCTTCTCCCCAGCCCACTGAACAACAGTGTGGTGATTGTGGGGGAGAGGGGAGTGGAGGTGGAAGAGGGCTTAGAGGGGATAAATGTGATGGAAAAAATAAAATAAATTACCCTAACATATTTTTAAAATGGATGTAATTATGAAGGAAATCTATAAATATTGAACTGCCCTCCAATTACTTATACAAAATAAGACAGTGTTGGAGGCAGATACGCTAGCCAAGTTTTAAGATGCTTTGTGCCTTTGCTTGCAATTCTAGAATGCTTGGATAGGCCTGGTTGTCTGGACCAGTTAGCTTTGGGTTTTCACAAGCCTAGAATAGTAGACAAGTTAAGAATTACTCACTACTCAAGTAACTGAAGGCAGGAGCTCACGAAGGTCTCTGAGGACCACATTATTAATTTTGATCTCTAGATTGGCAGTCTAGCCTATCAGTTAAGTGTTCAGACTCTGGAAATGAACAGTAGATTCAATTCATGCTCCCAACATTAAGAACTGTGGTATCATGAGTAAGTCTCTTAACCTCAGAGTCTGTTTCTTCATCTATGACATGGGGATAAAAAGACTCAACAAATTATAAAGCAAATAGTGCAGTGACTAGCATTTAGAAATTGCTACACAACCACATGTAACCAAAATTTGTAAATAGTACCAGAAGTCAATGTATATAGCTGAATTGAGGGTTAAAGTCGCAAATTTGAAATATACTTTGATAGCCACAGAATCTTTGAATTATATAGATATATAATAATACAGAGTAAGGAAAGATAATTAATATTTATAGGATTTCTAACTTGCATCTGATATTTTATGCTAGTTGTTTCACACATATTATTTCATTCAACCCATCTCTATCATCTTTATGGGTATTTTCTTCATCATCATCATCATCATCATCATCATCATCATCTTATTATTTCCTTTATAGAAATGGAAGCTAGGAAGTAGCTTGCAGATTTAAATAACTTGCCCTAGTTCCCCCAGCCAGAGCATGACCCAGGCATGCATAAATGATCAGGCTTCAAAATCTGCAACCTTTCTACTCTACTAGAACTTTTTCTGCACATATTCAGCAATAGCAGTAAAGATGCAGCATGGAGGAGGGCTGGGAAGGCTGAACCTCATTTCATAATCAGACACTGGAGAGTACAGCCCCAGAGATTAGAGCAGCAGCTTTTCAGACAGAAGAAATGTATACCAGAACCCTGGGGCCAGAGTAGAAAGGAAAGGAGAGCTACCTGGGCTTTGAGGAATCTGGGGCTTGGGAGAAAAATTGGGCTAGGAAGTCAGTAAGTCCTTTGGAGTCAAACTCAAGAGAACTTCTATCTGAATCTAGGTGGCCTGCAACCTCAACTTGAATATAGGAAAACCCTATCACTCACTGCACTGCTGGAGACCTAGTAGCACCCAAGTACACTCCATGAAGCTTTCACTATATCATACACCATCAGCAGCCATTGGACCATGCATAATGCTAATGCATGCCTCCCTATTCCTGACCAGAGAGTTCTACTGCTCCAAATTGCTAGTCACTTCTTTGCAGTCTGATTCCAAAAAGCCCATATCTGTCCCCATCTTGACTGCTGTTGGGCTGTCTATGGTTCCTGAGCAAAGTCAAATGAATGGCCAGGGCAAAAGTGCTGTTTACTTTTACTTTCCACCTTCACTAACATAGTGAGGGTTCATTGTGAACCTATGTGACAGCTAGCGTCATAGATGGCAGCATGAGTCATCAAAGTTCACTTACTCACCCTCTGGTAAAGCAGGATATTCCTTGCTTTTGTTTTGTAGAAAACCTCATGTGTTACCATGAACAGAACCTTTAGCTATAAGTGTGTTAAAAATACTAGCTGAGCCTTGGCCCTTGCTTATAAATTCAAGCTACATTATCATGTACTCACTTGAGCTACCAGTTATAATGAAGTTGGGATGCCTTAGTTCAACATCACCTCCCCCTCTGTCTCCCAGAAAGATTAAAGTTGAAAACAGAAGCCAACAGGATCATAATGAATTTGAAAATCATTCTCTTTTTTGCCCAATTCTCTGTGTTGATCCTTACCATTGAGTGAAAATCTGAAATAGTCATTTGCTAACACATCACAGTTCAGATTAGTTTAAGATTTAAAAGATACTTAAATCCCAGTCTTTTTCACTTTCTAAAAAAAAAAAAAAAATAAGCACTCACTCTATCTAAGCCTTGAAAATCAGAGACAGAAAGATAAGGCCACCAGGAAAATTCAAGCCCTTCAAAGCACAGTTGATTTCACCATGGTTTGTGAACAATGAATGGGTAGAGCAGATGAGCATACCTTTATTCTCTCTTGTCAGTTTGTCGGCCATGTCCCAGTGTTCATAGCCCCGTAACACATTGCTAGTGATGTTGACATGGCTGGCAGCCATATGGTGAATGCGTTGGGGGATGGTGACTGGGCCATTGTTACAATTCCCCATTGCATCAATGGGAGAGACATTGTTGAGACACATTGGAGATGGAGTGTTCCTGGGGAATGGGAAGAGACAGGTTTTGTTAGTCTAGTTGAGAAGAGTTACAATGGGGTCTAGACCTCCTTCATCACACAGGGACCTTCTCAGAACACCATTTGCCATAGTGAGGTTTAGCATGGTGAATGTACATGAAGCTCAAGAACAGTGGAGCTTGTTCCCACATTCCACTGACTCTTGTCAAATGACATCCTATAGTTTTTGCCAACACAGTAAGTTTCTTCAGATGCTCCAACATAGAAAAAGCTTATTATCTCCCCATTCCTTCCTCATCTGACCAACCCACACAGGGCTATAGTGCCAGGGTATAGCATGAGCCCTTCTCCTTTTCTAATGTTAAATAGTGAAGTCACACTGCCTTGAACAACCATTGATGACTCCATGTACATTGCTATATTAATTTTTAAACATAGAAAGAACTGGTAAATATTTCTCTGGCATTAATTCTACCCACAAATGCATTTTTTACTTTGAATATATATAACTGGTGTTGTGATGTTTTAGAGAAAGAAAAAGCTCAGAGTTATGATGATTTCTCTACCTGCTGCCATAATGGCTATTGGCATTTAGAAAACAATATTGGTCTATTATCAAAGTGTTTTGTGGAAACCACAATAACTGGTTGCTACAAATGCAGTCACTACAATGAGTAATTTTTAAAAGTCTGCCAAGGAGCAGTGTTAGGGAAGCTGGAAAAAGTAAGATTCTGAATATCTCTTTAGGATTCTTTAAGACTGCTACAAGGATGGCTGTTAATTGCTGCTTATTCACCTGAATGCTGGTTTATAAAGAGAAGTCTTTGGCATTCCTACTTTGGGCATTACAAATATTTGGAGATATTTTTTATTAATTATTTAATGTTATCAACATGGAGTTACCTGCTGGCTGTATATAGCATGGGGGGGCGGAGCTGACATTAGGTTGCCCTGCTGCAGACTTCCTTGGGGATAGTCCCAAAGGCATGAGTGCCTTCCTGTGCCCACGAGCAAGGTACATGTTCACTGCTGGGCTCCCTATACGCATTCATCCAAACTGTGAAAGACTGCCCAGTCAAATGCAGCACTTAATTTTAATTGAACATTTGAGTGGGTGAGTAAAACAAATGGGGGAAAGCTGTAATTGGGACTCCCTAATCTGCCTATTTGAAGGAACCTCCTCCTAATTCTTCCAAACACTGCCCTTCCCCCACACACCATCAAGGATCCCTGTCTCATTCCCTCTCCCCTTTACCAGCCACTGCTGTTGGCAACTCTAGATTTCCAGAGTGACTGTGTTACTCAGAGCTAACCTTGCTCATAGAACTGATGTGCACCCAAAGAGGCACATATATAAAGGATCTGGGGGGAATGGCAATCATAAGGTACCAAAATGCCAAAGTGCTGCTGACTCAATCTAGAAGCAATTCCTACTGTTATACTTGCCTCAAGACTCATGCAGGCTGTGCCTATAGCCACGTGAGAGCTTTGGTCCATTTCTGCAAACAGATTATATCTTCTGGTATCTTCTAGTATGAGGGGGAAAAGTGGATCCTTACCTGTTCTGCTCTTGTCTGATGTAAGAGAGTGTGAAGGTTTTTCTGCTCTGTTTATAATTTCTGAGATGTTTTGATACTTCTTCTTGTTTGTTTGTTTTGTTTTGATATTTTTTGATAGATTTATTCTCAACAGAGGGGTGTGGAGGGGAGAGGTCCAAGCTAAGGGACCTAGTCACAGAAGGATCAGCTAATAACATACACAAAAAAGCAGAGAATTCTGGATTTCTTTGTCATGGCAGGTTACAAATGCTATTGTCAAGCCTTTTCCCTGAGTATTGGTTATTAACTCTTAAATGTCAATTTAAGGCAAGAATGGAATATGTCCTCATTTGTAATTTCTAGAGAAAACTGAAAATCTGCCAGGTGTCACAAATGTTGAAAGTGAAAGTCCTTGGAAAGTACTGGAATCCCAGGAGACCTGAATCCTAGCCCCAGTTCTGTCATGAATTGCTGTATTCTCCTGAGTACATCTCTTTCCTTTGTGGGGCCTTTTGTCTACTGGAAGAAAGGTTGGATTCAGTGACTTCCAATCATGTCCAGAAGTTACAAAGGAGAAACAAATCAACTCTGATGACCTTGTACATCTTGAAAAGGCCTTTTTAGTTTATAAATATGTAAGTGTTATTGAGGGGCATTCTTTGCCTTCCACTTCTTACTTCCTTTCTTTGAAGTAATGAGTAGTGGAGTCAAGCAGAGCTAGGGCATTGTTTTGCTTTCAATCATTACTGATCTCACATGAAGTTCCATAAGCTGACTTTCTCATGAGCATGTCTGTACATCTCATTGTAATAATGAAATGAAAAGTGATAATGTGCCTAAGAAATCGTGACTCTGGCTAAAAGATGGTTGATACAGCACTCATCTTGGTATGACTCCAATTCCAAATTGGCTCTCCTCAATGCTTGGCATTCTTCATACTATTTACTTTCTGTGGGACTGTTTGCAGATCTTGTCCTTTTCTTCATACATCCATGGCATGTAAAAATGAACATGCCCAAACAAGCACATGTTTCCCACCATTGCCACCACTAGCACCCTGGTCCAACCCATCATCCTCTCTCAGCTACACTTACCCCCTTGCTGTTATTTGGACTCAGTAGGCATTTCCACACTTAAGAGGTGGTTGCTGTTCCTCTGCTTGAATGCATTTCCCTCAGGTATCTGCAGGGCTCACTCTCCCATTGTTCTACTCTAACATACTTATTAAAAACTAGAGGCCTGGTGCACGAAATTCATGCACGGGGCAGGGGAGTGTCCCTCAGCCCAGCTTGCACCCTCTCCAATCTGGGACCCCTCGAGGGATGTCTGACTGCCCGTTTAGGCCTGATCCCACTGGACATCCCTCTGACAATCCAGGGCTGCTGGCTCCCAACTGCTCGCCTGCCTGCCTTCCTGATTTCCCCTAACTACTTCTGCCTGCCAACCTGATCACCCCCTAACCACTCCCATGCCAGCCTGATTGATATCTAACTGCTCCCCTGCCAGCCTGTTTGCCTTCAACTTCCCTCCTCTGCCGGCCTGGTCACCCCTAATTGCCCTCCTCTGCAGGGTTGATCACCTCCAACTGCCCTCCCTTGCAGGCCTGGTCCCTCCCAACTGCCCTCCCCTGCTGGCCTTCTTGTAGTGGCCATCTTGTGTCCACATGGGGGTAGGATCTTTGACCACATAGGGGCAGCTATCTTGATCTTGTGTGTTGGAGTGATGGTCAATCTGCATATTACTCTTTTATTAGATAGGATAGAGGCCTGGTGCACGGGTGGGGACCAGCTGGTTTGCCCTGAAGGGTGTCCTGGATCAGGGTGGGGTTCCCTTGGGGCGTGTAGAGGCCTGGGCGAGGGGCCTGTGGTGGTTTGCAGGCCAACCACGCCCCTGGCGACCCAAGTAGAGGCCCTGGTATCTGGAATTTATTTACCTTCTACAATTGAAACTTTGTAGCCTGGAGCAGAGCCAAGCCTCCTGCTCGATCTGTGGCTGCCGCCATTTATGTTTGGATTTGTTTACCTTCTATAATTGTAACTTTGTATCCTTGAGTGTAGGCCTGGGCCTGCCAGAGTGTGTGGAAAGCTTGGCTTCCTCTGTTGCCAGGGAAACCCAAGCCTCCCTTCTGGTAGCCATCTTGGTTGGGGTTAATTTGCATACTTGCCCTGATTGGCTGGTGGGCATTGCTTGGCTGGTGGGCATGGCTTATGTAGCGGAGTGATGATTAATTTGCATATTACTCTTTTATTAGTGAGGATTGTCCTACTGTTCCCTGCCCCATCCCCAGAAACCCTTTCTATCCCCTTCCTTATTTCTATTTTCTCTCTGAAATTAATAACCATCTAGCATACTGCATATTTTTTACTGTCTTTCCTCCAACAGGCTGTAACTTTGACAAAGGCAGGAATTTTTGTCTATTTCTGATTATCCTGTGCTATGTTTAAAAATGTCTGGTGCACATACTATGTACTTAATTAATACCAGTTAAGTAAATGAACAAATTACCTTCCAGCTATCCCTCTATTCCTTATTTAATATCCACTACATATAAGGTGCCCTGAGGAGGGCAGAAGAATACATACAGCACAAGGATAAAGAATATTTAAAGGGTCTAGCAGGTGTTTCATGTGTAGTCAGCACACAATGTTTGGTGAATAAAAGAATAAATGGCCCCTAATAATCTAATAGGAGAGCAGAATCCATTACTTTCTAGCAACCTATGGTAACAAATCAAGAGCTGTAGGAGTCCTAAAAGCAAAATTGCTTATTATTTCCAACTAAAAAGGGTAACGATGACAACAAATATGGAAGCAGCCACCATTTTATAAAGTTACTAAGTAGCAAGCATGGTGCTCTAGGCTTTACTAATAGTATCTCTAAGTTTCAAGATAACTCTATAGGTGAGTTACTGCCACCACTGTTTAACAGATGATAAAATGGCATAGAGAAGTGCATTTCCTTTCTGAGGACCACACAGAAAATCAGTCAAAGGGCCAAAATTTAAAAGCGTGTCTGTTTTGAATGATGGTTGCCAAGGGGGAAGACATTTGGGGGACTGGGTGAAAAAAAAATGAAGGGATTAAGAAATACATATCAGAATTCACAAAATAGTCACCAGGAAATAAAGTACAACATAGGAAATATAGTCACTGATATTGTAATAACTATGTATGTTGCCAGGAGGTTACTGGAAATATTGGGGTAATAGTTTGTAAAGTACGTGATTGTCTAACCACAATGCTGGACACCTGAAACTAATATAAAATAATATTGAAAATAAACTGTAATTGAAAAAATTTTAGGAAGCAGGTCTGTTTTTCTGTCTACTTTTCTTCCATTCCACCATGTTACTTAAAAGTCTTACTCTCCACTGTACAAAATATTTCACTTGATAAGGCTGTCCACCTCTACCCTCACCCTTGTGTCCATATTGGCTTATTTCCACTGCTCTCCCAGTTTCATAGGTATCTCACTCATGTTCACACAGGCACAGCCCTCCCAAATTTTGTTTAATGTGCATGTTTCCTCCAGTGAGCACCAGACTCCTCAAAATCCTTTTACTGGCCAATGTCTCAAGCAAGTAGACATCCATTCTCTTCTAACCCTTTCAATGCCATACCCACAGCCACCTGTCTACTGAAACAGCTCCTGTAAAGGCCTCAAATGGCCTCCTTCGCTCACAATTCCATAACATTCCTAGATTTCTTTTTATTCTCTCTATGTGACTTTTAAAATTGTTGCCCAGCTCTTTAAACTGTCCACAACATGGCTTCCATGACTCTGCATCAGGGGTTGGAAAATCTGGCCTACTATCTGTTTCTGCATGGCCTGTGAGCTACAAATGGTTTGAAAAGATGAACATTTGCAATCAATTTGATGAGAGGGAAACACTAACTTTGAATCTCAATTAAGTTAATTTTTTTCTTAATTTCCATCCTTATCCTTAGAAGACTTATATTATAAAAGCTGTACTTGATTATTATATTTTTAATTTCGCCAGTACATTTTTTTTTCATAAATTTATTTTTTCTTTTATATTCTTTCTATATAATAGCCCCAGTTTTCCCATTTAGCTGGCAAATCCCAAAATAAGTACAATTTGACTGTTTACAGAAAACCTTTGTCAACTTCTTCTCTATACCAAGCTGATTTTTCTTCTTCTTCCAACTGATTTATTGGTCTTTCCTCCCCTATAGCCCTCAAGGTCAGGGGTGCTGCTTCTGGAAGATGCTATGAGAGGTCCTGTGTCAGGGCAGCTATCCTCATTCACTAGGGAAATCAGTCTTTTCTTGGAGATAAGAAGCCCTCCTTAACCAAAGAGACCCAAACTCGCTTTTTCTTGGGCTTCCAAAGAAATTTGTTCATACTTGTCATGGCCTTTTACTGGACTGTGCACTTCTGGAGTGCAGGAATCACATTGAATAGACAAGATACAACCTTTGGATGATTATTTTGAGTTCCCTAATTCATTAGCTCTATGGCCTACCAAAAGGAGCATGCTTTCTTCAGATAGAAGCTGCTTAAAAATGATTACAGGAGGTTTTTAATATGACTTTACAAGCTTAGGATATTTTTGAGTTATTTCATTTCAGATTTTATATGTATATAGAGGCCTGGTGCATGAAAACTCATGCACTGGAGGGGGGATCCCTCAGCCTGGTCTGCCCCCTCTCACAGTTTGGTAGCCCTCAGGGGCAGGAGGTAACCCAGCAATCAGGGGAAGGTGATGCTCCATCACACCTCTGCTGCTGCCACTGCCGGCAGCACAAGTCTCGACCTGCCCTGGTTTCCTGCACCTCGGGCCGGCCTTGGGCAACTGGGGGTCTGAGGGGACAGGGGACTCCTGAGGCAGGTGTGCAGAGAGGCCAGGCCTGCCTGAGGCCCCAGCAGGGCTGAGGGAACTGGGAGCCACCATCTTGTGGCTGTGGGCACCGCCATCTTTGAGGGCAGGACAGTCAATTAGCATATTCTCTCCTTATTGGCTGTGGGCGCCACCATCTTTGCGACAGCATGAGGGTCAGTTAGCATATTCCCTCTTTATTAGATAGGATTCTCAGTGATCCTTAATGGCTGCTTACCCAAACTTGCCCTTGATTTACTCTATGCTCAGAGAAAATACTGGGTCTTTCAATGCTATTTTTATTTTCTGAACTTGCAGAGAGAAGTGTTCTTTCATTTTTGTTTGTCAATATGAGACTAAGATCTAATTCAACAATTTAAGTGGTACTGCCTTTCAATATAGTAATTGAGTTAATGGATAGTTTTTAATAGATCTGTTCCCACACTCTGAAAGTCTTTATGATCTTAGAGTTTAACATCCCACTGCTTTAGGAGTGTGCTTTTTATCCTATATAATAGAGGTAATATGCAAATTAACCCTCACACCCTCATAAGATGGCTGCTTATGAGCATGCCAGCAGGGGGGCTTAGTGAGGGACGACCAAACGACTGAACAGCAGGCTGTGTGGGGGTGTCCAGGCCAGCAGGGGTTGCAGTTAGGGTGACCAGGCTGGCAGATGGGGGCAGTTGGGGGTGACCAGGCCGGCAGGGGGGCAGTAAGAGGCGACCAGACCATCAGGGTGGGGCAGTTAGGGGCAACCAGGCCAACGGGGGTGTGTGCAGTTGGGGGCAACGAGGCTGGCAGGGGGGCAGTTGGGGGTGATTAGACTGGTTGGAGGGCAGTGAGGGACAACTAGGCCAGTGGGGGGGGCAGTTGGGGGTGATGAGCTGGCACACAGAGGCAGTGAAGAGCGATCAGGCTGGCAGTTAGGGGCGACCAGGCAGGCAGGCAGGTGAGTGATTAGGAGCCAGCAGTCCAGGATTGTGAGAGGGATGTCTGACTGTCAGTTTAAGCCTGATCCCCAGCAGTCGGACATCCCCTGAGGGGTTCCGGAGTGGAGAGGCTGCAGGCTGGGCTGAGGGAACCCCCACATGCATGAATTTTGTGCATCAAACCTCTAGTATATTTATAAAGTGGCAGAAGAGACTATTTTACTCTCAAAGAAAGTGTTTTGGTCAGAGATGCAAGACTTTTGAAATGATGGAAATAAAAAAAATAAGCTCTTTATAAATGTTGGTATCCACAGTCACCTATTTTCTCTTCTCACTACTAGCTTGGGGTGATAAAGGTGGTATCAGCATTGGAGTATAATTTAATGCTCAAGCAAGTAAGTGCAAACACATAGCCAGTTCATGGATGAGCCAGAATTAGCACTCAAAGTCTCTCTCTTGGAAGGAATAGATCTTCAGACGGGCCAGGAAGTCATCATCCTCAGCCCTTTTATTTTAGAGATGGAGAAACAAACCCATAGAAAGGAAGGGGTTCACTTAGCTTACCTTGGAATTTACGAGCAGCATCAGTACCTGATTAACGGATTTCCAGACATCTACCCTACTGCTGGAAAGCTGAGCTACCCCAAGCACATAGAGTTCTAAATATGGCCACTAGAGTGGATGAGTTCACTGAGCCTTAAATCAGCATTACAGTAGATGCATTTATATTTTAGGTCAGGGTATTTTAATATTAATATAAAAATCATAATGAAGGCTCAGGTAGTTGGCTGGCTAAGTGCTTTCACATTTTTAGCACTATTATACATTTGGTTTTATTAAACAGCACTTACCTTATATCAATAAATATTTCATCGGTTTTTCCTTACTGAGTGAATTATTGAAAAATCACTACATTAAAGTTAACTTTTACCCTGCCTCCCTGAAATGGCTTGGTGCTTGCCATCTCATTAACATACATTTTTAAGGCCATAATATAGCTTAAAGATCAAATAGTTAAAGAAATTTTGAATCAGATCATGTTAAACTTTTCTGTTTTGGAATTAGCTAAAATCTGATTAGAATTTTGTATGTACAAAAATTACTATATTCTCAAAATTTACCTTTCTTCTGAGTTGTCAATACAAAATATTTGGGGTCTATTATTACATCATTGATTTTCAGAAAAAGTAATTTTCGTAAGATACTTACTTTCCATTGCCTACCCATGAAGATGGTATCTGAGTGACTTTTGAAGCATTTTGCTAAAAAAGAGAGAAAGAGAGGGAAATAAGGACATCTATTTTTGTTTTATTAATTCACAAACAGATGGAAGTGTGATTTTGAGTACATTAATATTGATTGCAGCCTTTCAGGATGCCTCTTGTTTTGTTAGCAGAGCTAGGATATATGTGCACATCAGCACACCACGACCAACAAACACTTGATGAAAATAGCTGGTTAGGATAATTAGTGGCCTCCAATCAGGACCATGAAAGTCACTTGATGAAAGATCTTACATACTAAAAGACCCAGTGAAATCAGACTCAGTTCTCCAAAAAGTGGTTTAATTATCTTCATCTGAAATTTATTCTTCTGAAGCTCTTCATAGAACAGGAAAGCTTTTCACTTTTAGCTCAAATTGCAAACATTTTCCCTGGGATTCAAGGTGGGCTGTGATTTCTGATATACCAAGAATTTGTTAGGACCAAGCAGTGGTTTGTGGTTTGTTTTTTTGTGAATTGACCTGATTTGCTATCTTTACATGCAAATCCTCATGACTGTTTTCAGTATTCAGCAATGTAGTTGGTCCAGGGTTGCATTGCAATGGAATGCTCAACATACTATTTTCGTCTGATAGATCTGGGCTGGGTTGAAGAATGGTTCTGCTATGTTTTTGTGGACAAACACTTGTAGAGTACAGGGAAACATGATACTCAGCATCACCACAATAGGACAGTGACCTGGCTCATTATAATGACCAGGTTGGAGCCCAAGTAGCACAGGGCCAGAATATTTGTGGCATTGAGCCTGACTCAGGTCTGCCTCTTAGGCCTCATGGCCCAGGTATGCTCCTCTTCTGCCTCTTGGGTTTATGCCCAGCCCCCTTTGCAAATGGGGTGCTAGAGAGATAGAGGGAGCATTTTCAAGAGCTCAGTGAGAATGCACCATTTCTCTGGAGCTCAGAGATCCACATCTAAGTTACATTCTGTAAACTCCAACTTTTAATCTCAGAGAAGCTCAATGCTCTGACAGAGGTGTAAGTTATTAAACATCTGTTTGGTATTTTGGAATGTCCTGAAAGCTATAGGACAGGCTGAAGAGGACAGATATTAGAGCATTGGCCTTCAAAGTGTGATCATAAGACCAGCACCATCAGTATTACCTGGAAACTTGTTAAAATGCCAACTCTCAGGCCTCACCTTAGACATAAAGTATCAGACACTCTGGGGGGTGGGACCTAGTACTCTGGTTTTGTGAGCCCTATAGGGGATTGGGATGCCCACTCAGGTTTAAGAACCACCTTTCTAGAACATAGGTTGAGACTGTAGAGATATGAAAGGATGGGCAGTTGTTGTATTTGAACCTGACCACCTACATAAGCACTAGCTTTATGGCATTATGGATATACCACATAATAGCTAGTGAACCTGCTCTTTTCCCCAACCCAGTCAGTGTTATCACATAGATGGCTGTGCCCTGACACTCACTGGGTTTGGATGATTGATGTAAGGTCATGATTTAACTCATTTAAATTTCAAACAACTGCTTTGGTGCAATTTAACCAAATTTTCCCATGTACTTGGCAGATGACAGACTAGATAGATAGATAGATAGATAGATAGATAGATAGATATTCTCTTTTGAAACCAGCCCAATAGGAGTCCTGAGCTTCCTCAATTTTATATTATGACCAGTTTTGTGTTTTTTTGTTTTTTTGTTTTTTTTTGCGGGGGGGAAGAAGCAGCACAAGTTCCACTGATGCTCATGCCAGTTATTTCTGGTAGAGTGGCCAGGCCTAGCACCAGGCTACTAATTGCAGTTGTTATCCAGGCTCATTCCCAAATTTTGGCATTGCATGTTGAGGTTGATATATATACTTTTATTTTCCTTGCAAATTAAACATTCCAGCTCCCTAGATGGTAGATTTATTTATTTGTTGTTTGTGTTTGTAACCAAAGTAATCAATTGTATTTAACTTCAACCACTGTACTTCAAGACTCCTCGTGGCCAATGGGCCCAGGGGTTGAGAAATTTCTGAATTAGCTTTTTATTTAACAAATGACTGATCACAGCCACAAGCTGTGTTTCATGGTGGGTCCACCATGTAGGGTAGTGCAGAAGACATCATCCCCCTGACTGCAACTGGGAAGCTGCCAAGGGCCATTTGGTTAGTCCAGAGAATAATTTAGGTATTGCACTATTGTTGTACCTTCTCTCCCTGGAATAAAATAAAACATAATCTCTCTACTGAGTCCCAAAGGAGAGGTGGGAGGGCCATGGCCTGTTGGGATAAGGGAAGTTTAGCCTTTGACAGCAACAACCGTGATATTTAATAACATACTTGCCAAGTCTTATTAGTGATTACCCCAAAACTATAAATTATACAAAATAAGGATTACCTTAAAATATTCCATCAGGGATCTGGAATACTTCATAGCATGGTCTTTCTTCAGTTTAAACATCCGCAAGTAGAGAAGTGATAAACATCTGTAGCTGTAGGGATGAGGAAAGGATTATGTTAATGTCATAACCAGCAAACTATAAAAAAATGTTGATTCATAACCTTCCTATAGTTACTGAGAAACTTAAGTATTAAAAAACTAAAAGAGAAGGGGTAAGAATTAAAATTCCACCTTGATAAGGGTATAAATTAGGAGAGTAAATGTTTAGTCAGCGACTGAAGAAATCCATTAGTTATCCTTTAATAGTTTAATGGCAAACAAGAATAATGATCTGGGCTAAGTAGCTTAAAGTTGATCTGGAGTTTTCAAATTGTTCTGTGACATTTCTGCCATTTTCTCTTGGCCTCCATGAGACTTACCATAATACTGCCAGTTTTTTGTCCCCATCTGAAGCCAAGGGGCTTGCAAAGTTCTTCAGCCTCATTGCATACCTTTGAAGAGAAATTACAAGCTCAAGTGGAATCTATATTATCCTTCAGAAAGTCCCAAAGTCATTGGTATCCTCATCCTCTAAATGTGTTAGTCCCACATATGCTCTGAGAGGGAGGACTGACTAGGGCATGTGGGCAAAAGCACAGTTTCTTGAAAGCATAAACAAATTATAGTCAAGAGTGCCACTGATATGACTTACTCAATGATTCACATTGCATTTTTAAGTCTGGAGAAGTCAGCTAAATCTGGAGAAGATGGCTAAATCTGGAGCCCATGTTCTCAGACAGAGGTATGGAATTACTGCTGGTTTTGTGTGTATATAAATTCTGTTTCTAGAAATATCTTGCTAAACATTATTGTATTTTCAATGGGAGGTGGACACAAATGTCAGTCTCAGTTGTGTTAATAACAGATGAGGTAAATAATATACAACTGTGTGTGACAGGAGCATGGGGTGACCACAATCACACAGTTAATAAGGTCCTTTCTAATGACTCAGGTTTGGAATATATTCCTATAGAAAGTGGTTTTGTTTCTTTTAAAATGAAGGCCAATTTCACAGCATTTGATGGCCTAAATCCTTAATTTATGGTGCTTGTATATTTTGTTTTTCCATTCTCTTTAATTGTTACTTTCCACACTGGGTTGATCAAAGGTTGAGTAATTCCTATTTTTCTTTTTTTAGTTGAGAACATTTCATTCTGGGCATTTAGATTCTTGGAAATAAATTCATTGCATAAAATCAATGTCTGAGCTTTAATGCAATTTCATAGGTGCTGATGGTGGATTAAGTTGCAGAGTTTAATGTTGCAGAAGGAAGTTGAAAGTGTGCAGGCAGCCTGGACTAGTTCTCATTTACAAGAAGGCAATGGAGAACCAGCAAGTATACTGTGCTTGCACCATGAACTCCGCATTTTCAACAGCCTCCCCATAACATCAGCACCTGTGTGGGCTTGCCCCCCAACACTCTGCACCCACTAGGCATACTCTATGTTCCACTTATTGCTCCAATTCTGTTCAGTGAACATGTTTCAACAAAAGGACCTGTGCATTTGATGTGGATCCCTCCTATTGCTGCAATATTAAGCAAAATGATTTTATTATGTAATAAATCTGTCTTTTATAGTTGAATCACTGAAATGTCAAGTTCTTGTGATGTCCCATTTGCTTTCACAAATACATTTTCACTGCAGATGCCCAAGTTCAGAAAAACTATAATTACTTGAATGAAGAAAATGGAGCTTTCTCTGTAACCAGCATACTGTTGGGGCTAGAGAGTAATAAAAATATATTCAACATAATATTACGTTACTAAAAACTATGTTGATATTACAGTCACCCTTTAATTGCAACCACTTTTGATGTGACTTGATAGTGTAGCTTCAATTGATTAAATAGATCAGAAGACCTAGTTGCTGTAGCCTATTTTATTCCCAACTGAAATTTCTCTAGAAAAAAAATTATACACACACATATTACATTAACCCTTTGCACTCGCTTGCTTTTTTCTCGATTCCTTTATTTTAATGCTAACCGTGTCGAGTCACACTTGACATCCGAGTGCAAAAGATTTAAGGTAATATATCCTATATATAAAAGGGTACTATGCAAATAGACCGAATGGCAGAACAACCAAACAACCAATCAAAGCATAATATGCTAATAATATGCTAAGGATGCTCAATTACTTGCTATGATGTGCACTGACCACCAGGGGGCAGATTCCCCAAGTAGTAGGTGAGTTTGCTGCTGGGGTCTGGCCAATCGGGACTGAACTAGTTGGGCCAGACATGCCTTGGAGCCCTCCCACAGTCCCTCCCCAGCCCGAGCACGCACTGGTGGGGTCCCCCAGCCTGTCTTATACCCTCTTGCAATCCGGGACCCCTCAGGGGATTTTGGAGAGCCCGTTTCAGCCCAATCCCACAGGCCACTCTCCTTGGGAGGGCCAGACACTGGGCTCATGGCTAGCAAGCACTGTTGGGGCAGCACAAGCCTCTCCTGATCAGGACTAACTGGGTGCGAGCCCGCAGCAGGCACAGTGGGGCTGAGATGAGCGGGAGTGGCAGGTAGGAGCTGCAGGCTGCATTGGACTGAGGGTTTCGCCCCAATCCCTGCAGGCCATCTAGAGGGACCCCATATATATATATATATATATATATATATATATATATATATATATGGAGAGAGAGAGAGAGAGAGAGAGAGAGAGAGAGAGAGAGAGAGAGAGAGGAGGGAGGATACACAAAGGAGTGCGTGTAAAATTGGTGAAATCTGAAAAAAAGTGTTGAAATCTAAATAAAGGCCATAGATTATCAATATCTATGTTCTGGTTGTGATACTGTACTATAGTTATGTAAGATATTACCATTGGGGGAAACTGGGTGAGAGTACACAGGATCTTTCTGTATCATTTATTATGATTGTATGAGTCTATAATTAATTCCAAATAGTTTGAAATATTGACTTTAAAGTGAATTTCAATAAATTGTTTACAATTTTCATGAGGTTTTACTGAAATATACTTCTATAGGGAGTAAACTATCATATAATGAAAAAAAAAAAAACCACACACCTGTACTTAGAAAAAAAGAATATTGTGTAAAATATTAAGGGTAGTGTTTTCTAATGGAAATAAATATTATTCAATGATTCACATTGCAGTTTTAACAAAAAAGAAAACTGACGTTTTGCTTTTATATTTTTAGAGAGCATATATTTTCCTAAGAGAAAATTAATAAGAAAACTATATAAAAAGGGATAGCACGCATAATTTCATCCCATTACAGCTATGAATTCATTTCCCTTCCAGATTGGTCCACATGCAGAAACATGCTTTTCATGGTCAGAAATATAATCCTATCTAATGAAGAGGGAATATGCTAATTGACCCTCGCACTGTCACAAAGATGACAGCACCCACAGATAATAAGGAGAGAATATGCTAATTGACTGCCTGCCCTCAAAGATGGCGGTGCCCACAGGCAATAAGGAGGGAATATGATAATTGACTGCCCCACCCTCAAAGATGTTAGCGCCCACAGCCAATAAGGAGGGGACATGCAAATTGACTGCCCTGCCCTCAAAGATGGCAGTGCCCACAGCCAATAAGGAGGGAATACACTAATTGACTGCCACACCCTCAAAGATGGCGGCGTCTACAACTTCAAGATGGTGGCACCCAGTCCCTTCAGCCCTGCCAGGGTGGCAGGCATGTGGTAAGGCACAGGGCCTGGCTGCTCCATGCCCCTGCCTCTGGAGTCCCCCAGTCCCCTCAACCCCCCAGTCACCCAGGGCTGGCCTGAGGCACAGGCAAGCCTTGGATGACAGATGCCCAGCCACCCAGGGCCGCCCGAGGCTCAGGTAACCAGGGCCAGCTGAGGATTGTGCTTCCGGCAGTGGCAGCAGCAGAGGTGTGATGGGGGCATCACCTTCCCCTGATTGCCAGGTCGCCTCCCACCCTGAGGGCTCCTGGAGTGTGAGAGGGGGCAGGCTGGGCTGAGGGTCGCCCCCCTCCAGTGCATGAATTTTCATGCACTGGGACTCTAGTGTGTATATAATTCTGAATCTTGCTTTTCTTTAACATCAAGTTATAAACATTTTCATACAGCTACATAGTCTCCATTATTGTTGCAATTCAAGGACTGCAAAGTATTCTGTTGAGTGTGCTACAATGTAATTAATTATTCTTATTGATTTTTTAGTTTGCTTCTAATTGTGTGCTATAATTTATGCCAAATAGAACACCATAAAGAAAACTTGTACTATTCCTACAATTATTTTCTTTAGCAGAGGAAATTCAAATTTCCAGAAGTTGAGTTATGGCTCAAATTATGTAAATACTTATATTAATAGGCTTTCCTACACAATGCCCAATTGTCCTCAATATACAATGATCACTTTTTCTCCCATGGCCAGCATAGGACAGGCCTAGTTCACCAATATTATTTGTGTGTGTGCTAACACCAGGGATTAACATTTTTACATTTTCTTATCAATTTAAAAAGTGCCTTTTAAAAAATTTTACATTCTGGATGAATAGAAGTCATTAATTTTTTCCATGTTTATTTATTGTTTTCTCTTAATTTTTAATGCTTATCATTTTTGCCAGAATTTTCATCTTATGCACTCTGAAAATCACAGGCAGCCTTGAATAGACACAAAAAATCAATTTTCCCTTAAAAGTTATAGAATGGCAGTGATGGCTTTCACCAATGCATGAAGTCAGAGAGATACTTTACATGCTTATCAAAGCAGAGAAAAGCCAAAGATGGCTTCCTGGTCTGGCAAGGCAAGGCTAGATCTTTCTTCATGATCTCTTTACTTTTTTTGTTTCAACTAAATCTTTTTATTCCAGTGAGCATATTTTTTCATTAGAATAGTTTACATTCTTTGGATATTTTGAAATGCTTTCCTATGAAAATATGTGTGCTAAATTTGTCCAATGTGCCTAAAGGTTTAGGTACAAGTGTCCTCAGTTTTGTAAGCATTTATGCATATATAAACAACAGAGTAAAAACCTAGAAGTCAGGCCGGACATTGATTAATCAAGTCAGAGGTGACCAGAATATAAGGGCCTACAAGGTAAAGATCTATTTGCTCAATCAAAAGCAATTATTCAATCATTCCAGCAAATGTTGGTGCTTATCCACCATTCAAAGGTACATTATTTTCCAAATATCTGCAAGTTACTGGAAAACACTAGAATGGATATCATTTCTTCTCTTTCCCCTTTCCCAGGAATTTTTTTGATTACCTACAAATTCTACTCTGCCAAGGCCAACAGGCCAAAAATTTTCATTTAAAATACAAATGAAACCAATAATCTGTGCAGTTAATATACCCTCTCCTATTCTCATGTCTCCTCTGCCCCTGCTACCAACTTGTCTGTTTCCCTGAAATTCTACATGCAGGGAAAGTCTACTCCACACCTGCGGCCTTAATGATTACTTCATGTTGGAAGAGTACTCTCTCTCTTTTTAAATAACCACTGCAGAAAAGTTCTTACAAAACATCGATTAAAACACAAATCCCAATCACACCACTATTTTTTAGTTCTAAAACTGCACTTTGAAAATAGAAATGTCCATGTCAAACAGTGAAATTATTATACTTCTACCCACTATGTTTCCATTTTAATTTTATGAATATTGCAAATTACATCACACTAGAGGCCAGATGCATGAAAATTCATGCAAGAGTAGGCCTTCCTTCATCCAGCTGCCAGCACCAGCTTTCCTCTGGCACCCGGGACCCGGGCTTCCCTCCTCCAGCTGCCTGCAGGCACCTGGGACCTGGGCTGCTTCCCTCGGGCCCCGGGTTCATCAGGAAGGACGTCTGGAATGACATCCGGAAGATGTCCTATCTAATTAGCATATTAACCTTTTATTATTATAGAAGATTATAACTTCTTGATTTATAAAAGCAGTGTCCATCAATTATCAATTTTCTGACATTAATAAAATGGAAAGAACTGATTATCATGATTTCTAAGAAGAAGATGCCTTGGACACATCATTACTATGTGGAAATGATATTTTAAAAAATAGCAGCTTCTAATGATGACTGAAATGAGTTTACGAAGTTGGCTGCAGAAAGGCCAATTACCTGAGGAGCTCCACAGTCTCGGAGTACATGGTATATGGAGACTTTGCTTCTAAAGGGTCACGCTCCATGGCATTTCCACATTCGGTGAAAGACAGGGCTGCATCAGCATAATTCACAGCTTTGCCAAATTTCTCGCACTAAAACAAGAAGAAGATTTAGTAATATGGTGTTACCTTCTCTCCTTCATATAAAGGAAGAGTTCTCAAACTAGGGAAATTTTTTCACCCTTCCCTCAGGGAACATTTGGCAATGTCTGAAGACATTTTTGGTTGTTGCCACTAGAGACAGGAAGTATCTAGTAGGCAGAGGCCAGAGGTGTGGCTAAACATTTAACAATGCACAGGGAAGCCTCCACAATGGAGAATTAGCCAGCCTAACAGTGCAAAGGTTGAGAAACCCTGATGTAGAATGCATGAATTT
Organism: Eptesicus fuscus; assembly: GCF_027574615.1. Lineage (NCBI taxonomy): Eukaryota > Metazoa > Chordata > Mammalia > Chiroptera > Vespertilionidae > Eptesicus > Eptesicus fuscus. The sequence goes on from NC_072473.1 coordinate 94,387,624, forward strand.
ATATTGACAATAACATAACTGATTTAAGATTCTATTGTCGTCACACTCTGGCTGGTTGAGGAAAGAAAAGTAGCTAAGGTATCATAGGTGGTAGTATTACGTTGTTATCTTTTTGATAGACCAGAATCCAAATCACTGCTTTGACTAGTTTCTATTCATTAAAATTACTAGACTGGTCATTGAAGTACCCTATAGACCTGCTTGCAATAAAACTGCTTTTTGCAAACCTCAAAGAAAATTAACACATACAGTCTTTGCTTGGAACTCTTTGTGAGGACATCAACCTCACACCCACAGAGAAGAGTAACAAATTGATGCTATTGTCATGAAAATGTGAAGCTATAGTGTGACTGTTGACAATAACCACATCACTTTCAGTATAAATAATGGTCTGTAATAGGGTGTCAAAAAGCCAAGAAATATAGCATTACTAAATATTTTAGTTTAGTAAAATTTTATTCCAAAAGGTTTTAGCCTTGATAATGGTCACTATTAAAGTGACTTAGACATACTGATTTCTTTTTTATGTGTAATGAATATTATATATGACATTTTTATAGTGAGTATTTTATAACAGTATTTAATTTTCATTTTTGATAGCTAGATATAAGAATTCCACTAAAGCCGAAACCGGTTTGGCTCAGTGGATAGAGCGTCGGCCTGCGGACTCAAGGGTCCCAGGTTCAATTCCAGTAGGGGGCATGTACCTTGGTTGTGGGCACATCCCCAGTAGGGGGTGTACAAGAGGCAGCTGATCAATGTTTCTCTCTCATCGATGTTTCTAACTCTCTATCCCTCTCTCTTCCTCTCTGTGAAAAATCAATAAAATATATTTTTTAAAAAAAGAATTTCACTAATGCAGAATTTTGTGTAAAAGGACCAATATAATACAGATTAGCTATTTTAATTTTCTTGTATATCTTATCAAAATATTTTTATGCAAAAGTACAGGAGCAATTCTCAAAATGGCAGAGGAGCTGTCTCTAGGAAAGCATTAAGTACAACTATAAAATTATGAGTTACAGGTCCTGCATAATTTCTTGTTGTAAATGACTCTTTTTACAAAACATGCTTTTCCGCTTTTATGTATTGCAGGAATTCTGTGGTTTCATTTCTGTGAGATGCTTTGGAGAATATTGTTTTCAAGGAAATTCAAAGTGATTTTCTTAAAACCTATGTATATGCAAACTATCTTCTCTTGGCTTACAAGATAATCTCCTGAGGTCATCTGGCTCCAAATAGCTCTCCTATTTGGAAATTTATCTTTACATCCTTATTTTTGAAAATGTGATTTCATTCATAAATCCATAGCTGGAAGGATCCTTAAAGATCTCCTATCCCTATTCCATAGGTGAAACTGAAGTCCAGAGAAATTTCAAAACCATAGTGACAGTTAGTTGTCAGATCATATCCCCTTCCTGGGCCTCAATTTCTCCATCTATAAAATAAGGAGCTTGAATTACCAGGGGACTTCCAACTCTAGAATAGACATAAGCCTAGCAAAGATATCATACTCTAAATGAACGTTTCACAACCCCTCATTTTTTTCATTATAACCATCCCCAGATGGGGCTTTTTAAGATATGTTTTCACACATTCCCATTAAAACTTTAATACCAATGATATCCTGATGATCACTTTATGTACTATGGTCCTTTGAAGGGACACAAACCATTGAAACATCTAAGACTGTTTCACCCCACTCCCAAGAACCACTTTGTCTCCATGGGGGCAGAATCTCCCTAATTGAAAATACATTGTGGTGAAAATACAAAGGTGGTTTAGGGGGAACATATAAACAGACCCTGGATGGCAGAGAATGATGCTTATTCTGAATATGTATATGTATTTCTGTGGCTCTGATTTTTCTGTTATTTTAACATTTGGTCACAGGTGTGGTCTCACAGGTGTGTCCCAGTCTTCATCATCTTATGGACCAGCTTGTCAAATAAATAGTTATGTGCTCCCTTGTCCTGATTTTGACAGAGGGCAAACTCCAGAGCCGTTATGCAGTGAATCAGTTGAGGACATTTAGGAAAAATAACTTTGGTCTTCAAGCCAGCAGCACAGCCACCAATGTCACTCAAATTTCTCACCACACATACAATGGTCACAGGCACAGTCTTCCCAGCATCTCTAGTGGAGCTGGCACCAGCCTGCCTTGTTGCTTTCATATGGAAAAGCAGAGCACAAGTGTTTCCAATGGACAGTTAACACCACAGAAAGGTTAACTGCAGACAATAGCTGAGCAATTTGGACCACAGTGAGAAAATAACAAAAAAAGTAGAGAAACAGGAGATCAAGTCCATGGACAGTTGATGTAGACTACACACAAGTCATAGTGCAGAGACTGTCATGATACTTTCTTACAGCCCTCCTAGTGTCAAACAATGGGACAGCTAAGTCTTGGATGACACAACGTAATGATGGAGGATGATATTTTTTAACTCAATGGGCTAACTAATATCTCTAGCTATGCTGAGATTTAGTCAACGGTGAGGAGTCTGACATTAGGGCCTTCGCTAAGGCAGTGGTTCTCTCAATCTTGGCTGAACTTGGGAATCACCTGGGGAGTTTTAATACCTATGTCCAGGTCCTAGATCAGAAATTTTGATTCCATTTTTCCACAGTGTGGCCTGGGCATCAGGATTATTTTAAAGCTCCCCAAGTGATTGAGACCCCTTGTTAGGAGGATCAATAAAGTCAAACAACTCAACATTCTGAGCTCAATGCTGTTCTAGGTGACCAAAACATTTAGAGGCAGCAGGGCCTAGTGTCTTGGGAAATCCAGATGACAGAACTTCCTCTTTGTACGGAGCCCTAGCCTGGCTATGGGCCCCATTCTGGAAAAATGTCATAAAATGCAGCAAGGAGCTAAGTTTTTCTATATACCTGTTTTGCGAAGTCAATTTTTGAGGCCACTTTATTAGCTCTCAATAACCCTCTTCCTTCCCATATTGGTTTCTGGTTTACCAGACCCAAAGACCACCCCCCCTACTTCTCCAGAGCAGTTTCAAAAGTCAGTTCAAATCCACTTGAAAGACAAGGATAGTAGTATATGCCATATACCTACTGAAGTTGGGGCAAGGGAAATAACAATGAAAAAAAAAATACATGAGTGGCAGGGTATCACAGTACAAAAGAATCTGGGTATTACAGTGTTAATGAATTAACCAGCTCCAAACTCACTATGTCAGAGCAGCAATGAGAAAGTTTGAATTGTATATAAAGTGTCTTCTTTGTTTTCCTTTAAAGCATAATACCTTAATGGGAACATAGCAATGAGAGGAAGCAAACCTACCAGTGCATCAGCTTTGTGCTTCAGCTTCTTAGCATCTTGCATGTAATAATCAGCATTGTGAACCCTAAACAAACAAAATAACCTCTTTCAGAAACCAATGGCTCATTTTTTTCATTAAAAACTGAATAATAAAAACCATTTTTTTAACTATAAATCCATTCCTATACAATGCTTTGAGAAGGGCAGATGAATGCTATCATTCATATAATAAATAACCTTGAAATAATTCTGTAAATGAAATTTGAAGTGCATAATGACCCATTAGGATAAATAACTATAATCTCCAACCCCCACCATTCCATTTATCCAAAAAGATTCAACAAAACCTAGCTGTAAAACTCTTTGTTGGTACACAGTTCTATCTAAAAACATGAAAAAGAAAGGAGGACACAGAAACCTAGAATGAAGCAACTGCCTTTGGAAACAGTAACAGAGATCTACTATTTAAATGAGCCAAAGACATTTCTTGGTTAAGATAGGAGTATGCAAGGAAGATAGATATACTTTTAAAGCTATAGGAACTATTGCTGGGGTCTTATTTTGGGTGACACATTGTATGGTGCTAAAAAGTCATACTACCCGCCCCCCCCCCCATTCACAATTCCCAAACTGGGTCCATGATAATCTGGGGACAACATACGAGTCATCAAAAGTGAGTTTGGGTCTCCGGACACTGGTGGTGCTGGTGGAAAGAAGGGGCAGGGCTTCCCAGGACGTCATCTCCAGGTGACTGCTACCCATTAGGCCAGTAGTGATGGTAGAGGTGGTGGTGGAAATGGTAGTGGTAGTGTTTGTGGTAGTAGCCGTGGCAGTAGCAGTGGCAGTGGCTATGATGGGGGTGTTAACAATGGCAGTAGCAGTGGCAGTGGCAATAGCAGTGTTGGTGACAGTTACAGTGGCAGAGGTTGCCTTTTTTGGAATGTCTCCCTCCTAGGAAAAAGGAGGACAAATAACTTTCATTAGATTTAGCTTTTTCGAACATCTTTTCATAAATGATTTGAATGCCAAGCCCACTAAGAAACAAGACAAGGGAGGTCACGAAAGATGGTGGGCACACAGTACAATTTACATATCTTGTAACATATAAATCCACACCTGAAACCTATATGGTCTTATTAACCAATGTCACCCCAATAAATTTAATAAAAAATAAAACAAAGGAAAAGAAAATAATGGACAGAGCTTAAGAATAAATAAGTGACCCTGGTATATTTTATGAATTCTGTGAATTACCAGACTTTGTTCTATGATGACACCAATCACCAAGCTAGTCAGGTTCTGGGATTATATAACCCCATAATTCCATAAATACAGTCATTGGCAAAGGTCTAAATTTGGTAGGGGATGTGATAGGAGAGGAGAGGAATGAGGAATGTAGGAAGGGAAAGGGAGAGAGTAAAAAATATGTGACCCTGATGTATATATTTTTGATAAGTAAACCAGCCCAGAAACTTTCACTAGGATAAGTACTCAGGTCACTGCAAAATACCAGATTCAGTGCAGTCAAATACCAGCAAACCAGAGATTGTATTTCAGTAGTCATTACCCTGGGACCAAGGCCAAAACAGCCTTTTCATTCACACAAGGAGCTTGACTGATTTCCAGCTGAGTGAATGCCACATGAATGCCTCCTCATTTTGAAGTCTTGGAATGGTGAAAGTTCACTTTAACGAGGTCAAAAAATCAAATGGGAAAGAGATTTCTGAGATTCACGCTGAGCTGTCATTGCCAGAGAAATAATGTGATCAGGCCCAGCTGGCATGGCTCAGTGGTTGAGCGTCGACCTATGAACCAGGAGGTCATGGTTCAATTCCTGGTTAGAGCACGTGCCTGGGTTGCAGGCTCTATCCCCAGTGTGGGGCATGCAGGAGGCAGCCAATCAATGATTCTCTCTCATCATTGATGTTTCTCTCTCTTTCTCCCCCTCTTCGTTCTTCTCTAAAATCAATAAAAGTGTATTTTAAAAAAATTTAAAAAGATATCATGGGATCCAAATGAAGAAATTAGGTTGTAAAATTTGTAATTATGTGACAGCATGTGTTCCAAGACTACCTGCTATATTTATTCACATAGCAGACTCTCTACTCCCCACCTGGCAACTGTGGGAAGATCCTGACTGTTCTATATCTGACTATACTTGCCATAATGCCTCTTCCTCTCTCTGTTCTTCTGCGTTTGTATATACCAAAGCCTAGTATCCCCCCAAGGTTCATTCCTCAGCTCTCTTCTTTCTTGATCTTGACAAAATTTGACAGTCCTGCATGCACTATCACAGATTTGATAATAAGCAGGTAACTCCTAAATGGAAACCTCAATCTTACTTTCTCTCCAAAGCTCCAGACCTACAGTGACCACCTTTGGATAGTTCCACCAAGATAGCTCATTAGCACCTCAAATTTCTCTGAAGCAAAATTGATAACCAAACCAGATCACTATTTCTGGTATTCCCTGTCACCAAGGCTGGATTTATCCATGTCAGTAAGAGTAGTGTGGCCATACCTGGGCCAGAAGCATTGGAACTTGTGTATTCCCCACCTTGCCTTCAAATTAGCTACTCTGTTTCACTCCAATTTATATATTGAAATTCTGTAAATTAATTCATTTCAAGAAATAATAATCCTAAAACTTTTTGAAAACCACTGTTTTATTTCATCTTTAATATCTTCCTCTTCATTATCCTTATCCAAACAATTACAAATTAGTATTCCTTGCATCTTCCCAACATCTCTTAAATTTGTCCCTTTCTATTCTGAAGCCTCTAAATGCAGGCCTTCATGCCTTCTGACCGAGACTATCAAACAGCTTCCTGGCCAACTTCCAAACTCCAAGCTAGGTCTTCCAATCCATCCACAATCAGCTGCCTTCTAGCCTGAACTTTTTAAACAAAGCTCCACACATTTCACTATTTTGCACCCAAGTATACACTAAGGCTGAGTTCTTTTGCTGGCATGTAGGGTCATCCCTGATCATCTCCCACTACACCCTCCCATGAACTTTCCACCAAACTAAACACATCCTGCTTTCTTCACTTTCCTACTTTGCTTCATCCTGACTCTTAGCGTTGAACCAACGCCCCCTCAAAAAAAGGAAAAGGAATAAAAAACCTTCCCTTCATTACTTTTTTTTTTACCTCCTGATAATTTACTCCATTTTTAATTTTTTAAATAATATATAACATCAAATTTATCATCTTAACCATTTTAGATGTACAATTCAGTAGTGTTAGGTCCATTCACAGTGTTGTCTAAATCTCTAGTACTCTTTCATCTTGCAAAAATGAAACTCTGTCCCCATTAAACTATAATTTCTCATTCCCTCCTCTCCCCAGCCCCTGGCAACTGCCCTTCTACTTTCTGTATTTGCAAATTTGATTACTCCAGTTACCACACATAAGTGGAATCATGAAATATTTGTCTTTTAGTGACGGGCTTATTTCACTTAGCTAAGTTTCCTTAAGATTCATCCATGTTGTAGCATGTGTCAGATCTTTCTTCCTCTTTAAGACTGAATATATTCCACATTTTGTGTAATCACTTCCCTCCATTTCTAAACTCTATTCATCTATTATAATCCAGCTTAAGAAATGCCTTCTCCTCAAGGAAAACTGCCTTATGTCTATGGCCAGAAGTGCCTTAATCCTCTGGTTCCATTAGAGATCTGAAGGGTCTCACTTAATCTCTTCTGTAGGGTACCAATCACCAGATATTTTGTATTCTACTTCTCTCAGTATGTTTCATGACTCACCTTAGATTGAGTGCTTTTTCAGCACTGGAATAATCTCTGATGTATGACGCTGCTACCCCACCCCACTCTGTCCACCTTGTCCCGCAACCAAATGCTCCTAATTATTTGCTGAATGCCTGCCTAGTTAAAAGGGTCACTTTAAAGATAAAAGCCAAATGTGATCATTTCTTACAGCCTTGAAGTCTATCTTTTCCATTTGATCCTGGACCTTCTCTGATTGTCAAAAATTCTTACCACCAAGTGCTCAATGAGAGAAATGTGCTGAGAGGCTACACATATAAAAAATTATAATAATGGATATTTGAGAAAATAGTTTAAACATGATCATTTATCTTATTCAATCTAAGCAAATTTTAAAAATCAGTCTTCTAAAACTTCTAAGCTAATTCTATGTTTCTTCTGCCAGAGCCAGATGGCCCAGATCAAACAGTGGAGTCAGCCCAAGACAGTGCCACTGTCTCTATGGTCAAAATATGCGACAAGAACCTTCAAACACCACATCCACCATGCACATGGCATCATTGTCAGTCCTGGCATTTCTGATTGGTTGGAAATGGCTGCATTCAGCCATGATGGTGTAAGTTATATTAACATGCCCTCTGTCCATATACAGTCATCCATTCAGTTAATAAATAAGACTTCATGCATAAATGGAAAAGACTCAGAGCACAAAATTGAAGAAGAGACTTGTGGAGTAGGAAGAAGCTTTATAGATAATTTAGTCAAACACACTCATGTTATGGAGATTTCATAATTTGTCCAAGTTCACAGAGCAAAGTTGTTGCAGTGCTAACTCTATGTCAAGTCTCTTAACTCCAAGGCTAGGGCAAAAATACACTACAAACTCTCTCCAGATTTCAAGCCATTAGTAGAAGGAATGGCTAAAGAAGAGATAGTTGGTACTTCTTTCTATCATGGGATATCTCAGTGATTTCTTTAACAAGGATGATCAATTTATAAGTACAATTATAATACTTATCATGTTTCCCAGTAGTTTTTAGTTCTCATGGAAATGACTTGGCAGATTCTTATAAGCAATACCATTTGTCATAAAAACATCTGTATTAAGCACCTAATTATTTGTGACAATATAATAGGCACTGTACCAAAGTGAACTGCCTAGACATTGCATATACCCTCCAAAAACTTGAAATAGAAGAGAATATCAGTTAGAGTTTATAATATTAATTACATTCAGTATGAAAAATAAGACTGTAGTGTAATTACTATTTAGAATAGATGGTTTAATTCCAAACATTATAGGCAGCATTTTAAATATTAATATATTATGTGTGCATACATATATATACATGAGTTTCATATGAAACATGACAACTTAATTATAGAGCAATTTCTTTATATCAATGGTGAAACTTATAGATATGTATGTCATTTCAGTCATCTTAGATGAGGGAAGACCTATAAACTAGGGTTCTTATAGCTCAGAGGCTTTCTGGTTTTCGATGGATGTGAAATGGATACTCTTGGTTCAGGGTCTACCAGGTTGGCACCAGACATTTTAAAACTCATTGCATTTCACTCATTTGCTTTTTCTATGACATTTAAAGGAGACTAGATAAATACAGATGATGCATCTGCATATACATGTATTTACACGGAAAGGCAGATACATTTGTCATTATTATTTACTAATGGCACTCTTGCTCATGGTCTCCATATGTTATGTACTTATATTTGGGAGAGATAAAAATACATTGTGTGTGGATGTAAAAAGTGATACACATTCTTAATTATCTATGCTAATTGAGCAGCCATATAGAAAACCCAAAGGACTAGATAATCATTTAGTTGGGCTTAGAATCACAATTGTGTGATTTTATCAAGAAATTCACCTTTTAAATTCCATCATTTTAGTCACTATTATTTATTTATTTTTAATTACATTTATTGGGGTGACATTGGTTATTAAGATTATATAGGTTTCAAGTGTTCATTCGAATCTTACTACTCTGAACAGATTATTATGCAGAGACAGGATTTTAGGTATCCTTTGGTCCAAGCCGTAGGTATCCTCTTGGGAGTAGGGGACACTTCTAAAATATCAACCACAGCATCTGGTACATGGTAGGCACTGATCATTTAGTGAATGAAAAAAAAAAAGCATGAAATGGGATTGCCCACAGTCACTAAACTGGGACTAGAACTCAAAGTTATATCTTTCCACCACCCAGCTTAGCAGGTATGAAAGTACCAGATACTGTGGTCAGTATTTTGAAAGTGTTCCAACCCCCAATATGAAAAGCTTGGACCAGAGGATGTCCAAAGTCCCAAGTCTCTTCATAATATTCTTTTTGGAGAAGTAAGACTGAAATGAAAAAAAATTCATCCTAAGTTAGAATAATTGAAATTTGAAATAATGGAGAGTTTGTGTGTGTGTACACACACTTACAGTTTCTCTCTGTCTCTGCCTCCCATCACCCTGCAACATCCCCATGTGGTTAAGTCTAGTTAGATATGCTGGATCAACTTGTTTATACCTGATGATCATAATATTTTTCCTAAGATGCTTACATTTACAGATATCCCTTTGAAAGTAGCACAGAATTTGCCTTCACTCCTCTTAGCTTTGGCAGAGGTGAATTGTCCAATCATAGGGATGTTTTTGTCTTGACTGAAGAGACCATTATTGCCACTAATGTTTCTGCGGCGTGGAAGATCCTCTGGCAGTGGGGAAAGTGAAGGAGGAAACAGCTTTTCTTCTTTTCTTCTATTTGCTCTCCTGGATGAATTATTTCTGTGTAAACAAAGAGTGTGGTATGTAATACAATTTTGTTTGTCTTTATTCTGAATTTTCCTATGATGTTGGTACATTCAGTTGAAGTAATATTTTACTTACTTGTGATGAAGATTATATGTAAAAACATATAGACATATAAATCTATAGAGAGATGTTTCTCTGTATAAATATAGCTATAACATATATATCAAAAAATAAACATATGTCTTTGAAGCAGAACTCTACAATAAATATAAGTGTCTAATGCAGTGTGCTCCAGTGAGATATTTGTAATCTTTCAATATTGTTATTAATTAGCTTTTAATGGAAAATCCAATGTACACTCTAACCTTCATTTTTAGGATAGTTTCTACTTATTTGGCCTTAGGACTTAACTGCGCAAACACACAATAAATGGTACAATAAACAATTAGTAGAAATATATTTTATTAAGATACTAGAGGCCCAGTGCATGAAATTCGTGCACTCAAAGGGGTCCCTCAGCCCAGCCGGCACCCTCTCAGTCCAGGAGCCCTTGAGGGATGTCCAACTGCCAGTACAGGCCTGCTCCCGGGAACCAGGCCTACACCGGCAGTCGGACATCTTTAGTGCTGCTGCTGAGGTGGGAGAGGCTCCTGCCACCTCAGCTGCGCTTACCAGCCATGAGCTCGGCTTCTGGCTGAGCAGTGCTCCCGCTGTGGGAGTGTACTTACCACCAGGGGGCAGCTCCTGCATTGAGTATCTGCCCACTGGTGGTCAGTTCTCATCATTGTGACCAGTGGTTCCTCTGTTCGGTCAATTTGCATATTAACCTTTTATTATATAGGATACTATGCTTATACATTACTTAGAAATAAATAATGCACTAAATACTTTATTTTTTATTTTGTGCTATTAGCAAAGACTATTTTTAAACTTTTTATAATTTACTTTATTAAAGATGTCCCTATTCCTCCCCCCTTTGCCCACCTCCACCCAGCCCCAACCCCACTTTCCCTCTGGCTATCACCACACTGTTGTCTATGTCTATGGGTTATTTACATATGTTCTTTGCACTAACTACTTTAGTGACACATTGCAAATTGCATATTTAAAATGTTCTGTCCCAAAGCTAAAGCATAACAAGCCCCTCAGCTTAAGTTCTTATATTGAAGTACTGATGTACAGTACTAAACTCCATTTGGAAAATATTTTGTCATACTGCCACAAGACACCTGCAGTCCTAGAAGTATTCCTGTACATTCAAACTTATTTATCTGCCTATTCAATGGGCACTATTAAATAGACTGTGACTTTAAATGGAATAAAACAACTAAAACCTTATGCCAGCTGTTTATCATGGTAATTGGGTCATGGATTATAATTTTAGTTACTCTCTTAGACCAGTCAATGTAGATTACTTGAATTTTAATCTTTTCTTAGACAACTAATATTTCACTGTGCAGCCATTTACTTTTCATGCTTATTGACTACAATTTTCAATAGCAAATTAAGTCAACAAGGATTTATGTTTTCCTCTTGGTCAATTTTAGTCAGTGTCTAGAAATATAGATTTACAAAATCTCAAAGCCACAAATCAAAGTTGAATGAGCTATCAAATGGTTTGGTTCTCTAAAATGATAGAAGTCAATACAGTCTTCTTGTTCCACTCCCTCTGTGTTGCCCCAAACTGTAAACTGTAGTAATATTTGTCATCTTATCCATCTTTTGTTTCACAATGTGGCCCTATATCCATTCTTGTTTTGAGGCAAAACATTTTAAAATTTAACTGTTTCTGCCATTAACGTAATTGGTTAAAATTAATTAAAATATTTACTAATGGACTGGCTGGTGTGGCTCAGTGGTTGAGCATCGACCCATATACCATGAGGACACCAGTTCAATTCCTGGTCAGGGCACATGCCCGGTTTGTGGGCTTGATCCCCAAAAGTGCATGTATAAGAGGCAGCCAAATGATGTTGATGTTTCTCTCTCATTGATGTTTCTATTTCTCTTTCCCTCTGCATTCCTCTCTCTCTCTAAAATAAATAATAACAGCCTTAACTGGTTTGGCCCAGTGGAAAGAGCAGCGGCCTGCAGACTGAAGGGTCCCAGTTTCGATTCCGGTCAAGGGCATGTACCTTTTTTGCGGGCACATCCCCAGTAGGGGATGTGCAGGAGGCAGCTGATGGACGTTTCTCTCTCATCCATGTTTCTAACTCTCTATCCCTCTCCCTTTCTCTCTGTAAAAAAATCAATAAAATATATATTTTAAAAAATAAGATAAAATAAATAAGAACATATTAAAAACAATATTTGCCCATGGATTTTTAAAGTTGCATTGATGTATAGAACAATTTTAAGTTGTGATGCCTGATTAAAATAATGACCATAAGGATTAAAATTTGTGTTCATGAGGAAGCCCCACAAATATCAGCCTATACTAAATGAAATCATTACAGAGGCATCAGATTTTTGGGAATTTATGTTGAAAGATATTAAATATTAGCATCTGTTTAAGTTTTTAAGCTATGACATCTTTAGGAGATGAATGGTTCATTAGCCATTGGATACTACAGTCATACTAGGCCTTACAATTTGCCATTGTACACAGTATATTACATACTGCACAGTACATTCTGTGCAGTGGGCACCAGTCACCTGGCCCACTTTCCATGTATTTGGTAGTGATCTAGAATCATGGAGCCTTTAATAACTTTACTAGTAAAAAATACCCAGGGCATATTTTTTAGAGAGCACTCAGTCACCATTATAGCTTCTTAAAACAGGAACAATTTTGGCTACTTTCTCCACCTCTTAGAGTAGGCTAGAGTTGGACAGCAGGCAAGAGAAGCGTATTCCCACCCCCAACTTAATGTCTCTTAGGCCTTGCTGATGGTTCAGGTTCCAAAGAATTGGGGAGGAACTCAGCAGGTCTCTTCTGTTGAATGAAATGAAACTCCAGCTATCTGTCTGATGTGGTTTCTTTGATAGTTTCAGAATATTCATTTATAAGAGTGAATGTGGCCTGATATAAATGTTTAAGAATTTAGTTTGAAGGGTCAACAAAGTGCAAAGGAGCAGACAAAGCTTGAGGAGAGGTTCCCAGGAGAAGATATCTGAGAGGCCAGTCAATGCTTCTTGCTCCCTCAACTTGAGATTTTTTTTCAGACTTGAATTTTTTGGGTAAGCATGAGAACCTAACTCAGGCTCTCCTAAATGAAAAATGCAACTAGGTAAACACTGCTTTCCTAGCTACAACGAAAGCAGAAAGAATATAATGATCATTATTAAAAAAAAAAAACACCATTTTATGAGAACATTCAAATTATTAGACATTTGCTTAATATGTGATCATCTCTCTTCCATGAAATGGAAAGAGTGACAGGTCATTGGGTTGCTTATGGAGACTAGCAATTGGAACTGATGGTGTGGCAATTCCCCACTGCCCCTTGCCTTTTCTTTTTGCCTTTGAGTGGCCTGAACTGGTCAAAGCCTGGGAACTGCTATTGTAGTCATTCCTCCTTGGAAAGGAGGAAGGTCCTAGGATGCCCAAGTTTGACCACTGGAGAAGAAGCATGTTTCCCCCATATGCCTGGCCCACCCTGGTGTGGAGAGCATCAGCTTGTTCTACTGTAAGAGTTTCTAGTTCTGAGAACTCCAAGCATATGAAAAGATTTTTCAGATCAAAGTTATAAAAGAGAATACAGTCACACTTCACAAAGAGCTTCAGATCTTCAGGGAGGGGGCAGCCCAGGGCCCAAATCGCCTTATTATTTTGAGTGAATCTAGTGGTAATTGTTCTTTTCCTACTTTCATCTCAAATCAATAAGGTTCCAAACAATTGGAAATCTAGAATGTCTTTCTGACATCTTATTTGTGGCAGATTGATACCATATCACTAATGTTAAACAATAATCTTTGAAATCAATTGTTAGCAGCAATTAGCCAGATTGCCTCTGTTCTCTGGGCTGCTAATAAGATAAAAAACTGGTCTTTGATGGAAGTAATCACTAATGTTGAATGAATTTATGGCAATAATTATCCAGATGGAATGGTTCCAGTAACTGACATGATTGTTAGTTAAATGACATTTATAAGACAGAAGAACACAGTCACAATGCGTGGTAGAAACAGAGAGGGCAGGACTTCTCTAGGGAAGGCTGGGCTGTTCAAGTGAAGAGAAAATATGGAGAACCTCTTTCCTGACTCTGGCACCTTCCACAAAAAGGGATAAAGGTAAAGAGGTGACAGCTGATTGGAATTAACCTATTGATTCCTAGCTGGCTTTCCCCAACACAGAACTGCCTAGGGGAGGGTCATTCCCAGATAGCTTATCTCTCTGGCCTCCCAGACATGTCATTCTCCTGACCTCTGAGGAGTTCAAGATATAGCTATTCTAAAGCTTCATATTAAGGTTAAATAACGACACCACAGAAGAAGCAGCAACTGGGTCATCCTGTCAAGCCCAAGGGGTTGCTTTCCAGGGAAATTGTTTAATCACCATCAAAACTAGAGGTGCAAGAGTCAGGTGATATGGTTCAAGCAATAGGTGTTGTTTGATATTGCACATTTTTAATTCTTTACTTCTTTTTTCCCTTCACTTAGTGCTAAAAGTTCACATTAGCCAATTTTGGTAATCAATGTAAGTTAAAGAAATGTTGTTAAAAAGCTCGTGGTGCTACCCTAAAGCTGGCAGTCTGTATCCCACCCCTTAGCCTAATCTTGTAAAACCAGGAACAGCTGTCAAGACGGACTTAGAAACTCTTGTATTTTATGTAACATTTCTCTGTGACAAGACCTCCCCAAAGTTTTTTTTTTTGTTTGTTTGTTTTTTTGAGTCTGAACAATTGAAGTATCACACTAAGACAGGGAAAACTCACTCTTTGGTGTAAGAAGGCTTGTGGGGTGGGGCTGGTGAGATGCAAGGGGGTAGCAGGGAGATAGTGGTGGCCTCCTCCAGGCGTTGCTTCTTCTCTGGGATTTTTTCTGCAACTTCTGTTGGCTTTAACAGGGAAAAAATGCACAGTTTAAAATAAATGGCACAAGTAGACTTTTAAAAACAATGAGCAAGCTAGACAGTTTGTTTCTCTTTTACCTTCTAGATTAGATAGGGTAGTTAAATATGCACTTTTGATCAGAGAGAAAAGCAATTAGCCTGGCCTAGTCTACTCCTAATAAAACTTGGAACTTTTAAATTGATTTTTAGAAAGAGGAAGGAAGGGAGGGAGGGAAGCAGGGAGGGAATAAAGGGGAGAGAGAGAGAGAGAGAGAGAGAGAGAGAGAGAGAGAGAGAGAGAGATCAGTTGTCTCTGAACACACCCCCACCAGGGATCAGATCCTTCACCTTCTGATGTATGAGATGACACTCCAACAACCAACTTTATCACATCAGCCAGGGCCAAAAGTTGGAATGTGAGATACTTGAGCTGTGATGTGAACAACTGATTAGAGATTGAAATCTCATACCAAAGTAAAGATAATCTATACTTTTCAGATACTTCTCCCATCAATAAATGAGCAATTTAGGAACTAACATTGAAACTCTAACATGGCACAAATGATGTCAAGCAACATAGATTGTGAATAACATATGAAGGACATTAATACAATCAA
The DNA here is from genome assembly GCF_027574615.1 of Eptesicus fuscus. Classification (NCBI taxonomy): domain Eukaryota; kingdom Metazoa; phylum Chordata; class Mammalia; order Chiroptera; family Vespertilionidae; genus Eptesicus; species Eptesicus fuscus. The sequence continues at coordinate 94,403,001 of NC_072473.1, forward strand.
CAACATTCAATGAAATTAACTATGTACAAGGAACATCTTTGGACCTTTACATGTGCTTGTGAAGCTATATTTTTATCCTTGGTTGTACTGTTGTCATCACTAAGAGTAGGGCACAGTAATAGGGCAAGGGCCACAGACTTTGGTTCCTATTTTGGAATAGTCTTGTTGGATAATTTGGTGCACAGCTCAAAGATAATACCCTCTGTTTTTGAATCACTAATCCTAATATATAAAAACCCTGTGTCCACAACGACCGGGAGGCTTGATCAACCAGAAGTCAGTCCTGGAGTCAGCACTGGGTTGCTGTGGGAACCCAGCGCTGACTGCTATGGCTGCAGGCATGGTGACCCAGCACTGACTGCTGAGGGGGCTGTGAATCAGGCCAAGAGAGAGGCCTGAAGAGAGAAGCAGGGTATGATCTGTTGATCAGCACTTGCCTCTCTCTTTAGCTCTGGGCCTGGTCAGCAGCCGCGCCTCCATTTCTCTCCAGGCCTCCTCCTGGGCTGCTGACCAGCCCTGCCTTTCTGATCAGGCCCTGTTGATAGGCCAAGAGATGCTGACTGGCATAGAAACCGACCAATCAGAACTAAATCTGGGTAACTGTGAGGAGCCAATGGCTTCCTAGGAGGCAGAGCTTTTGACGCTGGCTGGCATAAGAACTGACCAGTCAGAACGAAATCTGGGTCAACTGTGAGGAGCCAATGGCTTCCTAGGAGGCAGAGTTTTTGATGCTGACTGGTATAGAAACTGTCCAATCAGAACCAATTTGGCCAGCAGGGGAAGGCAGTTGGCAGTGAGATCAGGCCAGCAGGGGAGGGCTGTTAGGGCAACAGGCCGGCAGAGGAGGGAAGTAGGGTGCAAACAGGCTGGCAGGGGAGCAGTTAGACATCAATCAGGCTGGCAGGGGAGTGGTTAGGGGGTGATCAGGCTGTCAGGCAGAAGCAGTTAGGGGCAATCAGGAAGGCAGGCAGGCGAGCAGTTGGGAACCAGCAGTCCTGGATTGTGAGAGGGATGTCCGACTGCCAGGATTGGGCCTAAACGGGCAGTCGGACATCCCTCGAGGGGCCCCAGATTGGAGAGGATGCAGGCTAGGGTGAGGAATACACACCCCCATGCACGAATTTTGTACACTGGGGCTCTAGTTAAACATATTACACAAGTCACACAAGATGATGTTACTCTAAAAAGCTACCATGTCTGGGTCTATAACAGAATGAATCTACTACATACAAACTCACTTCCCTAGATGTATTTGACATCAGAGGCCATTGTGCATTTCACCTTCTGATTAAATTTTAGCCATGGAATTCACCCCTAACCATATGCAGGAGAGATTTTCACAAGTCAAGCCAACCACACAAGTTAGGGGACCCGTTAAGCTTGGCAGAACATATGTCTAGTAAGAATCAAAATAATCAAAGTGTAATCAAAGTGGGTTATGGGGGTTCTGATGCTTGTTAACATAAATTAAGAGGCCCAGAGGATGCCTTTTGAACTCAGGAATACTTGTGTTCCCTGATGCTGCTGGAGTGGAGGACTGTAGAGTAATGTCCCATGAATCCATGAAAGCAGGAGCTGCTTAAGGAGCTGATGCCAGGGACTGACAGCCTGGGGAAGGAGACTCTCTTCATATTCTTCTTTCCTACATGCAATATATTGGATCTCTCCTGTAACATATTGTATACTCTTGACATTGGCTTCCCAACCCTGATAATTTCTAACACTTCCTCCCTGGTCATTTCAAAAATGGCATTTCACATGGAAAGCACCATTGCCTTCACCAAAGACTGCAATCCACTGCCATTGGCATCCTTAAAAATAAGACTCAAGATCAAGTTAGTCAAAGGACAGCCACTGTTCATGATAACTTGGAAAACCACATTAAAAGCTTACCTTGTGCTTCCTCTTGCCCTTAAGTGTGGGTTTTTCCACAGCTGCAGCTGCAATCTGACGCCTGGGTTTTGCGGAAGCCTCTTTGTAGTCTGGCTTGGCTGATGCTGCTTGGAGTGAGTTGTGGCCAGGTACTCTAGATAGTAAGTCAAGGTCAATCTTTACCCAGAGATTTTTTGGATTTTCCTGCTCTCTTAGAGGAGATAGAACCTCAGTTTGCATTACAAGGATAGGTGAAAAAGTTGGCTCCTCATTATTGATGGATAAATTGTTATCATTGCTGCTGCTGATTAGGGTGCTGAGGTTCAGGCTAACATCACAGGTTTCCTTGGATTTGACAAAATTGCCCCCAGTAGCAGTGCAAGGTGGCAGGACTTTGATCTGCAGGGTTTCTTCCTGATCTGTGTTGGAATCAGATGTAGATGAATCTGTTTCAATGAATTCCCGGGACTTTGGTACGATTTTCCCAGGCCCTCTATATTTCTTCTTCTCTGAGGCCAATGGGATGTTAGGCCTTGGTTCTTTCCTAGGGATTGGTTTGTTGACAGTGGCTTTGTTGCGGCTTCTTGGTGGGTCAGGAAGCTCCACACTTCCTTTTTCTTTGGGAGTGCTGCTGATAATATTTGGTTTGGGCCAGGTCAACTCATCAATGCCAGTGTTCTTCTCAACCTTTTTGGGCTGTTTTTTCCCTATTGTCTTTTGAGAAGCTGTCTCAATAGTTTCTGACAACTTATGCTTCAAAGCCTTTGTTTCTAGAGTTTTCTGGGTAGGCCGTGGATGGGCTTTCTCCCTGATGAGACTGAGGAGAGGCCTCTCTTTGGGTTCTGCCAGGATCTGGTTGGGGGTTGTTTTCACTTTGACCTGGACTTCCATTGGTTGGATGATTGGAGGAGTCACAGAAATCATCTCCATGGGTGTCTCATTTTGGCCACAAATAAATGATTTGTTCTGGGATGTCACTTTGTTAAGCCACTTATCCAACTGCCACTTGTTGGTTGAGGGCGGCTCAGGCTACAGATTGAGAAACAGCAGGAATAATCAATTTCTCATCTGGGAAAGATTCAGGAGGACCCTCAGTACACTGACCTCTGGTAAAAGCTTTGGATGTTAAGTGGCCATTCACACATTTACAAACACACACACAGAATCCACATTAATCAAATTACCTAGAGAACCAAATACACCACAAATCAGCCCTGATCTTCTAATTTAAACTAATTTCCATTCTTCTGAAAATATTCTCTACTCTGGCAAGGAATGAAAGACTTATTCACAGAGAGTTTTTTTTTTTTTCAGGAGTATGTAGGGCAGTGATGGCGAACCTATGACACGCGTGTCAGCACTGAAAGGTCTCAGGTTCAATTCTGAGGCGGCCACATGCCCAGAATGAAACATTTGCTGCTCCTAAGGATGAAACATTTGCGAAATAATGTTTTTTCCTCAAAGTGACACACTACCGGAGTTATGCTCAGTTTTTTAGGGAAGTTTGACACACCAAGCTCAAAAGGTTGCCCATCACTGATGCAGGGAGTCCTTTGGTAGAGGGGAACCATTTTCCCCAAATCCTTTGGTGAGACTCATTACTTAACCTATTACAAGGAGGCAGAGGTAATGATCTCTGGTCCTGAAAAGAAATGTAAGCATGCCTCAAGAGTAATTTAAAAGAAAAGACTTTCTATCTGCCAAAGTGCCAATGCCTCCTATATGATGCTATAATTCATTGCAAAAAGAATAGGTGTTTTGTAGTTTTACTGAAGGCTGAAAATATTTGACTTCTGAAAAACCGTTGCACTTCCTTGGTGTATGGGGACATGCATGCCAACATTAGTGTCCACTGTTAAGCCGTGGAAATAATGTGTATAATTCAGATGTTTGATTCCTAACTCTGAATTCTGCATGTTTAAATAAAAGAGCCATCTTTTTTTATTAGAATTGCTCTTCTTTTGAAAGATGATGTGCCAGTACTGTGAGCAGCTCTTGACTTGCATTTACTCATTTGATACTAATAACAACCCTATGAGGTCCTTGGTATTATTATCCCCATTTTACATATGAAAGAATAAGGTCCTGGGAGCTTAACAAATAACTTTCCCAATATCTCACATATAAAGCGATAGTAGAGCCAGGCCTGAAACAAGGATTTATGTGTTAATAGAACTGGTGCCCTAATGCCAGAGCTATGCTGCCAACAGTGGCAGCCAATATGATTTCTTGGGCCCTTATCTGCCATTGCCCTGTGTAGGTTGGAATCACAGCTACTAAAGTGTTTTTAATTCTGTCACCCTGTATTGGCTGGTACCATAAGCATCAGATGATGTCTTTCAAAAAAGAGCACTTTTTGTGTCTTAATTGCCAAGTGGCAATTCATTGGATCAACCCAGAGTAAGGCATGGTGTCCCCAGGGCCAGAAATGGGTCTTGACTGGCTTCACTGGTTCTCTAGAAAGAAAAGTTGCTAACCCAGTTATTACTGTTGCAGTTTACATGTGAGGAATCTTGAAGATTCAAAGTAACTGAGACATACAAGTCAGTCATCTAGCTAGCGTCTGCCTATTAGAGACTGTGTGACTATATGTTTTAGAGGGGAACATGCTATCAAATACCTGAATACTTTTATGAAGTACTTATTGTGCTAAAATAATTACTGTGCTGAAAGTGTGAGTGCATGTCTGGGTATTTAGGGTGCTGCCTTGGTGACAGGCAAGACAGGCAAATTGTGGTTGGGGCATTTGCCACTTCACCTACCTCTGGTCTTGCCACAGGAGGCGCCTCATTGAATTCGCTGTCCGTGGTGCTGCTTTCAGTGTCTGAATCTGACTCTGAGCTGCTCTCTGAGTCACTAGAGCTGCCGGATCCCCCACTGACTTGCACTGCAGGTGGGGGCTGAGGCTTGGCCAAGGGTGGGCTGAAAGAAAAATGACATCATTCATTGCCTTTTTCAGTCTCAAACCACCAGAAAGAGTCCAGCTCAGCATAAGGACCTATGATCTGTGAGATGCAGGCAAAGTGGAGCATTAAGTCCCATTTCACAGATGGGAAATATGAGGTTCAGTGAGGGGCTCATGGTCAAAGGTTTCATTAGAACCAGGTCTGTGTGTGTCCAAGTTCCTTGGGTTCCATAACACTGCCTTCTCTCTCCAAAAAATCTTGTGTCCTTTATTCCACATGAAAACTTAAAGCCAATGTTGCAGGGAGATAGATACAAATGTACAGCCTTAGATTATTTGTGTGTGTCCTTATACTTTTATTTAATTATTTATTTTTGTTGTTGAAAATATTACAGATGTCCTCCTTTCCCCCCCCATTGACCCCCTCCTCCCTGCTCTCACCCCCTTGGTCCCATTTTTTCCAGTTAAGATAATTTTCATTTTCTATTGCTATTTTTTTTTCTTCAGAAACTCATAGGTTTGTCAAGGGGCTCTAATTTTAGCTATACACACAGTGTAGTCTTCTCATCAAGAAGTGGTGAGTTCAATCCTCATTTTAATAACAGTAAAGAGATCCAGAGAGTGGGAGGGGGTTGCCTCTGCCTCATAGCTAGTTAGAAAAGTGAGACTAGAATCATTGCCTCCCAGTTCCTTCAAAGGGCATAGGCTGTGTAAAGCATATTTACTGCTGGGTGTCCAATACCCAGCACTCATCATCATGGTGACCATAGTTGACTGTATGAATAAGGGAATGAGAGGATGCACTTCTTGGCCTCCTCCACCATAATATTTTGTAAACTCTTTGTAAAACTCTTATAAGGAGGGATGATCCTAAAGGACCAACCATTTCTAATGATTGATTTTACATTTGTAAAGCTAAGCAAAACATTTGAAAGTTGATACCATTTGCTACTCTGCTTTTATCGGCAACCAATACTCTTCCTAAGTAATCATTTGCTGTTTGTATCCCATAACAAAGTAACCTCAGCTTCCTCTTGACATGCTGGTGTATGTAATGTCTTTTTTCTCCTTTTGCTTATTATCTATTTGGACCAAATTTTACTCTGCTTTCACTCACAAATGGGGATCTAAAGTTGGGGGAGGTTTCTCATCTCCCTCTGTCTCATCAGCCCAATCTCCTTTTTGTTAATCATGGTGAAAGGTGGGTTGGGATAAGATATTATAAGTGTAACAGTAGAGGATATTCACTGATGTGCAGGGGCTGGCCATAGATCTACCTGGCTGGCCATATAAGAATCTTAGTGCATGCCAAAACCAGTTTGGCTCAGTGGATAGAGCGTTGGTCTGCAGACTGAAAGGTTCCGGGTTCGATTCCTGTCAAGGGCATGTACATTGGTTGCGGGCACATCCTCAGTAGGGGGTGTGCAGGAGGCAGCTGGTCGATGTTTCTCTCTCATCGATGTTTCTAGCTCTCTATCCCTCTCCCTTCCTCTCTGTAAAAAATCAATAAAATATATTTTTAAAAAAGAATCTTAATGCCCCTAACACTCCCAGCTTCTTCCTGGCTCTTTCCTATGCAGATCAGTCAGGAGAATCCATACTTGCTCCTGGAGGGTACCTGGTCATGTGGCCCCACCCTCAACCTTGAGAAAGATGGTCCCCAAGGACCCCTCTGTTCAACATTCTGTAAGCATGGACCATTATTACTTGCCTTCCCCACCCCACAACCTCATGGGAGCCTATTCTTCTTCAACACTACAGCTCTTGCCCACTGAGCTGAATCCATATTCAACTGCTGCTTGGGAAGGAACAGGATCCCTTGTAAGTCAGCATGGGATTCTCATCAGACACTGTCAATGCAGAGAGCATTTTCATTACATGTGCCTTGTGTCCGTAGAGACTCTTTAGTCTCCCAGATAGGTATTTTCATTTTTTTTGACAATTTATTTTATACTAGAGAGTGGCTCATATGATGATAGTCTTCAAAAACAACAAACTAAAGGTCTGCCCTGTAGGAAATGGTGTGAGTTTATTCTGAGGGGTTTCCAAGGTAAAACTAGGGTGAATGATTTATAGATCTAGACAGGAAGGTTTCTCTTCAACATCAGGAAGGAGTTCTAAAAATCTATAGCTGGCCAGTTAGCTTTGTACCCTTAGGTGACCGAATAGCTGGAATTAAAGAATGTGGTAGAGGGATTCCTATTATGGGTCCAAAGTGGATTGGATTAACTTTAAGGTGTCTTCCAACTCAAAGATTATGATTTTTATGAAACTAACGTGTATAGGAGATTTAGGGAGACTATTTATGAAACTTAGAGAAAAAGTGTGAGGAGACATCAGCTCCTTAAGGCAGGTTTGAAATGACCTGCTCATGGCAACACTGTACTAATGACAGAGCTCATGTATGATTAAAAGCTAAATTTCTGTAGGGATATTTTATAAATCAGACTTTTAACTAATTCAGATTAACAGCCTCCAGAAAGCCAAACATCTACATTAGTGCTGTCTGGCTCTAATCCTAATTTAACTGTAATATCCTTTCTCAGGAAACAAACAGTGATGATGAATTGACCATTCTTCCCAATCACACTGGGTGGGCATCAAAAAGGAAAGGTTCCAAAATGGGTAATGACTTTCTATCAGGAAATAGGTATGGGAAGGCTTTGATAAGCAAGTTCACGGGGTACTGATCTTGGCAACATATTTCACAAGGCTCAAAACTTTCCAAAGACATGTAGCAGGAGGCATTTAATGGGGGAGTTCTGCATTAAATGCTTGTCTTTAATTGAGACGTACACATTTCATCAACATGACTCTTTTCCAGTTTTATAAGGATCAAATGTCTGTATACCAGATAATTTGAAATGCTTCCATATATGATTTTCTCATTAAGGTGTAAATGGGGCAAAAGAATCAACATTTATACCTGATCTTACCTCTCTTCCTCCTTTTCCTCTCTGAACTCTGGGTTCACAAACCCAGAACAATATATCTCCCTTACCACACAATACCACTGGAGGCAGACACACTGAACCCTGAACCTTTTCGAGTCAGGAGATGGAAGGAATCATTTTTGTCTGAGTAAGTAGTTTTGAAATCTAACCCATTTACTCCTTAAAATCTATTTAGCCCAACTGTGCAATAGAAATTGTACACATAATAAATATAAAAACAAACAAAGGATGGAAACAAAGGATGGGGAAGGAAGAAGGGGGAGGGTGTCCCCAGTAGCTTGTCCTCCTCCCTGAGATGGCCCTCAAGTACAATTTGAAAGTAAAATACCTCACATCCCAATATTATTACAAGCAACTCAGAATCAAGTATGCTCCGTGTTCAGGCACTGATGCTATTGATAAGTGGATAGTTTATCATGGCATGGCTTCATGAGATAATCTTTGTCCAATGTGGGTATACTGAGTATTTTTCCTTTAGTCTGATCCTGCTGTTTGAAATAGAGTCTGCTCAGTTTATTTGCAGAATAATAAGGAGATGCACATCTATCCATTCGTATTCATTTTCATGGGTAAGTTATCATACATGACATTGTTTAAAGCTCCGACTGACTAAAGAGATCTGTGGTTGGCAAAATAATAACTCCTTCAAAGATGTCCACATCCTGATCCCTGAAACTGTAAATATGGTACCTCAAGTGGCAAAAGGTATTTTGCAGATGTGAATAAATACAGGATCTTGAGATGTGGAGATTATTCTAGATAATCTGGGTGGCCCCAGTGTCATCACAGGGTCTCCGGAAGTCAGAGCTTACTGTAAGGTAGGCACTAGTAGATTACTGCCACTGCAATGGGCAGTGAAAGAGATTATATGTTTCAGATAAGCTGAAAGTCGAACATTTGGAGTTTTCTTGATAATGTAAATGACTGGCTCCTCACATTTTTCCATCACCAGCAGTTACTGCCTATTTCTCCCAATTTACCTGACACCTACTTCCTTTCTGAGGTAATAACACTGAGTAATTTTGGAATGGCTTTTCATAATTACATTTGACTAGCAATCAATCATGACTTTGTTACCTTTTTGTGTACTGACCAGACGCAGGTCATTGTCTTCTTTTCCTGCCTACTTCCAGTCTACTTCACTTATCTAAAAACAACTACATTTCCCTTACTGGTTTTAAAAAGGTAGTTTTAGTACAGTGAGAAGAGCATGGGATTAAAGTCAGATTATCTCATTTTGTTTTGTTTGTTTTTAAATATATTTTTACAGAAAGGAAGGAGAGGGGATGAGAGAGAGGGAGAGGGAGAGAGAGAGAGAGAGACATCAATGATGAGAGAGAATCACTAATTGTCTGCCTCCTGCATGCCCCCTACTTAGGATCAAGCCTGCAACCAAGGTACATGTCCCTAACTGGAATAAAACCCAGACCCTTCTGTCTGCAGGCTGATGTTCTATCCACTGAGACAAACGGGTTAGGGCAGATTACCTCATTTTTAATGTTGCCTTGGGTACTGTATTATTGCGTGACCTGAGGCTGAGCACTTAACATAAGGGTGTCAGTTTCCTCATCTGCAAAACAGAGCTAATATACCACAAGGACTTATAAGAGGATTGAGTGAGAGAATTTAGGTGAGAGAACTTTATTAATAGTGCTTCTTAAATTTCAGTATGCATACAAATCACCTGGAGATCTTATTAACATGAAGATTCTAATTATGTATTGAAATTCTGCATTTCTAACACATTCCCCAGTGATGTAGATACTCCTTATTGGTGGACCTCATTGAGAGCAGCAAGGCTAAAACCTACATGGGCTATTCAGATATCAGCTGTTGGGTATAAAATAAGTTAGTAAATTTTAAACTAAAGGCTAAAACACAGTTTTGAGTTCAACTGATGATTTTATTTTTCCATAATTATTCTGCCCTCCTTTAGCAAGAGAAAGTTAACTGCCTATGTCATATTTAATCTAACTTTGTCAAGCATAAACTTTCTTTAGGCAATTATTCCTGAAGGGGTTCTAATCTGATTCCTTCTTACAATTTGCAACTTTCCTCAGATGACTTGCCTGCACTAGTAGTTGACCACATACATGATTCTTTCCTCTGAATGTGTGCTATGTATGGATCACTGTGAGAGTAAAAGATGGCTTGCCACTGTTCTAGCCAAAAATTGGAGTGGCATTAGACTGCATAAATGACCATGGCTTGGACCCAGAGCATATTTCATAGTGGAAATACTAGTCTTAGCTATGATATATGGAACAAGAGCTGTGTGCCAAAAACAAGGTTCAGCACTTACACTTCATTTTGTCTTTTAATCCTCACAACAGTACTGTGAGTTATACTCTTACTACCATTTTACAGCCGAGGATATTGAGACTTAGTACCAAACAATGTAAAGTTGAAAAACAGTTTTAACAATACTATGGGGCACATTTCAATATTCAGTTTCAAAGAAATGAAACAAAAAAAAGCAACAAGGCATCTGTATTCAGCCTAACCACAGTATGAGGTGTGGTGGCCCTGTAGAGGATTCTGGCATGTTCCCAGTAAGGCCGGTCAATGCTGGCTAATGGGCCATTGTATCTTGAGAGAAACACAATTTACATTTGGGAGAATAAACTGATAATTTAGATATTTCTGTAAATAATTAAAAGCCACATTGACTTTTCTGCTATTAGTGAGAGTTATTTTTATCAAACAGCTAAACAGGTAGAAAAAAATCATACACAGCCTAGTATGTTCATCTCTTTTGTCTTTAAAGACCATTTTTTAAAGGGGAGCAAGAGAGGGAATAAAGGCAAGCAAGTGGATGTGAATGCTGACTCTCCTAAGTCCTCATCTTCATCAAAGCAGAGAATGAATGCTTGGCAGGTCACATTCATAAGGAACTCAGAGAGGGCCACAGGCCAGAAATCTAATATAAGGACAGAGCTTTCCAAAAAAGAATTAGAGCAGTCACAAATCTTAGGTGGAGCAGGGTATGTACTTCATCTGTGTGACTTAAAACTGAAAGCTGCTTCCATGAAGGAATCTCCCCACTGTGTCTATAGAACAGGTCTGGAGATAGAAGGTGCCCAAATACTTATCAGGAGAGCCAGGGCAGTTGACAGGCTGAATTACTTGGAAAAGTAAAAAGCAGGATGGAGATAGGCTCAGAGCAGCTCCCCACAAGCTTCTGCATTTTTCCTTGCTTGGTTTCTTTTTTATGTTTCCCATGATGCTTAGAGTTACCTCTGGATTTGGGAAGTGGGTATTCCTCTTCCAACTTCTCTATAGACAACATTTTTTTTTTCTTTCAAAGCTCTCAAAGCCAATCTGCTTATCAGTATTGTCTGCTATTCATTCATGTCTGATTCGTTATCTGATATATCACAGACACTTCATTAAGAGTTAAGATTCCAAGGCCAGACACTTTACATACCACACACATACTCTGTAAAATGCCTGGTGCACTGAAGACATCTAGAGTGAAGCCATAAATAAGTTTTCTCTATAGATCTCTGGGAGGACTGTCTACTGTCCATGTCCCTATGGTCTACCCCAATGGTATATCATCATTGGATCAACAAAACCAAAGTACTTTTTAAAATCTATATATATATATATATAAAAGCCCAAGCAACTGAACAATCGAACAACTGATCGACCAGTCGCTATGATGTGCACTGACCCCCAGGGGGCAGATGCTCAACGCAGGAGCTATCCCTTGGTGGTCAGTGCACTCCCACAGCTGGAACGCCGTTCAGTTGACTGACAGGCACCAGACGCCAGGCTCACGGCTGATAAGCACTGCTGCTGCGGCGGCAGTGTGAGCCTCTTGGTAGTGTGAGCCTCTCCCGATTAGGACTGACTGGGCGCGAGCCCACAGAAGGCACAGTGGGGCCAGAATGAGCGGTAGCAGCAGGCAGGAACAGCAGTTGGACTGCCAATTTTGGCCGATCCCCATAGGCCATGCTGAGGGACCCCACCAGTGCATGCACTGGGCCTATAGTGTATCTATCTATCTATATCTATATATATATCTATATATCTATATATCTATCTATATCTATATATATATATATATATTTTTTTTTTTTTTTTTTTTTTTTTTTTTACAGAGTGGAAGGGAGAGGGATAGAGAGTTAGAAACATCGACGAGAGAGAAACATCCATCAGTTGCCTCCTGCACACCCCCTACTGGGGATGTACCCGCAGACTGGAATCGAACCTGGGACCTTTCAGTCCACAGGCCGACACTCTATCCACTGAGCCAAACCACTCAGGGCCCAAAGTACTTTTTAAGTGCAGAGCACTTGATAATGTTTCAGTATTTTCACTCTTATGACCTCAAGTGATTGTTACAAGAACACTGGTGATAGTGGGGTGGGGTTGGGAATCAGATGGAACACTTTACACATAAATCTCCAATATCTTTTAACCAAAGTTTTGTGACTTGGTTCCAAAGGCGGTGAGTGGTGGGTGGGAGGTTTCACCAGGGTATTGTGACTGTTTCTTAAACACCACAACTTGAGGAAATGAAAAGAATCGGTTATCTACTACAATATCCATCCTTGTAATCATATCAAAAGGCAACAGAAACACAGAATTTATGCCAAATGCTTTCTTCAAGTGACATAATGAGGTAGCTTACAAGAATTTGCAACCTTTCATACTAGGAAAACCTTGTTGCATTTGACTCATTCAAATGACAAATCTCACTGAGGCTAGAGAAAAAAATTGCACAGTTGACAGCTAATAACTCCACATTTATTAATAGTTTGTGAAAATTAAATAGGGAAAAAGAAAATGTTCTTTATGTTTCACATCACTGTAGTTTGTTAAATTGTATTTGTTTTAAATACATAATAAACATGGTACAAACATAGTACTAAATTAAAAATATGCAGAAAGAAATACAATGAAAATGTATCTTCTTACTCTGTACTGTCATTTTACCCAATTTTCTAGTTTTCCACTGTTACCAGATCCTTATATTTCTTCCAATGATATTGCACACATTTATGAATATTAATTTGTGTGATTTTAAAATAAAGGTTTTTAATTATAAAAGTAATACCATAAAAAATGTCCTGTAAGTATAATGGCAAAGCATTCAATGAATGGCATTGAAAGTCACATACACAATTTCTAAAATAAAAATCATAGTTTCCTTACTGAATGTGTCTTCATAACCATGTCTGAAATATATTGTAAATACAAGCATGAAAATACCTAAGTGAATGGCAAAAATTTAAACTTGAAAAATTGCCATGTCTCACCCTAACACAAAGAAGGGGAAATAACATAACACGTAACCAGGAGGAGCAGAAACTACTCAGTCTTTCTGGGTGGGACCAGGCTGCAGGTTCCTAATCAGGAAAAAGTTGCTGATGGTCTACCATGAAACTTCTTAAATATGTGGTCAACATATGCCCCCAACAATCACTGTCCAGCCTACTTCCCCATTGCAAGTCAGGTGTTTTTTCCTTATTTTGTTTGACTGCACTCCCTGGTGGATTAAAAGCTTTGACTTCTTTTGTACTTGGTCCCAGTGAACATATAGAACATGAGATCTCTTGGCTTCAGAATTTATAATAACTTCCTCACAGATAAATATACTCTTTTCTACAAGATTTTCAGAGATCTGACTGGGAAATTGTATTTTCTTTAAATACAAATTTAAAAATGCATTACCTTCGTGCCAGGTTTTTATTTCCTTCTATTCCCAATACACCTGCTACTGTTGTCTCCTCCCTGCTCCAACATTGCCTCCATGCCTTTCCTTATATTATTTTTCTGTTTAGAATACCACATTTTTATTCTCATATGCTTGCTTATATTTTCTCTTTTAAGCTCAAATTCAAATAACATAAGGTCTTCTCTAGTGACTTCAATTCTCGCAGATGCAGCCCTGTTCTTTCTTTTAACTAATTGCATCATAGTTTATTGCTTGCTTATTCTTGAATTATTTCATTCTATTAAGCTTTTGCCTGCTCAACTAAATAGTACATTACATGATGACAGAGGCCAGATTGTACAGTTATTTTGTGTATCCTAGGGTGACTAGCATAACTTGTATATAATTTTATTGTTATGAAAAATATTTCAGATCTTAAAGGGGAGAGTGGCTGTGATCAGAAGCCTAAACATCCCGGGAATCCACAACCACAAGACCCAGGGACCAGCTGGGAAATCAGGAACTTCAGATCTCAAGCAGTGTGAATACTCAGACTTGGATGAGCTCTGCACCTTCTCACAGAAAGGTAAGATTTTGACTAAGGGAAAGAGAGAGAGAGCTACATAACCAGACATCCAGTGAAGAGACATCATGGGAGACAAACAAACAGCCCCCGTATGAAATAAAAGGAGGCATCACCAGAAAAGGAAGTAAACAAAATGGAGGCAAGCAATATGTCAGAGAAAGAATTCAGAGAAATGGTCATAAGGTCACTGAAATGAATAGAAGAAAAAGTCAACAATATGTGTAAGAACCAAGAGGAATGAAGAAAAACCAAGAAGAAATGAAAAATGACATCGTTGCTATAAAGAACACAATAGAAAGCATCAACAATAGACTAGAAGAAGCAAAGGACTGCATCAGTGAGCTAGAAGACAAGGTAGAATAAATACCCAAGCAGAGCAGCATCTAGAAAAAAAAAACAAAAACAAAAACTTAAAGAACAGGAGAAGAGCCAAAGGGAAATTTGGGACAACACGAAATGAAACAACATCCAAATAATAGGGATGCCAGGAGGAGAGGAAACTGAGCAAGGAATAGAAAACCTGTTTGAAGAAATAATGACAGAAAACTTCCCTGATATAGGGAATAAAAAACTAACACAAATCAAATAAGCTCACAGAATCCCAAAAAAAATGAACCCCAAAAGAACAACACCCAGGCACACTATAATTAAATTGGCAAACACCACCAACAAAGTAAGAATCTTAAAAGTGGCCAGAGAGAGACAGAAAGTTACCTACAAAGGATGCCCCATCAGAATAGCGACTGATTTCTCAAAGGAAGCACATCAGGCCAGAAGGGAATGGAATGAAATATACAAAGTCATGCAAATCAAGGGTCTGAAACCAAGAATACTGTACCCAGCAAGGCTATCAATCAAAATTGAGAGTGAAATCAGGAGCTTCACAGACAAAAAAGGATTAAGGGAGTTTATTACCACCAAACCAGCAATGCCAGAAATGCTAAAGGGTCTGCTGTAAAAAGAAGAAATAAGAAGCGAAGAAGGAACACAGGCATAAAGAATAAAAATGGTGACAAACAAGTACCTATCAATAATAACTTTAAATGTAAATGGATTAAATGCACCAAACAAAGGCATAGGGTAGCTGAGTGGATAATAAAATATGACCCATATATCTGCAATCTACAGGAAACCCACCTCAGAAAAAAGGACTCACACAGACAGATGGTGAAGAGATGGAAAAAGGTTTTTCAGACGAACGGAAAAGAAAAAAAAAAAATCTGGGGTAGCAATACTTATATCTGACAAATTAGACCTCAAAGTGAAGTCCATAACAAGAGATAAGGAAGGCCACATCAAATACTAAAGGAAGCAATCCAACAAGAAGATATAACTCTGGTAAACATATATGCACCCAAAGCAGGAGTACCCAAATACATAAAAAAAAAAAAAAAAACAAACAAAAACAAACAAACAAAGAAAAAAACTTCTGGAGGATATCAAGGGGAATATTTACAGCAATACAGTTGTATTAAGGGACTTTAATACCCCACTAACACCACTGGAAAAAACCACTAAACAAAAAAATCAGCAAAGAAACATCAATCCTAAATGACTCACTAGATCAGATAGAATTAATTGACATCTTCAGAACATTTCACCCCAAAGCCACAGAATATATATTCTTCTCAAGTGCACATGGGTTATTTTCAAAGATAGACCATATATTGGGTCACAGGGAAAGTATCTTCAAGAAGATGAAAATCATATCAAGCATCTTCTCAGATCACAATGGCATAAAACTAGAAATCAACAACAAAAAAAATTCAAAAAACTGGAGGCTAAATAGCATTATATTAAACAATGAATGGGCTACCATAGAGATCAAAGAAGAAATTAAAAGCATCATGGCAGCAAACGACAATGAAAACACAAGAATCCAAAATCTATGGGACACATTGAAAGCAGTCTTGAGAGGGAAGTTCATAGCTCTATAAGTCTACATCAAAAAACAAGAAACAAGGTAATAAATTATCTAACCCTACAACTCAAAGAGTTAGAAAGAGAGAAACAAGAAAAGCCCTGCATAAGCAGAAGGAAGGAAATAATAAAGATCTGAGCAGAGATAAATGACATAGAGACCAAAACAAATCAATACAAAAGATCAACAAAACCAAGAGCTGGTTCTTTGAAAGGATACACAAGATTTATGACCCTCTAGCCAGGCTCATCAAGAATTGAAAAGAAAGGACCCAAATGCACAAAATAAGAAATGAAAGAGGTGAAATAACAAAAGATCCCACAGAAATACACACGACTATGGAACAATACTATGAACAGCTCCATTCCAACAAAATGGACAACCTAGATGAAATGGACATATTCTTAGAAACATACAAGCTCCCAAAACTCAACCAAGAAGAATAAAAAAACCTGACAGGCCAATAACTACCAAAGAAATTGAAACAGTGATAAAAAAATCTTCCAGCAAACAAAAGCCCTGGTAGGGATGGCTTTACAGGAGAGTTCTACCAAGGATTCAAAGAATAACTAAAACCTATCCTCCTCAGACTATTCCAAAAAATTCAAGAGGAAGGCACACTTCCAAGTTCTTTCTATGAAACCAGCATTACCCTAATCCCACAACCAGATAAAGATACCATAAAAAAAGAACTACAGACCAATATCCTTGATGAACATAAATGCTAAAATCCTCAACAAGATTCTAGCAAATCAGATTCAACAATACATTAGAAAGATCATACACCATGACCAAGTGGAATTTATTCCAGGGATTCAAGGATGGTACAATATTCGCAAATCAATAAATCTGATAAATCACATACAAAAAACTTGAGAGACAAAAATCACATAATCATATCAATTGATATAGAAAAAGCATTTTACAAAATCCAACACCATTTCTTGATAAAAACTCTCAGCATTTTGTCCATTGAATATGATGTTTGCTGTGGGTTTATCATATATAGCTTTTATTATGTTGAGGTATGACCTTTCTATTCCCACCTTGTTGAGAGTTTTTTTTTAAATATATTTTATTGATTTTATTACAGAGAGGAAGAGAGAGGGATAGAGAGTTAGAAACATCGATGATAGAGAAACATCGATCACTGCCTCCTGCACAGCCCCCACTGGGGATGTGCCCGCAACCAAGGTACATGCCCCTGACCGGAATCGAACCCGGGACCCCTCAGTCCACAGGCCGATGCTCTATCCACTGAGCCAAACCGGTTTTGGCCTGTTGAGAGTTTTTATCAAAAAAACGGTGCTGGATTTTGTCAAATGCTTTTTCTGCATCAATTGATATCACTATGTGATTTTTATTTCTCAATTTGTTTATGTGATGTATCATGTTTATTGATTTGCAGATATTGTACCATCCTTGCATTCCTGGGATAAATCCTACTTGGTCATGGTGTATGATCTTTCTGATGTACTGCTGGAGCCGATTTGCTAGAATTTTGTTGAGGATTTTGGCATCTATGTTCATGAGGGATATTGGTCTATAATTCTGTTTCATTGTGTTGTCTTTATCTGATTTTGGTATTAGGGTGATGCTGGCTTCATAGAAGGAGCTTGTAAGTGTTCATTCCTCTTGAATTTTTTGGAATAGTCTGAGGAGGATAGGTTTTAGTTCTTCCTTGAATGTTTGGTAAAACTCTCCTGTGAAGCCGTCAGGCCCTGGGCTTTTGTTTGCCTGAAGCTTTTTGATGACTGCTTCAATTTCATCCATAGTTACTGGCCTATTGAGCTGTTTTGATTCTTCCAGATTGATTTTTGGAAGGTTATATTTTTCTAGGAATATGTCCATTTCCTCCAGGTTGTCCAGTTTGTTGGAATAGAGTTGTTTGTAGTATTTTGTAACAATCCTTTGTATCTCAGCGGGGTCTGTTGTTATTTCACCTCTTTCATTTCTTATTTTGTTTATTTGGGTCCTCTCTCTTTGCTTCTTGGTGAGCCTGGCTAGAGGTTCATCAATCTTGTTTATCCTTTCAAAGAACCAGCTCTTGGTTTTGTTGATCTTTTGTATTGTTTCTTTGGTCTCTATGTCGTTTATCTCCGCTCTGATCTTTGTTAATTCCTTCCTTCTGGTT
Source organism: Eptesicus fuscus (assembly GCF_027574615.1). NCBI lineage: Eukaryota > Metazoa > Chordata > Mammalia > Chiroptera > Vespertilionidae > Eptesicus > Eptesicus fuscus. The sequence continues at coordinate 94,421,038 of NC_072473.1, forward strand.
ACACTGGGCTTTTCTTGCTGCTCTTTTTCTAACTCTTTGAGTTGTAGGGTTCGGTAATTTATTACCATTGTTTCTTGTTTTTTGCAATAGGCTTGTAGAGCTATGAACTTCCCTCTCAAGACTGCTTTTGCTGTGTCCCATAGATTTTGGATTCTTGTGTTTTCATTGTCATTTGTTGCCATGATGTTTTCTATTTCTTCCTTGATCTCTCTGGTGACCCAGTCCTTGTTTAATAGCATGCTGTTTAGTCTCCATGTGTTTGATTTCTTTGGATTGTATTTATTGCATTTGATTTCCAGTTTTATGCCACTGTGATCTGAGAAGATGATTGATATAATTTATATCTCCTTGAATTTGAAGAGACTTTGCCTGTGACCCAGCATATGGTCTATCTTTGAAAATGACCCATGTGCACTTGAGAAGAATATATGGAACAAGACAGGGATGCCCAATCTCACCTCGCCTGTTTGACATAGTACTGGAAGTATTAGCCATTGCAATTAGACAAGAAGAAGAAATAAAAGGCATCCAAATTGAAAAAGAACAAGGAAAGCTTTCTTTATTTGCAGACGACATGATACTATACATAAAAAATCTGAAAGACTCTGTCAAAAAACTAATAGACTTAATAAATGAATTTGGCAATGTAGCAGGATACAAAATTAACACCAAGAAATCTGTGGCCAATAGTGAACTTAGAGAAAGAGAGACTAAAAAAGCAATCCCATTTACCATCTCACCAAAATAATTAATATACCTAGGAATAAACTTAACTAAGGAGGTAAAAGACCTATATGCGAGAAACTACAGTACACTGAAAAAAGAGATAGAGGAAGACACAAACAGATGGAAGAACATACCATGTTCATGGATTGGTAGAATCAATATCATTAAAATGTCCATACTACACAAAGCAAGCTATAGATTCAATGCAATCCCCATTAAAATACCAAGGGCATATTTCACAGACCTTGAAAGAACTCTCCAAAAGTTCATCTGGAATAAAAAAAGACCCCGAATAGCCACAGCAATCCTGAAAAAGAATAAAGTAGGAGGGATCTCAATACCAGATTTCAAGCTGTATTACAAAGCCACTATTCTCAAAACAGCCTGGTACTGGCACAAGAACAGACATATAGATCAATGGAATAGAATAGGGAATCCAGATATTGACCCAAAACTCTATGCTCAATTAATATTCGACAAAGGAGGCATGAACATACAATGGAATCAAGACAGTCTCTTCAATAAATGGTGTTTGGAAAATTGGACAGATACATGCAAAAAATGAAGCTAGATCACCAACTTACACCATACACAAAAATAAACTCAAAATGGATATAGGACTTAAACATAAGATGGGAAACCATAAAAATACTAGAGGAATCCACAGGCAGCAAAATCTCAGACATATGCCAAAAAAGCTTCTTCACCGATACTGCCCCTAGGGCAATGGAAGCTAAAGAGAAAATAAACAAATGGGACTACATCAAAATACAAAGCTTTTTTACAGCAAAAGAAACTATCAACAAAACAACAAGAAAGCCCACTGTATGGGAGAACATATTTGCAAATGTATCACTGATAAAGGTTTAATCTCCACCATCTACAGGCAGCTTATACAACTTAATAAAAGGAAGATAAATGATCCAATAAAAAAATGGGCAACGGACCTAAATAGAATCTTTTCAAAAGAAGACAGAAGGAAGGCCAAGAGACATATGAAAACATGCTCAACGTCACTAATTATCTGAGAGATACAAATCAAAACAACAATGCGGTTCCATCTCACATCTGTCAGAATGGCTATCATCAACAAATCAACAAACGACAAGTGTTGGCGAGGATGCGGAGCAAAAGGAACCCTAGTGCACTGCTGGTTGGAATGCAGACTGGTGCAGCCACTGTGGAGAACAGTATGGAGTTTCCTCAAAAAACTAAAAATGGAACTGCCATTTGACCCAGTAATCCCACTCCTAGGAATATATCCTAAGAAACTGGGAACACCAATAAGAAAGGATATATGCACCCCTATGTTTATAGTAGCACAATTTATAATAGCTAATATCTGGAAACAGCCTAGGTGCTCATCAGCAGATGATTGGATCAGAAAACTATCGTATATCTACATAATGGAATACTATGCTGCCATAAAAAAGAAGGAATTCTTACCATTTGCAGCAACCTGATTGGAATTGGAGAACATTATGCTGAGTGAAATAAGCCAGTCAATGAAAGAAAAATACCACATGATCTCACTCATTTATGGATAATAAAGAACATTATAAACTGTTGAACAAAAAGATAGATACAGAGGCAGTAAAGCATCAAACAGTCTGTCAAATTACAGCAGGAAGTTTAGGGAGAGGTGGGGAAGATAAGAGATCAACTGAAGGACTTGTTTGCATGCATATAAGCATAACCAATGGATGCAAAACTCTGAGGGGTGAGGGCATATATGGGAGTGGGGTGGGGGGGCAATGGTAAGATATGTACACATATAATACCTTAATAAAAAAATTGGAAAAAAAACTCTCAGCAAAGTGGGAATAGAGGGATCATACCTCACCATAATAAAAGCCTTATATGACAAACCTACAGCCAACGTCATTCTCAACGGGCAAAAACTAAAACCATTTCCCCTAAGAACAGGAACAAGACAAGGATGCCCACTTCCACTAATCCTATTCTACATACTACTAGAAGTACTAGCCATAGCGATCAGACAAGTAGAAGAAACAAAAGGCATCCAAATTGGAAAAGAAGAAGTAAAACTGTCTTTATTTGCAGATGACATGATACAATACATAGAAAACCCTAAGGACTCCATAAAAAAAAAAAAAATAGCAGACCCAATAAATGAATTTGGCAATGTAGCTGGATACAAAATTAACACCCAGAAATCTGTGGCCTTTTTTTATACACCGATAATGAACTCACAGAAAGAGATATGAAAAAAAAAATAAAACATTCCCATTTACCATTGCACCAAAAAAAAATTAAGATACATAGGAATAAACTTAACCAAGGACGTAAAAGACCTGTACTCAGAAAACTACAGGACATTGAAAAAAGAGGTAAAGGAAGACATAAACAAATAGAAGAACATACCATGTTCATAGATTTGTAGAATCAACATCATTAAAATGTCCATGCTACCTAAAGTAATCTATAGATTCAATGCAGTACCTATTAAAATGCCAATGACATATTTCAAAGATCTAGAACAAACTCTCCTAAAATTCATCTGGTATAAAAAAAGATCCTGAATTGCCACAGCTATCCTGAGAAAGAAGGACAAAGTTGGAGTCATCACAGTACCAGACATCAAACTATATTACCAAGCCATGGTTCTCAAAATTGCCTGGTACTGGCACAAGAACAGACATATAGACCAATGGAACAGAAAAGAGGACCCTGAAATTGACCCAAGCCAGTATACTCACTTAATATTTGACAAAGGATGCAAAAGCATACAAAGGAGCCAAAACAGAATCTTTAAATAATGGTGCTGGGAAATTTGGTCAGTTACATTCAAAATAAATGAAACTAGATCACCAACTTACAGCATATACACACAAAAAAAACCTCAAAATGACTGAAGAACTTGAATGTATGACGGGAAACCATAAAAATCATATAAGACTCCATAGGCAGCAAAATTGCAGACATATGTCGTAGCAATATCTTTACAGACACAGATCCTAGGGCAAGAGAGACTAAGGAGAAAATAAATGGGACTACATCAAATCAAAAAGCTCTGCACAGCAAAAGAAACCAACAAAACAAGAAGAAAGCACACTGCATGGGAAAATATATTTGCCGATGTTATCTCCAATAAGGGTTTAATTTCCAACATTTACAGGGAACTCATAAAACTTAACAAAAGGAAGATAAACAATCCAATAAAAAAATGGGCAAAGGACCTAAATAGACACTTTTCAAAAGAGGACATTCAGAAAGCCAAGAGACACATGAAAACATGTTCAAAGTCACTAATCATCCGAGATGCAAATCAAAACAACAATGAGGTACCACCTCACACCTCTCAGAATGGCTATCATCAACAAATCAACAAATGACAAGTGCTAGAGAGGATGCAGAGAAAAAGGAACCCTTCTTTACTGCTGGTGGGAAATCAGACTGGTGCAACCACTATGGAGAACAGTATGGAGATTCCTCAAAAAACTAAAAATGGAACTCCCATTTGACCCTGTGATCCCACTTCTAGGAATATATCCCAAGAAAACAGAAACACAAATCAGAAAGGATATATGCATCCCTATGTTTATAGCAGCACAATTTACAATAGCTAAGATTTTGAAACAGCCTAAGTGCTTATCAGCAGATGAGTTGGTTAGAAAACTGTGGTAGATCTACACAATGGAATACTATGCTGCTATAAAAAAGAAGGGATTCTTACCATTTGCAGAAGAATGAATGGACCTGGAGAGCATTATGCTAAGTGAAATAAGCCAGGCAATGAAAGAAAAATACCACATGATCTCACTCACTTATGGTTAATAAAGAACATTATAACCTGATGAATAAAAAGATAGATACAGAGGCAGAGAAGCATTGAACAGACTGTCAAATTACAGCGGGAAGGCTGGTGAGTGTTGGGGAGGGGGAGGGAAAGAGATCAACCGAAGGACTTGTATGCATGCATATAAGCATAACCAATGGACACAAGACACTGGGGGGGTGGGGTTAGGGTATGTGCAGGGATGTAGGGGAGGCCGGGGGAAGGTCAATGGGGGAAAAAAAGGAGACATATGTACTACTCTTTGTAATACTTTAAACAATAAAATGAAATTAAAAAAATATTTCAAGTGGCTTCATAATTAATAGAAAATCAGCACAAACAAGGTCACCTGGTAAAGAACAATACTTAACTATGAAATATTTATGTATTGCTGACTCTAAGCAGAAGATAACACTTAGGCCAGCCTACCCAACACCAAAACATCCTGAATCCTAAGTTAATTTGATGAAAATAAGCAAATAGGTTTCCTGATGATACATTTATAACCTTTCAACTGGTTGTACAGATGCCAACCCTTCACTGTGTTTGACTCTTTTTTCAGCTTCAATTCCATTGACAAAATATAACTTTTTTGATGAATATTTTCAATGTAATCAATATTACAGCAATAGCCATTGACAAGTCACAATACACATACATGCATGAACATAAGAAATAAATGGTGTGGCTCTTTCTAAGAATGTGTGCTACATACACACATACTTTCATATTTTTAATTAAAATGATGATTCCATTATTCCAATTTGTTTGAAATGTGAGCCACTCTCATCATATAATTTTGATACATTACCCAGCCCATTCTACATTGTGCCTAATATTAACTCCCTTTTTAGTTGATGATTTTTCTAGTAGCATAATTAATTTCCTCATGGAAGTAAAATATTCAATCAATGTGGGATTAGATATGAGGTTGAAGGACTTTCAGAAAAGACTGAACTAAATCTCCTAGCCCATATGCATTCTAATTATGACACTGTCACATTAAGAACAAAAAGGTGTTCCTTTCCCATGATAAATGGGCCTGAAAATCCTCCCCAGTGTTTACTATAAATTACAAAAGACCATTAATAAACAGGCAGGAAACATGACAGTTTCTACAAGAATTCTTTTCCTAAGACTGTCAATGTCATATTTAAAACTGACATCTTAAATCTTCTATACAGAATCCCTTTGAGTAAAAAAGCCCAGCTGTTTTAAACAGAATATTCTGTGCCTGTTATTTTGAATGACAGTAAAGGAAATACTGGATCTTTAATCTCATAATACTATCTGACTGAAAATCTTGCCTTCTAGCTAACAGTCTTCCCTCCTCATCAATGTTAAAATAAGGAGGTCAAGTGCAAATGAGAGGAGAGGATATCACACTTTATACTTGGGAGGATCATTTGATTTTGCACCCCACTCACTTTTGATGTCAAGAGGAAAATTCTGATCATGGCCACCAGTAATAAGATAGCTAAGTACAGGCTGCCTTATTCAATATTGACTCCTGTATATGGCATGGCAGTGCTTACACTTGAATCTGGATAAATAGTACTAATAATGGCAATCCCATATTACAAATGAACACAGGCACTTAAAAGTTGACCTAGAAAGTAATGGAAACAAACTTAGGCATTTTTCCAAGAACTAGCAGGGTGTGTGATATTGAGAATTAAGCTAGTAATAATAAGGTGAGAGTGTGTGGTTTTTGTTACTAACAGAAATTTGTCATGTGGAGGAATTTCTCAAGTAGAAAATTAGGAAAATTTAGTTTTTCAAGTAAGGCAGGATTTAAAATAAAAATTATTTTAAAACATAATTAAAAATACCTTCTGAAGTTAAGCAAATTACATTCACAGTCATCAGAAAAACCTGGGAATTTGCATGTCCTGAAAGTTATGCCAATAGCAAGTCACAATTATATGGAATTGACACTATCTGAGCCCAAACAAATGTACATCTTAGGGATTAAAGTAAAGACAAGGTATTTACAACTTGGGCTTGAGGGAAGGTGTGAAATGTCCAAAACAAGAAAAATATGCTCACTTGGAAACCATGAGATGTATACTTTTAGTAAGATTTAGGTTTTCTATCTTGATGATATCAACATCTCAAATTCCACTGCAGTTTTCAGAAGCATAAATTATTCTAGTTTTATAATGATAATACCCAGGTACATTACTCTTACAGTTAGAAACTTGGGCAAAAATAACTGATGGATAAATATTTTCCAGAAAGATTATATAATAAAAAGTATCCTTGGAATATAATTATATTTCAATATGTATTTCAGACAACTGTGCTTAAATTCAAGGTGTTTGAATGAGAGAGAAAGTGTGTGTGCCCGTGTTTGAGTGTGTGTATGCCTATACCCATGTATACATGTGATTGTACATGTGTGCATGTGATTGAGTATTTGTGAGTGTATATTTGTCTATTGGCTAAAATCCAGGATGGCTATTACCAAGAGAAGTGAAATAATTTCAGCATCATTTAAAGTGTCTGGTTAAGAAATAAAACAATATTGGGGGGAGTATCCTTCAATGAGATGCATAATCCTATATAATAAAGAGGTAATATGCAAATTGACCATCACTCCAACACACAAGATGGCTGCCCCCACATGGTCAAAGATGGCCACCCCCATGTGGAAACAAGATGTCCGCCACAAGATGGCCTGCAAGGCTGGGCAGTTGGGGGTGATCAGACCTGCAGGGGAGGGCAGTTAGGGGTGACCAGGCTGGCAGAGGAGGGCAGTTGGGGGCAACCAGGCCTGCAGGGAAGGGCAGTTGGGGGGAACCAGGCCTGCAGGGGAGGGCAGTTGTGGGGGATCAGGCCTGCAGGGGAAGGCAGTTGGGGGTGACCAGGTCAACAAGGGCGGGCAGTTATGGGCAACCAGCTTGGCAAGGGAGGGAAGTTAGGGGCGACCAGACCTGCAGGGGAGGGCAGTTTGGGGTGACCAGGCCTGCAGGGGAGGGCAGTTAGGGGCAACCAGGCTGGAAGGGGAGGGCAGTTCGGGACAATCAGGCTGGCAGGAAAGTGGTTAGGGAGTGGTCAGGCAGGCAGGCAGGAAAGTGGTTAGGAGCCAGCAAGTCCTGGATTGTAAGAGGGATCAGGCCTAAACGGGCAATCAGACATCCCTTGAGGGGTCCCATTGGAGAGGGTGCAGGCTGGGCTGAGGGAAAACCCCCCATGCATGAATTTCATGCACCGGGCCTCTAGTATTAAGAATAGTGTTACTACTCTGGCCGGTATGGCTCAGTTGGTTGAGCATCATCCCATACACCAAAAGGTCATTGGTTCAATTCCTGGTCAGGGCACATGCCCAAGTTTCAGGTTCGGTTCCCAGTTGAGATGTTTCTCACATAGATTTTCTCTCTCTTTTTCTCCCTCTCCCTTCCTCTCTCTCTCTATCAAATCAATAAAAACATATTTTAAAAAAGAATAATGTTTCTATGAACTGGCTAAGAACAGAAATGCTGACTTCTGTAGTACATGTTGGGCATTAGTCATTTAATAAAGAATTATTGTTGCTGATCAATGTTTATATTAACACTCATTTGGATTCTAGCCACATTTAAATAGCATACACAAATGTATATTCATATGTAGATGAGTCAAACTTTATTCAGATTCTCATATACACAAAAGTTAGCTTTACAAACAATAATATCTATAATAATAAAAAGGTAATATGCTAATTAGACAGGACATCCTTCCAGATGTTCTTCCAGTGAAGCCGGGGCTGGAGGGAAGCCCTGGTCTCAGGTGCCTGCGGCCATCCCTAGGGAAGCCAGCCAGGGTCCCAAGTGCTGGTGGGCAGCTGGAGGGAAGCCATCCCAGGTCCCAGGTGCCTGCCACTGGCTCGAGGGAAGCAAGCTTGGGTCTTAGGTGCCTGCAGGCAGCTGGAGGGAAGCAAGCCTGGGTCCAGGGTGCTGGAGGGAAGCCAGTGCCAGCAGCTGGGGAAAGGATGGCTTACTCTTGCATGAATTTCATGCATTGGGACTCTAGTGTAAATATAAAAAGTCTGGAAGAACTTAAATGGTAGATATTTTTCTATCTTTTGGACACGACTCATTAAATATCCACGGGAAATGTGAACTCTTTCAGTGTGTCATAAAACTTGTGAAAATCAGTAGATGAGTGGATAAAAAAAACTGTGGTATATATACACAATGGAATACTATGCAGCTGTAAAAAAGAAGAATCTCTTACCCTTTGAGACAGCATGGAAGGATGTGGACAGTATTAAGCTAAGTGAAATGAGCCACTCAGAGAAAGTTAAGTATCACATGATCTCACTTATAGGTGGAATCCAGTGAACAAATTAAACTGAGTAGCATATAGTTCCAGAGACATGGAAGCATGGAACAGACTGAAGAATATCAGAGAGAAGGGGGAGGCAAGAAGAGATTAACCAATGAACTTATATTCATACTAGAGGCCCAGTGCATGAATTTGTGCACCAGTGGGTTCCCTCAGTCTGGCCTATGGGATAAGGCTGAAACTGGCTCTCCAACATCCCCTGAGGGGTCCTGCATTGCGAGAGGGCACAGGCCAGGCCAAGGGACCCCACCCGTATACAATCGGGGTCAGGGAGGGACACAGGAGGTTGGCCAGCTGGGGAGGGACTGCAGGAGGGTTCCAGGGTGTATCCAGCCCATCTCGCTCAGTCCTGATTGGCTGGACCCCAGCAACAAGCTAACCTACTAGTCAGAGTGTCTGCCCCCTGTTGGTCAGTGAACATCATAGCAAGCAGTTGAGTGGCCTTATCATATCATTAGCATATTACGCTTTGATTGGTTGAATGGCTGACCAGATGACTGGACACTTAGCATATTAGGATTTTATTATATAGGCTATGCATAACACATGGACACAGACAATAGTGCAGTGAAGGCCTGGAGGTAGGCGGTGGGAGCAGGGTTGAGGGGATCAATGAGGTGAAAAAAGAGGACATATTGTAATACTTTAAACAATAAACAATAAAGATAAATTTTTAAAAAACCTTGTGAAAACTGATAGGCTTCCAATATATGGAAACAACCTATATGTTTGTCAACAGATGAATGAAAAATGTGATTATATATATTAGAGTCCTGGTGCACCCTCGGGGTATGTGTGACTGCCGGTTTAGGCCTGATTGGGCCTAAACTGGCAGTTGGACATCTCTCTCGCAAACCAGGACCGTTGGCTCCTAACCACTCGCCTGCCTACTTGCCTGATTGCCCCTAACCACTCTGCCTGCTTGATCACTCCTAACCACTATGCCTGCCTGCCTAATCGCCCCTAAATGCTTGCCTGCCTTCCTGATCACCCCTAACCACTCTGCTTGCCTGCCTGATCACCCCTGACTGCTAGCCTGCCTGCCTGATTTCCTCTAACCGCCTTTGCCTCGGCCTCCACCACAGCAGCTTTGTCCAGAAGGACATCTGGAAGGTAGTTCGGCTGTCCGGTCTAGTTAGCATATTATGCTTTTAATATATATTTACACTAGTATATTAAATTAAGACTTTAAAAAGATGGAAATCTTGCCATTTGCAACAACATGGATGAGTCTAGATTATGTTAAGTTAAATAAGCCAGATGCAAAATAAAATAGTGTGTTCTAACCTATATGTGTAATCTTAAAAAAAATTCAACTCATAGGAGCAGAGAGTAGAATAGTGGTTGCCAGGGGCTGGAGGAGGGGTGAAGGGGAAATATTGGACAAAGGGTACACATTTTCAGTTATAAGATGAATAACTTCAGAAGATCTAATGTACAGCATGGTAACCATAGTTACTTATGATGTATTGTTACTTGAAATTTGCTAAGAATAGATATCAAGGGAAAAAGTAAAGTAGCTGTGTGAGGTGATGAATGCGTTTATTAGCTTGATTGTAGTAATCATTTCACAATGACTATATATATAAACACATCAAAATGTATATCTTATACAATTCTTCTCAATTGTACCTCGATAAAGCTAGAAAAGGAACTGATAGGCTTCCAGTTGGTGGTAGGTCAATGATAAATTCCTGGTGTTGGAGCTATGGTTTATAAGACCTGGCCTTCAAGTAGTATAGATAATCTAATACATATCTAGTATGGATAATCTCAGATATTTGCATTATTTTTTTATTTTGTCAAGAAAAGGAACAAGGCAACAGTAATTATTTCAAGTTGTAGGAATGTTTTTTAGCCTCCACCATTATGAATGCAATAATTTGAATTCAGTAGTTCAGATTGTTGAGCTGCGACATTAGAAAACCTTAGTTGTACTGAGTAGGGAGGAGGTTTGACAAAGTGATAACTTTGTTCCAATAACTTTATGCAAAAATTAAGTTATATCATAATCAGTTTTGCTAATAGAAATCCTTGTAGCAATTTCAGAGGGGAGATCTTTTGCATAAAAAGAGAACATTACTCTTTCTGTAATTATGACCACTATGTTAAAGCAAGAAAAAGGTGTACTAATTTAAAAAGAAAGAAAGAAGGAAGGAAGGAAGGAAGGAAGGAAGGAAGGAAGGAAGGAAGGAAGGAAGGAAGGAAGGAAGATAACAAGGCATAGACTTATTTTTCTTCCTTCTCCCTCCTCCCTCCTCCTCTGTCTCATTCTGGTATCTTTCATATAAAAGTCTCATTATTCAACGTAATACTGTCTGTTTTAATGGTCCTTTATTTCTGATTGTATTATAAAATGACAAGAAAGTAAATTTTTAGAAATGTTTCTAGTTTGTGTCTCATATGGTTATAACAGGCTAATGCTATGAAACATAACAATACAAATCAAATATTTAAAAGATTTTAGTATCAATATTTAAATTAGTTGTTAGTTAACTCCATTCTAGAAAGAAGAGAGAGAAAGAACCTGACCTCCTGTAATCTGCATGCTATTAATGTTGTTATAGAAGGATAAAAAGGGCATGGCATCAACTGAAACATAAAGAGATTTTAATCATTTCTTCCCTTGCTGTGTTCTTTCTTTAGCAATAGTATGTTTGGCAACCCATCCTGTGTTAATGTGTTTCCAAATAGTACACGAATCTGTAAGAAGAAACCAAAGCAACTTTGGTTCTGTGATTTTACTTTCCTTTAATATGATGGTTTATATACTGTAGTTTATTCATTTATTGGCCTGATGGCTTTTATGAGTTGTGATTTAACATAGGTTCTTTTCTAGTATCATGTTTTATAAAGATATGGGGTATGTAATATAATTCTGATATAATTATGGTTATATGCCACACAAGACAATGCTGTAAATAAGTAGAGTCTAAAATGCTGCTTAGCAGAATGATCTTAATATACAAGGCAGTGTGAAAATGTAAGAGGAATCTATAATGACAATGAAGATTAGCCATTTGCTCTCTAACCTTATTTACAGAAGCAATCAGAGGTATTCAGGTTGAGTTAATGACCCTGTCTCCAATTAATTCAATTGTCTACAAACAACACTGGTGCAGTGGCTGCCTCAAAGTCTGCCACACAGGCTCAGAGGAAATACATAAGACTCCATTAAAAGTGACAATAATAATGCATTTATTACTGAAACACTATTGTATTATAAATAAATTCCTCATGTTAAAGTATGTTCCATGCTTTAACAGAAATTCAATTACTGAAATAATAAAAAGATGGTTTATTTTCCAAGTGTGTGGACTATAATTTGGCTGCTTAGTTACCAGCAGTAGACTGTTTTGCAATTTTTTCTTCACAGACTATTTCTTTTGAATAAATGCCAGACTTTTTCATACAAATTTTATGAGCAAGTTGCAAAATGAAATTTTGAGCTTTTGAATCCAATTATGAAAGACATAACTAAATCTATTATTTAAAAATTTCTAGTAAGCCCTTTCTGCTGTTGTTCAGAACTGTCTGGTAATTGAGGTAAGCACAGGTGCTGCTCATTATGGATCATTGTGCACCATCTGAATTCTGGGAACTGTAGAATTCAGATGGTTTATACTCTGTGTGAATAACAAACAGGCCTGATTCTGCACTTGTTTGTACAAGCTTGTATATAGCTCATTTGGGACTTTGAAGACACCTGCTTACCCTTTTGAATCCCAAACAGTACCATTTATGTTCTGGCTATCCTTTCAATGACAGTTTTGAAAAAGCAACACATTTTCTGCTCATGTTTCATGCCCACCATCTCTTCTACCACGTAGTAACTTCAACACATCCTTTTCTTTGGTTATAGGAAAATTAGTTGAGTCAACCTATGGCAATTATCCATGACAAGAGAAGATACAGAGCTGTAAGACACAAGCAGAGAGAAAAGAAGAACCAGTTCCTCCTACAGAAAGATGTCTTTGATAAAGCAACTGTTTAAGGTGGACTGGGAATATGGCTTATTTATGTTTAGGACTAGATTTGTTTCTTTATTTTCCTTTCTTTTATCCTTTTTTTCTGGGTTCTCACATTTGTCTTTCTAATGTCTATTTTCCCTGTCTTTGTTTTGTTTTTCCAAATTTACTGAGATATAATTGATATAAAGCATTGTGTGAGTTTAAGGTGTATAACATGATGGTTTGGTATACTTATCCTATATAATAAAAGCCTAATATGCAAATTGACCAAATGGTGGAATGACCAGTTGCAAGGGGGCAGGGCTGGTGAGCAGGCAGTGCCAGACCAGCCAAGGTGGGTGCCAGTGGGCAGAGGGAGGGGATGGCAATGAGGGTGGGGCAGTGGAAACTGGCAGCAGTGGAGGGGTGATCGGTGGGTGGGCCAGTCGCTCGCCGGCTGGCTCCATGCCCTGATTGCCCTGCCAGTGGGTTGATGGGGGTGGGGCCAGAGCTGCTCATGGTGGTCAGTGTGCTCCCATAGGGGTAATGCAGCTCAGCCACAAGCCAGGCTGAGGGTTGGCAAGCACAGCGGTGGTGGTGGGAGCCTCTCCCACTTCTGTGGCAGAGCTAAGGATGTCAGACTGATGGCTTCCAGACTGTGAGAGAGTGCAGGCCAGGCTGAGGGGCCCCCCCTCCAGTGCATGAATTTTTGTGCACCGGGCCTCCAGTCCTATATAATAAAAGGTTAATATGCAAATTGACCAAACAGCAGTCAGTATGACTGATCACTATGATGCATACTGACCACCAGGGGGCAGATTCTCAATGCAGGAGCTGCCCCTGATGGTCAGTGTGCTCCCACAGGGGGCATGTCACTCAGCCAGAAGCCGGGTTCACAGCTGGCGAGCACAGCGGCAGTGGCGGAGCCTCTCCCATGTCTGCGGCAGCACGAAGGATATATGACTGCTGGCTTAGGCCCATTCCCCGTATGGGGAGCGAGCCTAAGCCATCAGTCATACATCCCTCGAGGGCTCCCAGACTAGGAAAGGGTGCAGGCTTGGCTGAGGGACCTCCCCCCTCCCCGAGTGCACAAATTTTGTGCACTGGGCCTCTAGTGAATCATAAAATGACTACCACAATAAGGTTAGTTAACACTTCCATCACTTCACATAATTACAATTTGTATATGTATGGTGAGAACACTTAAGATATATTTAAATCTCATTGTCTTTAGATAGGTTATCTGAAAGAACAGAAACTTAAAATCACAGAGATGTGTTCATGCTTTTAGATTGCAAAGGAAAACCTACTCTCTCTCCTCTCCTGTCCCATATGGCCACAGGCAAGAAGCCATCAATTGAACTGGCTTTGCCTGAGGAGGCTGGAACCTATACAGCAGTCCTGAGCTTCTGAGTAATGTCACATGCCAAGCTGTTATCCCAGCCCTGCATATCTTGGTGCTATGACTAACTGTAATTATTCAATGAATTTTCATTTTCTTTTGTTTTACTAAGGTCTTACCTGCTGTAAAGATAACACCTAAAATATGGAGTAATGCAGTAGTAGTTCTGCTGCACAGCAGAAAATAAATGTAGATTATCCCTATATCTAACTTCAACTACAAATCCCCACAAATGCAGCCTCCCACCTCACCCACAATGACTATCCTATCTAATAAAAGAATAATATGCAAATTAACCATAACTCCACTACACCCACCAGCCATGCCCACCAGCCACACCCACCAGCCAATCAGGAGCGAGTATGCAAATTAACCCCAACCAAGATGCCCGTGGCCACTGAGAGAGCAGGAGGGAGGCTTGGGTTTTCCAAGCAATGGAGGAAGCCAAGCTTTCCACACACAATGGCCGGCAGAGGCCTCCACTCCAGGCTACAAAGTTTCAATCATAGAAGATAAATCCCAACAGAAATGGTGGCAGCCACAGAGCTGGAGAGCAGGAGGCTAGGGTTGCCCTCGGCGATGGAGGAAGCCAAGTTTTTCACACACCCTGGCAGGCCCAGGCCTCCGCTTAAGGCTACAAAGTTTCAATTATAGAAGATAAATCCCAACAGAAATGGCTTCCGCCATGGAGAAAGCAGGAGTCTTGGCTTCACTCTAGGCTACAAAGTTTCAATTGTAGAAGATAAATAAATACCAGATACCAGGGCCTCTGCTTGGTTCGCCAGGGGGCATGGCCAGCCTGCAAACCACCACAGGCCCCTCACTCAGACTGCCCCATGCCTCAAGGGAACCCCCACCCTGATCTGGGACACCCTTCAGGGCAAACCAGCCACCCCCCACCCATGCACCAGGCCTCTATCCTATCTAATAAAAGAGTAATATGCAGATTGACCATCACTCTAACACATAAGATGGCTGCCCTCATGTGGTCAAAGATCCTGTCCCCATGTGGACACAAGATGGCCACCTCAAGATGGCCAGCAGGGGAGGGCAGTTGGGAGGGACCAGGCCTGAAAGGGAGGGAAGTTGTGGGCGATCAGGCCATCAGGAGAGGGCAATTGGGAGGGACCAGGCCTGCAAGGGAGGGCAGTTGGAGGTGATCAAGCCTGCAGAGGAGGGCAGTTAGGGGTGACTGGGCCAGCAGAGGAGGGAAGTTGGGGGCAACTGGGCCTGCAGGGAAGGGCAGTTAAGGGGGACCCAGGCCTGCAGGGGAGAGCAGTTGGGGGCACCAGGCCTGTAGGGGAGGGCAGTTGGGGTGACCAGGCCTGCAGGGGAGGGCATTTAGGGGCAATCAGGCTGGCAGGGGAGCAGTTAGTCATCAATCAGGCTGGCAGGGGAGTGGTTAGGGGGTGATCAGGCTGGCAGGCAGAAGCAGTTAAGGGCAATCAGGAAGGCAGGCAAGCAAGCAGTTGGGAGCCAGCAGTTCTGGATTGTGAGAGGGATGTCTGACGTTGAACATCCCTCAAGGGGTCCCAGATTGGAGAAGGTGCAGGCTGGGCTGAGGGACACCCCCCTGTGCACCAATTTTGTGCACCAGGCCTCTCGTCTACACTAATAAAAGAGAAATATGCAAATTGACCATACCTTCGCAATGCCCACCAGCCAATCAGGAGTGAGTATGCAAATTAACCCAACAAAGATGGTGGGTTAATTTGCATATGCAGGCGCCCAGCGGCCGGGGGCAGGGCGGGACACTTGTGTCGTCACATGGCAATGACACTGTTGTTTCACACCATCCTGTCCCAGCAGCTCAGGGTCTCTGGCCAGCGTGGGAAGGCGAGGCCGGAGGGGAAGGAGGCGGCTCCGGGGCCGGAGTAGAAAGGTGGTGCTGGCAGCCAGGGAAAGGAAGGCCCATTCTTGCACGAATCTTTGTGCATCGGGCTTCCAGTAAGAAATAGTTGAAGATATAGGAAATGACAAAATCATGACAAGAAATTGTGGATACAACTTCGAAATCTCTACTAGGAGACACCCCAATTCATTCATAGTATTTATAGAATCTGGAATATATTTTTTTCCAATTAACCAAACATTTGCATCCAAGGTCCTAGAGAAGTGTAATGGTAAAGCAAATAGTCAAGCTATGTCCATTTTCAAAGGTATAATGCAATATTAAACAGCACACTACTAACTTGACACTTTGTTACACTGCTGTTTACTTAGTCCATCAGGCAAAGTTTCAGTCATGACAATGCTTAATAAAGCCAAAGTAGTAAGATATGTACACATATAATACCTCAATAAAAAATAAAAAAAAAGCCAAAGTAGTGATCAGCCCAAGTATGTTCCTGCATGTCACACATTAAATTACTACTGTTGTTTGACAGTGCTCCATAGAAGGTGCATTGGAATCTTACCTTTTCCTTTATTCACAGAAAGTGCATGGTAAAGCTCTATAGGGATGTAAATTATTTGGAAATCCTCATAGAAAATAGTCTACTGTGTCTCATTTGCACTTAAAAAAGCTTCCCTACAGACCTTATGTATTTTTAAGATTTATCTAAAAGATACATGAAGAAGACTTCCAGCCAAAAAAAAGTACATACTTAATGCAATTAGATCTCCAGGCAAGAAAATGTCAAAAGAAAAGGCAAAATGTTAGACAGAATGTGAGTTGTGCCTTTCCACATTTTTCCCGCTTTGATAAATATCTTCTGGGATGTCATTTGCTAAAAATCCATGATTTTAAAAAATGGAAAAAAAATCTGAAGTATAAAATATACTCTCTTTATTGCTGAAGTAAGTTGCTATTTTCACATTTCTTTCTGAAATCTGCTTTTGTTAGCCAGCGACCTTGATATTTGCCTTTATATCTGCTTTTTTATCATTCTTATTGAAAACATGGCAACTATTGTGAAATACTCAAATTGCAGGCAAGCTTCTGATTACATATCAGAGACAGAGCTGGTGCTCTGAGCTTACACAAACTCTATCTCCTCTACAGCCTCTAGAAGGAGGCAATTTCACCTGAAATGAAAGATCACAGATTGTCGGTGGGGGTCCATGGAGAGAGCTGCAGGAAGGTCTGGGATGAGGTAATATATAATATATGCACTTAACTTGTCCTGGAGAACATAGCACCAACAACATGACTTCTGAAAATGAGGTATTGAGATACAGGAGAATGTCAGGGATATGAAATTTGGGCTTAGAATTGTATAAGAATGCACAAATTCTTAATATATATTTTCAAATGACAAAAAAAGCTCATTGTTAGCCTACCAACAACCTGCAGTTTATCAGGAGAAAGTCTCATATATATCTAATTTCAAAATAGATTAGTTTCCTCCCCTCTCAGTTTGAAGCCTTAGTGTTAGAACTATGCAAATTATTAAGATATGATGCATATACATCTTTTTTATTCAACATTTTTACCACAATAATTTTCTTTAACACTGTTACTGCCTACATTATATGTAATAACAATAAAATTAATAATATTTAATCTTAAGTTAATATGTGCCATAACTTGTCCAAGGTTTTACAGCCAGTAAATGGCTAGGAAGAAACGATCCCATTTTTTGGTGGTTTTTCTGTTTTGTTTTTTTCCAGAACACTTTAAAAAAGTTCTGCTCTATTTCACTAATCACCCATCCACATGTGCATTTACAGACATATCTATTTTTTAAAAAGTACTAAAATATTTAGACATGTTTTCATAAAATTATTTGTAACCTTCTCTAATGACTATTGGAAAGGCATAATGTTTACTAATTATTCTTAAGTTAATAGCAATGATGATGATGATGATGTTAGCTACTATTTTTTATGCTAATACTCTGTGCCAAGTCCTGTGCCAACTACTTTTCATAAACTCTCACTTAATCCTCACAACAGCTCCATGGTACACATACTATTATATCCTATTTTACAGGTGAGAAAACTGAGGTGTAGAGAGATGAAGCAACTTGATTCAAGATTTGAACAATGATTTTTCTGATACCAAAGGCTGTGATCTTTTGCTAGTACACTATACTGAGTTAACTTAATAATTTAAATAAAATAATGATCAATATATTTCAGTTTCGGTTTTATATAAATACCCAGTTTTAAAGTCAAATGGCCTTTCAATAACAATTTAGTAATCATAAAGCACAGTCATTTTATCATAGAATCATATAGCTGTAGAGAATCTTGGGGGATTTTTAATCCATTTCTCTGAATTGTCAGAAGGAGAACTGAGGCCAATCTGCAGTATGTTCAACAAACAAAAGGTCTTGTGTGTGAATCAATTAGCCTCTAAAAAACTCATCTTGGCCGAAACCAGTTTGGTTCAGTGGATAGAGCGTCGGTCTGCGGACTGAAAGGTCCCAGGTTAGATTCGGGTCAAGGGCATGTACATTGGTTGCAGGCACATCCCCGGTAGGGGGTGTGCAGGAGGCAGCTGGTTGATGTTTCTCTCTCATCGATGTTTCTAGCTCTCTATCCCTCTCCCTTCCTCTCTGTAAAAGAAATCAATAAAAATATATTTAAAAAAATAAATAAAAAATAAAAAACCCATCTTGACAAGACCAGCTGTAGTCATTTTGCTTTGGTGGTAGACAGATGATAAATACCGACAACCCAGAAATGGAAATTATTTTATTTAAAACATCCAGCTATTTTATTTTGAAAGTTGGATAGTGATCAGCCAGGTTGGATAGTGATCAAGCCAGGCATTTGACTGATTCAATGGTCTAAAAACAACAGTGACAACATGGTATGTGTGGTTGTATATGTGGTATATGTGTTTAAAGCAGAGAGTCTAGTTCCATAGGTCTGCAAATGAATTTCTATTTAGATTTATTAACAAACTTTATAGGTGATTCTGATGTATATCCAAATTTGAGAGCTACTAGCTTAAGAGAAGTTTCCTTATGTATTTCCCCTTCAATATTGATATCAGAAAGCTAATAAGCAACTAACATTCTATCAGTCTACATATTGGAAAAATTATTCAAGTGTTTGTACATGGTCTCACTGTTATCATGCTGTTAATGATGATTATAATAAATTATTAAGTTAATAGCAACAGCACTTTTCCAAGTGTTTATGCTAAAAATATGAGAATCACAGGCTAAAAATCTTGGAATCATTTTTTATTTCTGTATTTTTTCATATCACCATTTACTAGTAATCAACCCTTTAACAAATCTTATCTGTTTTCCCCTCAAAACATAACTCCAATCTTTCTAATCTTCACCATCCTTATTACCCCTACCCTGGTCCAAGCCACCACCATTCTCACCTGAATTACAGCAATAGACTTATTGTTCTCTCTGCTTCCACCACTGGATCACATAATCTCAATAGCCATAGTGTGATTCTATTATGACATAAATCAGATCAGGTTTCTCCTCTGCTTAAAGTTCTCCAGTGACTCAACTCAGAGTGAAAGGTGAATTCTTTCCTATGGCCTACCAGCTCTTGTACAATGGTTCCCAGTGAACACTCTGATCTCCTCTCTTAAAAGTCTCACCCTTACTTACTCTGTTTCAACTGAACTATCTTCTTTACTGTTTCTAGGCACACCAGGTACCTTCTATCTCTGCACATGCTATTCTTCTTCCTGAAATGATCTTTCCTGAAATATTTTGAGAGCTCATTCTCTTATTTTCTTTAAGTATTTACTCGGATGCCAGCTCTCACAGAGGCCTTCCCTGATCACACTATTTAAAAATTCAACTCCATTCCATCCCTCTCTAGACTCTCCCCTAATTTCTCTTCATAGCACTTATCACCTTCCAACGTATTTTATCATTATATATTTATGACATTTATTATCTGTACCCACCCTCTAGAATATAAACTCCACTAAGGCAGAGCTTTTTTTTTTCTTGCTGTATCTATAACTCCTAGAATAGTGCCTAGAATATAGTGGGCATTACATAAACATTTGATAAATTAATACATAAATAAATGTAAATAAATGTAAATTGGGTGTTTTGTAATTAAGTATTGTGTGTTTTGTGAATTAGGTAAGGTTTGTGGATTAAATCACTGACAAAGTAAACCACAACAAAAGATAATAGGAATAAGAATGCCTGTTTATTGAGCAACTACTCTGTGCTGGGGTCTGAGTACTTGACAGAAGTTACCTCAATCTTCACACTAATTCTCTGAGGAGATAGGAACATTGCTGAAACACAATTGACCATAATTGGAAGGGGGGAGTATATGAGTTTGATTTTGGGGTTAGGGAAGGAAGGCTCCTTAGAATCTATGTAGCTGTATCCAGATTCTCAAATACTGAGTTTCAGGTACCTTAAGTAAGCTTGACTAAATCACACAGCTAATCATTGGAAGAGCTAGTAGTCAACTCAAGGTCAGCTTAAGTTCAGAACTCTTCCTATTATGTAGAGGGGAACAACAAAGAGAGTGGTAGATGCTCACATGGCTCATTATTTCCAAACCCAAAAAAGAGTAGTGGCCTCTCAGCAGTTCTATAGATTTTTGTGAATTTCTGGGAAATTCTTAGGAGATTAACCAACCTTAAACTATGTGGTACCTTTAGTCATCCTTGGAAGCAAATCCAAACTCGTAACAATCCATGTGGAATTGTTGAGAGTTAAAGTCTGTCTCACCCATCCCTCCCACTCAATAGCAGAATAAACTGGGGCACAGACAGGAAAAGGAATATGTTAAGTTGGGGACAGATGTTGGTTGGAAAATGCTGGTCTCTTGATTCCAAATGGATTCTACTACATTTTTGCCATATTTAGGCTGACATTGGCCTAAGTTATGTTTCCTGATTTAGCAGTAGTGGCAACACCAGCAAAGAAGATAGAAATAGAGTCCTTGTTACATGTAAGTAACAAATAAATGAAAACAAAATGTTGGGTTTAAGGATGAACACACTGTGATCACCACTCCTATCTATTTGCAGTAGATCCTTCCCATAATGGTGTTCTGAGCTAGTCCTCCAGAACTCATGCAGTCAAAAGACTTGACTTCCTATTCACTTTCAGAACTCCACCCCTACTCCAAGTGTGACACAATACTGGGAGTAGGACAAAAATATGCATTTCAGCCTTCATCTTACTAATAATCACAAGGAAAATAATGATAATTTACTTAGTTTTTCTAAATCATATTAATACATTTATTTCAATAACATCAGTCATCATAGGTGACAAAAGTGGTATAAGACATGCAAATTGGAATATGTTATCTTGGTGTGAATTATCTATATAAAAAGGTGATGACCATGACAACGGAAATGACCATTTGACCAGTCATCATGCTGTGCTAGCATAGATGCATAGACACAGGTAAAGTCTATGAGTGAACTAAGAATGAACAAGACGAATTTTTGGCTTCACAGAGCTCACACTGTAAGAAGGTTAAGTCAGGGATGAGAATTCAAAATTGCCACCAGCACAGACCTGAGGTGCCGCTTCTCAGAGGGGCCAGAGATACACCCAAGAGGAGATTGGGGGTGTGACTGAAGGGGTGGCACCAACGTGAAGGCAAGATGTTCTGGATTTCCCAGAGGAGCCAATGACTGCATAGGAGGTGGAGCTGTTGACCCTGACTGGCATAGAAACCGACCAATCAGAACATAATCAGGGTGAACTGCAAAGGCAGAACCTAAGATGGGGGCTGAGGAGGGGTTTTAAGGGCAACAGCTATTTGATGTAAGGTGTAAGAAAGAATTTCAATTTTTTAATAACCAGTTTGGCAGTATAGTGCATATGGCTGGCTATCAGTCCAGATATAGGGGTTATGTATTATTGACTGCCAAGAGCATCTCCTCCTGATAAAAAAGACTTCCTCCCTCCCATTTAAGCAATGCTATCCTATATAATCTATCTATACTAATAAAAGGGTAAAATGCTAATTAGACCAGGTCGACCAACCATCTTCTGGATGTCCGACTTCCTTCCGGACAAAGCAATGGTGGTGGAGGCCGAGGCAGAGGAAGTTAGGGGCGATCAGGCTGGCAGGGGGTCAGGGGTGATCAGGCTTGCAGGAGAGGGCAGTTGGGGGTGAGCAGGCCAGCAGGGGAGGGCCGTTGGGGGTGACCAGCCTAGCAGGGGAGGTAGTTGGGGGCATTAAGGAGGCAAGCAGGTGAGTGGTTAGTAGCCAGTGGTTCTGGATTGTAAGAGGGATGTCCCTGGGATTGGCCTAAACCAGCAATCGGACATCCCAAAGGGGTACCGGATTGGAGGGGGTACAGGCTGGGCTGAGGGACACCGCCCATGCACAAATTTCATGCACCAGGCCTCTAGTGTTTATATAATGACTAAGGTTACCAATGAATTAGAGAAGTACAATTTATAACTGTGCCACTCTGATAAATGAGTTATAATAGCTATTATAATTTTCACATTTTTTCTTTTTACTCTAAGAAGCGGAGATACTATTTAAAATATCAATGCACTGCAATAGGAAGATACTGTGAAATAATTCAGTGTTGAGAAAGCAAATCACAAATATGGTTTGCATATCAATTCTCAAATGCTCATATTAGCAAAACCACTTATAAAATATATGCAGTCTTTGGGATCCAAGATGGCTGCCAATAGGACTGCAGGCTGCTAATAGTGTGAGAGTGAAAGAACAAAAGGAGGGTGTGTGCTTGTGCAAGGAGTGTCAGTATTTGGGAGTGAGGGACAGCTATACTCCAAGGGACTGTTGGGGACTGAAGGACTAGTCCACAAGATCAGGAAGCCTCTACTGTGGCTGAAATCTCTCCCAGAGCAGCTGGCTCTGCCACAGAGGCCACATCATCTTGAAGGGGAGACGGCTGTGATTGAAGACTGACTGTGATCGGAACTCCAGCCTTAACTTCAACTGGGGAGATCTCGGATACCTCCCGGGACATTACAACTGCAATGCCAAGGGACAAGTTAACTCAAGTACGAATCCACAAATGCCGGAACTCCAACCTCCCTGAAAACAGGTGCCTGGGAGATCTGCTCAGGGGGAGACAAATGACGCAAATTCACGAACAGGCCCTGCATCTTCTCACAGAGCAGAAGGAACAGCTGAATCAAAGAGCATGCACCCGGAACTGTGGAATGAAACACAGCTGGCATTGCCTGAAGAAAGCAAATGCAGGAGAGAGAGAGAAGTACATAACCAGAAACCCTGAGAGGACCGATCATAGGGAGACAAAGAAACAGCTCACATAAAAAAGAAAAGGAGGAATCACCAGAAAAGGAAGTAAATGAAATGGAGACAAGCAATATGACAGGAAAGAATTCAGAGCAATGGTCATAAGGTCGCTGAAAAGGATGGAAGACAAATTCAACAATATGTCTAAGAACCAAGAGGAAATAAAGAAGAACCAAGAAAAAATGAAAAATGACATAGCTGCAATAAAGAACACAATAGAAAGCATCAACAGTAGACTAGAAGAAGCTGAGGACCACATCAGTGAGCTAGAAGACAAGATAGGAAAAAATACCCAAGCACAGCAGCATCTAGAAAAAAAAAAAAAAAACATAAAAAACAGGAGAAGAGCCTAAGGGAACTTTGGGACAGCACAAAGCAAAATAACATCCACATAATAGGAGTACCAGAATGAGAGGATAGTGAGCAAGGAATAGAAAACCTGTTTGAAGAAATGACAGAAAACTTCCTGATATAGGGAAGAAAAAACTCACACAAGTGTAAGAAGTTCACAGAGTCCCAAACAATATGAACCCCAAAAATCGACACCAAGAAACATTATAATTAAATTGGCAAACACCAACGACAAAGTAAGAATCTTAAAAGTGGCCAGAGAGAGACAGAAAGTTACCTACAAAGAATCTCCCATCAACTATCGAAAGATTTCTCAACAGAAACACATCAGGCCAGAAGTGAATGGAATGAAATATACAAAGTCATGCAAAGCAAGGGTCTGAAACCAAGATTACTGTACCCAGCAAGGCTATCAATCAAAATTGAGGGTGAAATCAGGAGCTTCACAGACAAAAAAAGGACTAAGGGAGTTTATTACCACCACACCAGTAATGCCAGAAATGCTAAAGGGTCTGCTGTAAAAAGAAGAAATAAAAAGCGAAGAAGGAACACAGGCATAAAGAATAAAAATGGTGACAAACAAGTACCAATAAATAATAACTTTAAATATAAATGGACCAAATGCACCAAAGGCATAGGGTATCTGAGTGGATAAGAAAACATGACCCATATATCTGCAATCTACAGGAAACCCACCTTAGAACAAAGGACTCACACAGACTGAAGGTGAAGGGATGGAAAAAGTTTTTTCTGGGGAATGGAAATGTAAAAAAAAAGGTGGGGTAGCAATACTTATATCTGACAAATTAGACCTCAAAGTGAAGGCCATAACAAGAGATAAGAAAGGCCACTTCATAATACTAAAGGGAGAAATTCAACAAGAAGATATAACTCTGGTAAACATATATGCACCCAATATAGGAACACCCAAATACGTGAAAAAACTTCTGGAGGATATCTAGGGAGAGATTTACAGCAATACAATTGTAGTAGGGGACTTTAACACCCCACTAACACCACTGGACAAATCCTCTAAACAAAAAATCAGCAAAGAAACATCAATCCTATATGACTCACTAGATCAGATGGAACTAATTGACATCTTCAGAACATTTCACCCCAAAGCCACAGAATATACATTCTTCTTAAGTGCACATGTGTCATTTTCAAAGATAGACCATATGCTGGGTCTCAGGCAAAATTTCTTCAAATTCAAGAAGATAGAAATCATATCAAGCATCTTCTCTGATCACAGTGGCATAAAACTGGAAATCAACTACAATAAAAACAATAAAAAGAAATCAAACACATGGAGACTAAACAGCATGCTATTAAACAATGACTGGATTACCAGAGAGATCAAGGAAGAAATAAAAAACATCATGGCAACAAATGACAATTAAAACACAACAATCCAAAAATCTATGGGACACAGCGAAAGCAGTCTTGAGAGAGAAGTTCATAGCTCTACAAGCCTACTGCAAAAAAACAAGAAAATATGGTAATAAATTACCTAACTCTACAACTCAAAGAGTTAGAAAGAGAACAATGACAAAAGCCCAGTGTAAGTAGAAGGAAGGAAATAATAAAGATCAGAGCTGATATAAACAACATAGAGACCAAAAAATATATATACAAAAGATCAACAAAACCAAGAGCTGGTTCTTTGAAAGGATAAACAAGATTGATGAACCTCTAGCCAGCCTCACCAAGAAGCAAAGGGAGAGGACCAAAATAAACAAAATCAGAAATGAAAGAGGTGAAATAACAACCAATCCCACAGAAATACAAATTATTATGAAAAAATACTATGAAAAACTCTATTCCAACAAAATGGACAACCTAGATGAAATTGAGATATCCTTAGAGACATACAAGCTCCCAAAACTCAATCAAGAAGAATCAAAAAGCCTGAATAGTCCGATAGCTACTGAAGAAATTGAAACAGCAATCAAAAATCTTCCAGGAAACAAAAGTCCTGATCTGGACAGCTTTACAGGGGAGTTCTACCAAGCATTTAAAGAACTAAAACCTATTCTCCTCAGACTATTCCAAAAAATTCAAGAGGAAGGCACACTTCCAAGCTCTTTCTATGAAGCCAGCATTATCCTAATTCCAAAATGAGATTAAGATACCACAAAAAACAACAACAACAACAACAACAAAAAAACGAGAACTATAGGACAATATCCTTGATGAACACAGTTGCTAAAATCCTCAACAAACTCTAGCAAATGGAATCCAGCATTACATTAGAAAGATCATACACCATGACCAAGTGGGATTTATTCCGGCTATGGTACAATGTCCACAAATCAATAAATGTGATACATCACATAAACAAACTGAGAGACAGAAATCACATAATCATATCAATTGCTGCAGAGAAAGCATGTTACAAAATCAAACACCCTTTCTTGATAAAAACTCTCAGGAAAGTGGGAATAGAGGGATCATATCTCAACATAATAAAAGTCCTATACAACAAACCTCCAGCCAATATCTCACTAATACCACTGGACAAATCCTCTAAACAAAAATCAGCAAAGAAACATCAATCTTAAATGACTCATTTCCCCTAAGAACAGGAACAAGACAGGGATGCCCACTTTCATCACTCCTGTTTGATATAGTACTGGAAGTGCTAGCCATAGCGATCATACAAGAAGAAGAAATAAAAGGCATCCAAATTGGAAAAGAAGTAAAATTGTCCTTATTCGCAGATGACATGATACCATACATAGAAAACCCTGAAGACTCCATGAAAATACTTCTAGACAAAATAAGTGAATTTGGCAAAGTAGCAGGATACAAAATTAACACCCAGAAATCTATGGCCTTTTTATACACTAATAATGAACTCACAGAAAGAGACGTGAAAAAAACAGTCCCATTTACCATTGTATCAAAAAATATATACCTAGGAGTAAACTTAACTAAGGACATAAAAGTTCTGTACTCAGAAAACTATACAACATTAAAAAAAAGAGATAGAGGAAGACATGAACAAATGGAAGAATATACCATGTTCATGGATTAGTAGAATCAATATCATTAAAATGTCTGTACTACCCAAAGCTATCTATACATTCAATGCAATCCCCATTAAAATAGCATGTGCATACTTCAAAGACCTAGAACAAATTCTCCAAAAATTCATGTGGAATAAAAAAAAAAGACCCCGAATAGCTGAAGCAATATTGTGAAGAAAGAACAAAGTTGGAGGGATCACGATACCAGATATCAAGCTATACTACAAAGTCACTGTTCTCAAAACTGGCTGGTACTGGCACCAGAACAGACATATAGACCAGTGGAAAAGAACAGAGAACCCAGAAATTGACACATCCCAGTATGCTCAATTAATATTTGACAAAGGAGGCAAGAGACTACAATGGAGACAAGACAGTCTCTTCAATAAATGGAGTTGGGAAAACTGGACAGATACTTGCAAAAAATGAAACTATACCACCAACTTACACCATACACAAAAATAAACTCAAAATGGATACAGGACTTAAACATAAAACAGGAAACCATAAAAAAATATTAGAGGAATCCACAGGCAGCAAAATCTCAGACATATGCTGAAGCAATTTCTTCACTGATACTGCTTCTAGGGCAATGGAAACTAAAGAGAAAATAAACAAATGGGACTACATCAAAATAAAAAGCTTTTGCACAACAAAAGAAACCATCAACAAAACAACAAGAAAGTCCACTGCAAGGGAGAACATTTTTGCCAATGTTATCTCCGATAAGGGTTTAATCTCCAACATTTACAGGGAACTCATACAACTTAACAAAAGGAATATAAACAACCCAATAACAAATGGGCAACAGACCTAAATAGATACTTTTTGAAAGATGACATGAGGAAGGCCAAGAGGCATATGAAAACATGCTCAAAGTCAAAGTCACTAATCATCTGAGAGATGCAAATCAAAATGACAATGAAGTACCATCTCACACCTGTCAGAATGGCTAGCATCAACAAATCAACAAAGGACAAGTGCTGGAGGAGATGTGGAGCAAAAAGAACTCTCTTGCACTGCTGGTGGGAATTCAGACTGGTGCAGCTACTGTGGAATACAGTGGTGTTTCCTCAACTTCCATTTGACCCTGTAATCCCACTTCTAGGAATATATCCCAAGAAATTAGAAACACCAATCAGAAAGTATATATGCATCTCTATGTTCATAGCAGCAAAATTTACAATAGCTAAGATTTGGAAACAGCCTAAATGCCCATCAGCAGATGAGTGGATTAGAAAACCTGTGGTACATCTACACAATGGAATACTATGCTGTTGTAAAAAAGAAGGAATTTTTACCATTTGCAACATGGAACTGAAGAGCATTATGCTAAGTGAAATAAGCCAGTCAATGAATGAAAAATACCACATAATCTCACTAATTTATGGATAACAAAGAACATTATAAACTGATGAATAAAAATAGATACAGTTGCAGAGCAGCATGGAACAGACTGTCAAACTACAGTGGGAGGGCTGGGGAGGGTTCGGGGGGAAGGTAAGAGATCAACTGAAGAACTTTTATGTATGTATATAAACATAACCAATGGATGAAAGACACTGGGAGGGGGTGAGGACATGTGCAGGGGGGTAGGGGAGGCTGGGGGAAGGTCAATGGGGGAAAAAAGGAGATATATGTACTACTCTTTGTAATACTTCAAGCAATAAAATAAAATTTTAAAAAATATATGCAGTCTTTGATGACATGTGGTTGCAAAATTATTACTCATTCCAAGTCCCTATCTGAAGTTAGCAGCTGATGACTTGCCTTAGTGGCAATGGGACCAACAACATTGTGTTGTTTAAAACCTCATCAGCTGCAGTTTAGTGATTAGCAAGATAATAGACATTTCTTCAGTTCCACTAGCCAAAGGCCTCAGAGAGTCCTTGCTCTATTTGTGATGTATGTACATGGTTTGGGGCTGATGCAATTGAAATTTGAAGGTTAGAATCTAAGTGGTACATGGAGGTGGAGGACAGAGTACTTGGAAACTTGGTGACTTGAAGGCAAAATACTACTGCTAATTGGCCCTGGCTATTTGAGGGAGGCCCGTTTCAAGGCTGGAGAAGGAATGCTGGTATAGTAGTCTCTACACAGGTCACAATGGTCCAGGCTGGCTTGAGGTCACAGAGTTCTCTTGTTAGCCCTGATTAGTTCCACTCCAGCATAAAAATGGAAATGCTCTGAGTGACTCCAACCCTCATCAAGGTTTCCACTTTCGCTCTTGTTCCCCCTTTGCTGAGAGTTGCTGATGTGGTTCAAGGTGAAAGGTTTTCCAGACAATTCACAGGACATTCTCTAATATCTACTGTAGACCAGGACACGGCGAGGCCTGATAATGTTATCCACCCCTTGGACCAATGTATGGTGAGAATAATCTCATATTAGTTTATAGCTTCTTATTGTTTACAGATCATTTGGACAAAGAATTTTCTCTTTTATTCCTTATAGCAACCTTGTGAGAGAGCCAGTGCAGAAATTATCATTCTCATATACAAATGAAGAAACTGATGACCCTGAAGGAAACTAGACTAGTTCAAGTTCACAGAGTTAGTTAGTATACAGCAGTGTCAGGATGGCCAGGGTCTGTCTGACACCTGGCTTCTTACATAACAACTCTACATGAGGCTATGATACTGCCTTGCACAACCAGGCAAGGTGTGCTGACTTTGTGCCTTTAAGTGTTCCAGCTAGTAGATGCACACCAGCTGGAGAAGGAATTTGGTTGTGAGCCCAACTGGGAACTTCCAGAGCTCTTCTGGACTACCTATGAATCTCAGTAGTTTTCTATCTTTGGTGTTGTGGGTAAGGAAAAGGGAGAATACCCGCTGGGCCCTAGGTATGGGACTGGCCTACAGCTAAGTGAAGACTACTGAGTCATCTACAGAGATTACCCTTCAGGCATGGAATTTTATGATGAGTGGGGATTTTGCAAAACACAGAAATGGACATTTCTGTCTGGTTTTAGAAAGGCTACTTTAGAAAGACAGATGACAAGGACACCAGTGGGATCTTTTGCCATTTGAAGAAAGTACTAAGTGAACCATAAGTGGTGAAAAAATACTAGGACTCTTGTCTCAGCTATACTGCAACCTAAAGATGTTGGGTTTTCTGATAATATTAAAAGGGGTCAATATTAGTTGTAATTTGTTTGAAGAAATCAGATTGAGTAAAGCAGAGATGGAATTTCATTTTATAGATCTTCAATAATGGATTGCTGCTCTTTAAAGAGAAATGTTAATTGAAAGGAAGCCAGAAACTACTTTTATTGCTCAGATGGAAATAAACACCTGGGGAGACTGGCAGTACATTAGCTTGTAATCAACAGTGAATCATAGAGAGTCATGCTAAAAGACTTGTAATCTAATGAGTTTTTGGTTTTTAATGTTTGGAGGCATTAATTTAGAGCTAGGACAAAGAAAATGCAGAAAAGTACATATTCAGGTGATCTGTCAGCTCTTGTAGCCAGTGTGGGAAAAGTTGATTAAATCTCAATGTGGTAATGCCAAGAGTAACCCGAGAAGAAAAATGTGTAAGGTTTGTGGCTCTGACCATCAGGTGACTCACCAAATGGAGGAGGAGCCTGGTGTCCTGGTAAGATTCCAGGTGGGAAACCCAAGAAACTCTGATTTGGATTCTCAACTACTACTAAATAATCTTTGTAAGCCTCAATGTCTTCATTTGTAGAAAGAGAACAAGGCCTTGCAGAGTTGCTGAACTGATTAAGTAAGATGATGTATACAGAATGTGTGATGCCCAGCGGGCATGCGGTACAGATAGTAACTATTGTGATTACTTTCAGAAGGCAGGTTGGGTCTGCAAGGCCTGAAACAATAAACAAGGCAGATCATTCATAATTACAAAATATTAAACACGGCCTGTTTCTGCATGCCCTCTTGCAATCTTGTAGTTTGTGTGGGCTCAAGAAAGCAGATCCACTCCTGAATTTACTCTATTTGACAATTATTTACCTATCATTTGCATAACTATTTTTGAAAGATGTAAATGAAACATCCTGGGATGACTCCCAAATATGTTACTGACAAATGAGGTTGGGTGACACCTTCCTACTCTGTGGCTAAATAAACCCAAGAAGCACTAATTGCTTTCAAGTTAATAAATACTTTATTGGCTTCAAATAATTAGTGTTTGTTTGGCTGCTATGATTATAGTTATCACACTCTCTCTCCATAATGTAAGCTGGCAAAAGTTTCTACTTTTTACAAGTTTTAAATCCCAATAGAATTGACAGAAAAAGCTGTAACCATAAATTGGTTTGCAATTTTCCTCTTTCTTCCCAGCAAGTTTTGTATGGTTATATTACAAACCTTGCTTCACACAAACTGCTTGTGACTTTTATGGCCCTTTTGTGATCTAAATGGCTATCTCATAAAATAATTCCATTGCAGCTTCTTTTTCAATTGCTTTTACTGTGATATACCCTTCTGGAGAGTTCTGGGGAACATTTCACACTCTTATGGTATTGATTTGCTAAACCTGGTGATAGGTTTACATTTAAGATACAGTATTGTATATGAACAGAGTGGAAAGCTTGTAAAAAACAGAACCAAAGCTTCCACTGAGGGGGTGTTGGATACCATTTTTATGTTCTGGAATACAAGGATAATTCTTAATCATATTTGAATTCCTCTCATAAATTGAGCACATGGAAATGACACCAGAAACATTGCAATTTGGTTTATTTAGTAATTCTTTCCTCAATATCATTACATTAAAATTAAGTGAAATTTAACAGTGAATACATTTAAAAGCATTATAATATTATTTGTTCAGTCTACTAAAGTAGGGAGTTTGGCAGTGCCATTTTATAAACAAACACTGTTCTTGACCCTCCAGGAAAAAAGTCAACTTCTGACTGGAATATAGAATGCAAGGTATCTCTTTGCCTGTGATTGAATTGCTGTTTAGTTCTCAAAATAATAACCAAATACAGAAGACTAATTGTATGCCCCTTTCCTCTAGCCTAGCCTTCAGTTACTTTTCTTTTCATTTTATAGTCTACAGTGTAATGAGAACAAGGCTAAATTTGAGTCTGGGTGAGAAGAGTGTAAGAATGGAAGACAGAGGCAAACTAAGATGGTGACGCAGGTAAATGCTGGTACTCACCACTTCCCACAACAAAATCACAATTACAACTAAAACACAGAACAGTCATCATTCAGAATCTCCTGAAAGCTGGATGGATGGAAGTCCTACAACTAGAGAAGTAAAGAAGAAAGTACATCGAGACTGGTAGGAGCTACAGAAGTGTGGAATGGGCTGGTCTGACATTCACTTGTGGTGTGTTTTTAATTGGAAGGGATACCTTGGCTGCAGAGGCCTCCTGTGAGAAGCACACCAGACTCACACCAGACCCACAGCCCAGGGTTCTAGAGCTGGGAAGAGAAATCCCAGTAACTTTGGGTTGTAAAAATCAGCTCGGATTATGGCTGAGTGACATAGAGGCTGCTGGAGACATAGGCAGTCTCTCTTAAAAGGCCAGCACAGGAACCCACTTAGACTTGATCCCTCTGGGCTCCAGAACTGGGGCAACAGTTGGGGTAGATTTGGGGGCAAATGGGAGGAACTAGATTGTCTGCCATCAGAGCAAGAACTCAGGGGTGGCTTTCTCCCTGACAGAGGTGTTGCAGGGGTCATTGTTCCTATACTGAGACCTCCTCCTGAAATCTGATGACAGCCATATCTGAGTTTCCATCAGTGTGGCTTACACTGTTTGCTTGACCCTGGTGATTCCCCAACACCATGCCCCACCTAATTTTCAGCCCCACCAAAGATGTTTGCAGTGGCTTTTCTATATGAATGGCCTGTCCAGACTCAGGCTTCAGACATTCCTAAAACCTCTCAAATAAGCAGCAGTTGGTGTCAGTGTGTCCCATACTTATCAATAAGAGGCCCAAGACCCAGCACTAGCACCAGCCTGCCTTGCTTCACAGCTGGCACTCATCTGGGCACTTCCAAGCTCAATACAAATAGCAGCCACCTACAGATTGCTCTGTAGCTCCTGCTGGGTGGCCCCAGGCAGTGGCTGACTTTGCACCTACTGAGAGGCCCTTGAGCCAGTGCACCCAGTGGACAGCTTCCGATCATACCAGATTACAACTCTACAATCCACAAGTAACACACTCAAGGAGCAGACTCAGTGAACACTGAAGTCCCACTGAAGCAAGTCCTGCTCCATAGGGGTGTCTCCTGAAAAGCAGCTCTTCCACTGTAGTTACAGCTGGTCCTCACAGCCAATTGGCATGGAGGTCAATTCCTCCCAATGATGCCAAGAGCAATCAAAGCTAAACTACAACAAGACTGTGCATACAGTTCACACAGGGGCACACCTAAAGTGTCCAGCTCAGGTAACTAGAGAGGCTGAGTCACTGGACCCTATAGCACACCTATTACACAAGACCTCTCTACCAATTCCAGCAGCTCTACCTAATACATAGAAACAAACACAAGGAAGCAGCCAAAATGCAGAAACAAAGAAACATGACACAAATGAAAGGACAGAAGAAATCTCCAGAAAAAGGCTATCTCATAAAATATTCCATTGCAGCTTCTTTTTCAATTGCTTTTACTGTGAAATACCCTTCTGGAGAGTTCTGGGGAACATTTCACACTCTTATGGTATTGATTTGCTAAACCTGGTGATAGGTTTACATTTAAGATACAGTATTGTATATGAACAGAGTGCAAAGTTTGTAAATGAAATGGAAGCAAGCAAACTACTGGATACAGAGTTCAAAACAATAGGTATAAGGTTGCTCAAGGATCTTAATGAGAGCTTCAAGGGACTTAGTGAAACTTTCAAGGATCTTAATGAGAATTTCAAAGACATGAAAAAGGACCAGTTAGAAATTAAGCATACACTAACTGAAATAAAGAATAATTTACAGGCATTTAACAGTACAGTAGAGGATTCTGAGAATCAAATCAATGATTTGGAAGATGAGGAAGCAAAAAACACCCAATCAGAAGAACAAAAAGAAAAAATAATAAAAAATATGAAGATAGTGTAATGAGTCTCTGGGACAACTTCAAGTGTACCAACATTCATATTATGGGGGTGCCTGAAGGTATATATAGAGAGCAATATATTGAAAACCTATTTGAAGAAATAATGACAGAAAACTTCCCCTACCTTATGAAAGAAATAGACTTACAAGTTCAGGAAGCTCAGAGTCCCAAACAAGAGGAACCCAAAGAGGCCCACACCAAGACACATCATAATTAAAATGCCAAGGGTTAAAGACAGAGGGAGAATCTTAAAAGCAGCAAGAGAAAAGTAGTTACAAGGGAGCTCTGATACAACTATCAGCTGATTTCTCAACAGAAACTTTGCAGGCCAGACAGGAGTGGCAAGAAATATTCAAAGTTACGAATAGCAAGTTCCTACAACTAATATTACTCTACCCAGCAAAGCTATCATTTAGAATTGAAGGCCAGATAAAGAGCTTCACAAATAAAAAAATGCTAAAAGAGTTTATCACCACTAATCCAGTATTACATGAACTGTTAAAGGGTAGTCTTTAAGAAGAGGAAGAAGAATGAGAATGAGAATAAGAATGAGAATGAGAATAAGAATAAGAATAAGGAGAAAGAGAAGAAGATGATGAAAAAGAAAAAGATAAAAAACATGAACAATAAAAAGACAATAACTACATATCTACCAACAATTGTATCTAAAAATCAAAATAGTCTAATGATCAAAATACACTGATGAATAAAATAGAATCAGAGTCATGGAAACATGGAACAGACTGATGAATCTCAGAGGGAAGGAGGAGGGGAAGAAGGTTGGAAGAGATTAACCAAAGATCTTACATGCATACTAGAGGCCCAGTGCACAAATTCATGCACCAGTGGGGTCCCTCGGCCTGGCCTGCAGGATCAGGCTGAAACCGGCTCTCTGACATCTCCTGAGGGGTCCTGGATTGTGAGAGGGTGCAGGCCAGGTCAAGGGACCACACTGGTGAGTGATCAAGGCCGGGGAGGGACTATGGGAGGGCTCCAGGGCATGTCCTACCTGCCTTGCTCAGTCACAATCAGCAGCAAGCTCACCTACTGGTCAGAGCATCTGCCCCCTAGTGGTCATTGCTGGTCAGCTTTAGAATATCATTAGCATATTATGCTTTGATTGGTTGAATGGATGACTGGATGACTGGGCACTTATCATATTAGGCTTTTATTATATAGGATATGCATTGCCTATGGATACAGACAATAGGGTGGTGAAGGCCTGGGGTGGGGCAGGGACTGAGTGGAGAGGGGTAATGGGGCAAAAAGGGGGACATCTGTAATACTCTCAACAATAAAGATTTTCAAAAAAGGATGTAAGACAGAGAAAAAGGAAAAAGATAATACTATGAGGAAATAGATCAGAAAGAGGTAGGCAGACATAGAATAAAAAGAAAAGAAAAAAATATAAAAGAGAGAAAGGGGAAAAGCAGAAAGTAGAAAGAGAACAATGATTTTTGGTAATACAGTTATTTATTTACATAGTAAAATTATAAAGCTTATCAGTCTGGCTCCTATAAGGTCACTGACAAGACCTATTTCAGCCTTGAACCATGCCTCAGCTACATTCCATCTCTCTAAAGAATTCCCTAGGCATAACATTAGTAGTTATTAATAAATGTCTATGTTCAAGGTCCTAATTTGTCTTCCTTGTAGAATCTATTAGTTTTCTGAATAAATTCAGGAGTGTTAAGTCTCAAACATCCATAAAAATAAAAATCCTAACATTACTCAAAATGGAACTGAAAGGTAAACCTATTGTTAGAATTCATTTAAAAAATATCTCAAACACAATCACTAGAGGAAATGAGGCCTTTGTTCTCAGGGTTGAGGAATCTTAAATTAACTGGGAAGAAACAGAACTGTGAGGAGAGCACCAGATGAATGCTTTGCATACTTTTCAGTTAGACTTGGAGGGAAGAATTCATAAGCTACATTTTCCATGTGACATCAAGGCTTTTATTCTAAGAGGTCACCCAAATAGATCCACCAATAAGTTTCCATTTGAGTGACAAAAATCAATGAATATGGATTGAAGTGGTGTGCAAGGTTCAATTGCTGGGATAATGGTAAGGAGGTCTTTGCAATTCGGCAATACTTTGATGTGGGAAGGAGTGGATTGTTGAGAAAACCAACAGCATAGACTTTACTGTATATCTTCTATAATTATGAGCTATAAATTCCTATCTGTGTTTTCTATATGCTACATCTTCATTTAGAAACCATAGCATTCATGTCTACTTCCATCTCAGTTCTGCAGTAAAATTGATTTTTCCATAGATCCCCAACAAGAGTAATTCATATGAACTTTAATGACTTCCCTTTCTGCTTTACATAGGAAAGGTGATGTGACTTCAGGGCGAGGGTGTCTCCCTCCAGAATTATACCATCATTTGGCCAGTGTCAGTAATGGGGAGCTCGTGCAACCAGTTTGAGGCAGAGTAGGAGAATTTCCTCTCACCCTTTTCATCTCAGAAAAGACCAAATAAACAGAATTGTTAGGCTTTGACATAGCAGAGCTTTTTGTAAAGGACACCAACACATAGTTTTTTTTCCCTTTATGACATAGCAAGTTTAGAACTAAAATGAAACTTCCAGTACAGGCTTGATGCTTCTCTACCCTTAAAATTACTCCTTACATAACATATAGTATATCGGAAACAGTAGAGTTTCAAGAATAGATATACCTGATCAGCTGAATTGTGCTTTGTTTTTGTGGCAATTGCTCTAAGAACCTGCATCCAGCCGACTCAGCAGATGTTTATTCTGCACTTACAATATGTCAGGGATTTTTGTACATATTAGAGGAGGCATTGTCCCATTTTAGAAATAAGAAACTAAGGCTGAGAAAGTTAAGAAAATTGCCCCAGGCCACAAAGTTAGCCAGATTGCAAAACCTGGTCTTCTCAAACCAGGTCCAGAGCTTTTGTCACTGAACCCAGCTGGCAGGCTTTCCAATATAAGGTTTAACATCATAGCAAACACTTGTATAGCTCCACTGTGCCAGGTGCCTTACCCATATTAATTAATTTAATCTCCATCACACCTCAAGAATCAGGTTTAATAATTTAGCCATATTTTACCAATGAGGAAAAGGAAGCCAAAAGAGGTGAAGCAACTTGCCCAAAGTTACCTAGGAGGCAAAGAGAGTGCAGGGATTTGACACTAGAGCTTGTGCTTCTCTTGTGTCCAGTCTGCCTCTTATAATCGACTAGTGACCTGGTGCACAAAATTCGTGCACATTAAAAGGGGATTAATTAGAGGAAATAATTTAATATTGCTATTTGCCCTTTCTCTATAATAGAAGTGTCAGAGATGAAAGAAAATTAGTAAAATGTATATGAAAACCTTCCTCCTGTCAGAGTCTGGTGCTCACCATGGGACCCAAAGTCAAGTCCCCGCCCATCCACATGTACCTCAAAATCGCGTGAGACCCAGACCCAGCCGGCCCACCCCCATTGGGCTAGATCCAGACCCAGCCAGTCCCACCCTTGTCAAGCCCTGCTGGGCAGAGGGCATAGCCTCAGGTCCCCTGGCCCAGTGCCAGGATGGGGGGCATGGCCTGAGGTCCCCCAGCCCAGACCGGGGCGGGGAGCTTGCCTTGAGGTCCTCTGTCAAGCCCCACCAGGTGGGGGACATGGCCTGAGATCCCCTGTTAAGCCCCTCTAGCTGGGGGGCATGGCCTCAGGTCCCCCGTCAAGCCCCACTAGGCGGGGGCACGGCCTGAGTTTCCCTGACCCAGCACTGGGGGTGCACCTTGACGTCCCCCATCAAGCCTCACTGGGTGGAGGGCATGGCCTGAGGTCCCCTGTCAAGCCCAGCCAGGCAGGGGGGGCACAGCCTCAGGTCCCCTGTCAAGCCCTGCTGGGTGTGGGGTGTGGTCTGAGGTCCCCCAGCCTGGTGCCAGGGTGGGGGGGGTGCAGCCTGAAGTCCCCTGTCAAGCCCCACTGGTGGGGGGCATGGACTCAGGTCCCCTAGCCTGGCACTGGGGCCGGGGGTGCAGCCTGAGGTCCCCCAGCCTGACACCAAGGCGGGGGACACGGCCTGAGGTCCCCTGTCAAGCCCCATGGGGGCGGGGGAGGGTGTAGCCTCAGGTCCCTGCTGATTGCTTGTTAAGGCTTCTTAAGGGAACTTGGCCTCAGCTGTGGGTGCAGCCATCTTTGACGGAGTGATGGTCAATTAGCATATTCCCTCTTTATTAGATAGGATAGGATATAGATAGAGATAGAAACATCGATGAGAGAGAAACATCGACCAGCTGCCTCTTGCACACCCCCTGGGGGTGTGCCCGCAACCAAGGTACATGCCCTGACCGGAATCGAACCTGGGACCCTTCAGTTCTATCCACTGAGCCAAACCAGCCTGTTTTTTTTTTTTTTTTTTTTTTGAAAGCCTTGCAGAGGATCTGGGCTCCTGAGAGCAGTGCCAGCAGCCAGCATTTTGTTCTGGGATGACCTATTAGTATCCATTGGGACATGTGTGTGTGTGTGTGTGTGTGTGTGTGTGTGTGTGTGTGACACACTGTGGAAATGCTATCCTAAAGGCTGAGTTTACCTTTACTCTTTCTTGCATCCATTCATAAACAAATACAAGTGCCTACTGTGTGCTAGGCACTGACTCTTTATAAATTGGATAAAAGTTGAAACTATTTGTCCTTTTTTCTAATTTTCTATAAATATACAGATGATAGTCTTGTGTCCTTATGATGGCATCTTTAAAATTTGGGATAAAACAACTAGATATTCTTAAAATTATCCCTATGACTGTTCACCTACAAGAAAGTACACATTAGCAGAAAGTATTCAGAAATTAGGCAGAATTAGAGCTGCCTGGAGCCTTAGAGGTCATGCAGGTTCCTCTTACATTTGATTGAGCATTAAATGGAGGCAAACCGGCCGGCAGCTCTTAAAAGCAAATTATTAAAATAACTCAGTCTAATATCATGAAGATCTACTCTTTATCACTGTCTGTGCCATGGTTATATTTGGATGTGTGTGCAAGTGTCTTGTTATATGCATTTACTTATTGAGTAGATCAGGCTGGGTTGTTTGCTGATATTCAGTCTCTGAAGTACTCCTGGTAAAATCTGAGCTGGATGAAGAGCACAGAAAATAGAACTCAACAGAAGCAGCGTTAGCCCACACTATGCAAAGGCTGTTGGAACCAGCAGTATTTTGTGTGTGTATGTGTGTGTGTGTGTGTGTGTGTGTGTGCGTGTGTGTGTGTGTTTGTGTATGTGTGTTTGGGAAGGGGTGTTGGCTTGATTCTAAAATCAAAAAAAAAATATTCTGTGTCACACTTGGGTGGGCATCTATCTGAAAGTGGAAGCATCTGTGTATCTGAACTCCCCCACCCCCTGCAACTAAACTCTAATGCCCCTGTGGGCAGGTATTGGTATCCTTATTTTGGCATCCCCTACAGTGTCTAGCAGATTAGAGGTTCAACACATTTCCATTCAAGTGCATCGAATCATGCAGAATATTTTCCTGGAAGAGGTACTAATTGTCCAAATTATATATATTTCTATATCCCATAAAAATCAAACATTGTTTATCTACATGGAAGGAATGAGATACAGGTAAGAACCCTGAAACTAAACAGGTTTGCCTTCAATGACAGAAAACTGATGTTTGCTAAAAGTACTCTCTCTCTCTCTCTCTCTCTCTCTCTCTCTCTCTCACACACACACACACACACACACACACACTGGATTTTTTGCAAATCTCACTATT
Organism: Eptesicus fuscus; assembly: GCF_027574615.1. Taxonomy (NCBI): domain Eukaryota; kingdom Metazoa; phylum Chordata; class Mammalia; order Chiroptera; family Vespertilionidae; genus Eptesicus; species Eptesicus fuscus. The sequence continues at coordinate 94,460,550 of NC_072473.1, forward strand.
CTATTTTCATTAGTTCATAGGTTTAATCACTATCTTTGGTCATTATGTTCCTGAAATAAAGTGCATACAGTAAAAGAGTTTTATATTTTGAGTTCCCATAATTGCCCTTAAATTCTAAGAGGATTTGAGGCTCATCTATCTGTATAAAGGTGAAATTCAATTAAAATCTGGTAGTCATTTCTAATGTTATTATCTATGTCAATAGATCTGAATTCTTAAATATATTTTTGCCCCATTTTATCTTCTAACAACCACCAAAGTCTAAGCTGTGGCTTCTTTTGGAATATTATACTCCCCCACAAAAATAACTAATTAAATAGCTGCTGAAAACCACCCTTAACTTCCTTTTTCTGTAACAAATACACACAAACAGTCCTCCTCCTTCTAAGGTCTAGATAATCATCAGCCTCACAAACATGTACGATTAGCTTTTGGTTGGCTTTAGAAAGTGATTTGGAATCCTGTGAGAGGGAGTATTTGGTACACTGTGGATTCATTAACAGATAATAAAACTCTTTGAGGCAAAGACTATATATGTCCTACAAAGCAAACAATCATGTATTTTTTTGGAGTTGAAATATTTTTATTCCCTATGCTCTAACTATGGGACCCTATTCAACTTTGCTAATGCACTTTGTGATTTTTAAAACATGCCCATATTTTATCTATCACACATGATTTATTTTATTTACTAGTGAGTTAGACATGATTTGCTATGCTTTAGTTTCCAAATTTCAGCAAAGAATAGTAGAGTTTAATATTCATGTACTCAGATATGACATAATAAAGCTGACCTTAGAGGTAACATTGAGGGGTGGCTTTATTAGGGAAACCACTTTTTAACAAGGTGCTGTTGGTAATTCAGGGACAAAACCCCTTGTGCTAGGCATATGAGCGACAAAAGTAAAAAAAAAAAATTCCTAAATTTACAGAGTCTGATAAAAGCAATCTATAATTCTGTCAAAGTATATTTTAGTCTATTACATATGGATCATCATGGTATAGATTTGGTTTTGAGGCATAATTTCCCCATTGTTGTTGGTATGTGAACGGTATTACTTCTTTTATTATCTTAGAAATGTCTATGTACTTTATAAGGGGTACCTGTGTAACAATGAGCACAGCAAAAGACAAAGGATATTAATGCACAAAGAGTGCCAGCCAATTGCTTGCTCTGGCTTCAAATCTGTCAGTGAAATCTGGCAGTCATGTGATTTCCATAATAAACTTGTTCCTCTACCCGTGGCTTTTGGATCTCAGCAAGTCAATGAGCTGTTTTGAGTTTGAAGCAAGAGAATATAGCTTGGCAAAGAGAAAGTATTGCAATGAATAATAAATGTCCTTTCTCCTTTGTTGGTTGGAAAGGAGAGGGAAGGAAGAGCTTTTCCATAGATGAATGATTTTGAGTGGCAGGCAAAGTGCTGGGGAACAGGGGTGGTAAGTGGGAAATGATTTAGAATCCAGTGCTGGTGTTTTGCTGAGAACATCTTAATGACTGGGAAGAGGGCATGGATGTCTGTATATTCATTAATAAATACATCAAGGTATCTAAACCTCCTTGGCAAAGACATGCCTGTATCAGAAAAGACAAAGGGTGGGAAAGAAGGTCCTTAGATATGAACTACTTTCTACTTTTTCTTTTTTTACCAGAGAATATAAGAGCGTAAGATGAAACAGATTCATTACATTCCTCCAAACCAAAACTATACTCCACGAGGACCAAATGGTGCAACATTGGAATTATTATTTAGCTGCAAATTAGCACTTCTTTGGAACTTCATGTTTTTGCGCCATTGGTTTTTGATAAATCCTGATTGGCAAATGTGAGAACAGATGTAAGTGTGCCAGATGGTTTTTCCAGACTTACTCAGGTCTAATTGCCAGATTTTGGGCCAACTAAAGCTGAGAAAATTAAAAAAAAATATTTTTTTCTCCTGACTCTGGGGGACGGTTCACTCTGTGCCTATTAGTTCATACACCATGTGCAATGCCATCCATTTGGAAGAGAATCACTTATTCAACTCCAAGGCTAAAAGAAATATACAAATGGAGGAAAGAGAAGATAGATTTTGAAAATTAAAATATGCTGGAAAACACGGAAAATATCAATTATCAGTTATCCAATATTTTATGAGAAAATAGTTGATTCCTTTGAGCCAAACAGTGTTTACAGTTGAAGCAGGGAAAATTCTAATTTTGTGCTCCAATGAACACAAAACTATCCATACACAGCCTTGGCAAAACTTACCATGACTGTGTAATTGAAGTGACTTGGTCATATTAAAATATTTTATAAAATTATCTGCATTACCACCATTTGTCCACCATCCAGAACTGAAATATCATTGCTGTTATATACACATAAAGAACTGTTGGACATAGAAATTGGGACTCAAAAGAACTGTTGGCCAAGAAAGAAACTCACTATAGACTGATTCATTTGCCCCTCAGCATAACCATTATTGCTTGGCTCATTTTCCGTTCCTATAAGTGTACTCCTAGTATCACATGAGCTCATTCATCTAGGGGAAAAGATGAACAACATAGACTGAACAAGAACAGCATCCATCAGTCTGTCAGACCTCAGAGGGAAGTTAGGGGAGGGTGGGGATAAGAGACATGTGTGCTTGCATATGAGCCTAACCAGTGATCACGGACAACAGGGGGGTGGGGGCATGTGTGTGGAGGGGTTTGGGATGGGAATGGGGGGGTTGAGGACAAATATGTGATACCTTAATCAATAAAGTAAATGAAAAATAAAAGTAAATAAAATTATGGAAAATTACTAAGAAGTAAAAACATGGAATAGGAAGCCTTAGATATGTGATACAATAGCTATACCACCACCCTGTTTTGTAAGTAGAAAGAATAGTTTACAAAATTGAAGAATACCATTCATACTTAATACCATTTACCAATCCATAAGATATTAGATGCTTTTGAGAAGGATCCACATAATAGAGTGATTTTTATTATAAGCATTAAACATATCAAGTTATAAATTACTTTTGTTGCAATATCTCTCAATACATTTAAAATGCTATTAAATTTCTCCTCACTATATATTTGGAATGCAGAAAATAAAAGACATTTTCCTGGTCATATTCCCTAGTTAGAGTCAGCTAGTGGTTCTCATCTACAATGCAGACAATGGGGAATCGCCATTTTCAATACCATTGTAAGAGAAATTCAAATCACAGTAATTCATTAGTGTAAACACACAGGTTTGGAGAGGACATTGAATGTACACTATTGCAGAGACTATTGAATAGATTTAAGGCCTGATTCCCAATCCCATTTTCTTGGGGCCCTTGGATTCAGAATTAGAAATATCCACTTCTGTATTGAGCTAAGGTTTTTGCCTTATGGCACATATGCAAAGTCCAAATATCTACTCAAGGGTTGCCTTATTAACCAAAAAGCTGTGTCTATACAAGTAAAGTGAAGTTAAAATATGTATAATTGGGACACATTATAGCCAAGATAATCTTGAGAAATGAAGAACAAAGTTGGAGGAATCACATTTCCCAATTTCAAAACTAACTACAGAAATTAAGACAGCATGGTACTGGGATAAGGATAGTTATAGGGATCCATAGAAGAGAAATAATAGTCCAGAAGTAAACACTCAAATTTACCACTAAGTGATTTTTGACAAAGATGTCAAGATAATTAAATAGGGAAACAATAGGTGTTTTTGTTATTTTTTCCCAACAAATGGTTCTGGGACAACTGGATTTCTACATGCAAAAGAATGTAGTTGAAATATAGGCCTAAAACTCTTAGAAGGAACCATAGGTACAAACCTTCATGACCATGGGTTAGATAATGGTTTCTCAGACATGACACCAAAAGCACAAGCCAACAACAACAAAGATAAGCTTGATTTCATCAAATTAAAAAAATTTGTACTTAAAAAAATGTACTTCAAACAACATTATCGAAAACTTTAAAGACAACCCACAGAATTGGAGAAAAATTTTGCAAGTCATACAGTTTATAATGAACTTGTAACTAGAATTTTTAAGAATTATTAAAATTCAATAATAAGCCCAGCTGGTATGGGTCAGTGTTTGAGTGTTGATCTATGAACCAGGTGGTCACGGTTAGATTCCCAATCACGGCACATGCCCAGGTTGCAGGCTCGATAGTCAGTAGGGGGTGTGCAGGAGGCATCAGATTGATAATTCTCTCTTGTCATTGATGTTTCTATCTCTCACTCCCTCTCCCTTCCACTCCATGAAATCAATTAAAAAAACATATAAAAAATAAAAATAGCCCTAGCTGATTTTGCTCAGTGGATAGAGCATTGGCCTGTAGACTGAAGGGTCCTGCGTTTGATTCTGGTCAAGTGTATGTACCTTGGTTGTAGGCTCCATCCCTGGCCCTGGTCAGGGCATGTGTAGGAGACAACCAATTGATGTGTATCACTCACATCAATGTTTCTCTGTCACCCCCCTCTCTTCCACTCTTTCTAAGAATCAATGTTAGAATGTCCTCAGGTGAGGATTTAAAATAATTAATTAATTAAAATTAACAAAAGAAAAAAAAAACCCTCAGCAATAAAGAGACAGGATCTGAATAGGTTTTTCTCCAAAGAAGATATCAAATTAGCCAATAAGCACATGAAAACATGCTTAACACCACTAATCATTAGTTAAATGCAAATGAAAACCACAATGAGATCCCACTTCATACCCACTAAAATAGCAATACTCAAAAAGTCAGATAACAAGAAATGTTGGTGATATTATCAATAAATTGGAAGGTTCATATACTGCTGGTAAAAATGTAAATGGTGCAGCAACTGGAATAAACAGTCTGGCGGATTCTCAAAAAGCTCAACATAGAGTTACCATATGATCCAGCAATTCAACTTTCAGGTAATACCTAAAATAATTAAAAACAGCCAAGCCAGTGTGGCTCTGTGGTTGAGAGTTGACCCATGAACCAGGAGATCAGGGTTCAATTTCCAGTTGGGGTACATGCCCGGTTGCAGGCTCAATACCAAGTAGAAGGCAAGCAGGAGGCAGTTGATCGATTATTTTCTCTCATTATTGATGTTTTTATCTAACTCTCCCTCTCCCTTCCTCTCTCTGGAATAAATTTTAAAAAAAAGAATTAAAAACATGTCCACACAAAAACTTGTGCACCTATGTTCATAGTAGCACTATTCACAATAGCCAAAAGATGAAAATGACCCAATGCCCATTAACTGATGAACAGATAAATGTGATGTAGTTGAAAGTGGAATATTATTCCACTATAAAAAGAGATGAAATAAAAATTCATGCTACAATATGGATGAAACTTGAAAACATCATGCTAAGTTAAGGAAGCCAGACCCATCAGACCACATGTCATATTGCACTTATGTGAAATGTTCAGAATGGACAAACAGATAAGGCAAGTTGATTAGTAGTAATGGCTGGGTGGAAGAAAGAATGGAGAGTAATTGCTTAAAGGGCACAGGGTTTTCTTCAGGGGTGATGGAAATGTTCTAAAATTGATTGGGGCGATTATTGCACAAATCTGTGGATCTACTAAAAGCCACTGAATGGTGCACTTTAAATCAGTTAATTGTATGTTATGTGAATTATATCTCAAAATAGGTATTTTAAAAAACTGTGTCATCATCTCAAAAACTCCATTTTATTTGTCTATGATGAAGATAGTTTTAAGAGACAGACAGACGTTTCAAGGGATGCTAATCTAGACAATATGGTATTCCTATTTATCTAATTCATTAGACCATTACTCCAATTTTTCTGTTCACTTTACCTTTTGCCCAGGACCACTGTCTAGTTGGTTCAGACTGGTAGCCCCCTTGGTAGGTTGGTGAGCTTTCCAGGTTGTATTCTAGTGCTGCATATGCCAACAGAAGGTTAGCTAAAGAAACTTTTGTTTCTGGTTTGATGGGGTACCTTCACATGATAATTATTTTGCTTATTCCGCTAATGCATTGTATCATTAATGCAACCCAGCTTTACTTATCCAAGTGTCTCAAAGTAGATTGTGATATTCCATAGACAAAAGACGTCTAGGTCAAATAAGTTTGGGAAACACTGCAGTAAGCTGTATTCCCCCTTAGATATTTACAGTATACATTGGAATATTAAAATTTCAAAATTCAACATAGAAGAAAACTCTTTTACCCCAGAATTCACCAAATATATACATATTTGACCAATCCTCACAAAACATCCATACCCACAAACACATAACATCTATTAGCATCCTTAAAAATGCAATCCATGGAAGGGAAATGTTAACGTAGCTCATCAAATTGGCTGAAGAAACAGAAATCCATGACCATTAATCTTTCATTGTCTGTTGCTTTGCAAATTTGTAAATTAAAAAAATAGATGTATAACAAATGCCTAGAATAGTGTTTCCTAAACTTTTCCATTTCTTCCTCCACATGGGAAAATATTGGAATACTATGGTTTGCAGTGCAGAGACTCCAGGGCTCCTGGGCCCTGCCACCTTGAGGGTTACAAGGATCAGTGTATCTGAATTTCTGTAATGTATGCCGCTGAAAAGCTGTGGGGATGTTCTGTTCGCAATAATTTATCACAAAACCTCAGTAATTCAACTATTTTCATGTTGGATAATTATTAGACAAGCTCTCTACTAGTATGTGATTCTTGACTTATCTGGTCATTGGAGAATTTGTACAGATACCACCATAATGTTTTTCACAGCATGATGAGGTTGATAAAGTTTTGTTGAGGTAGTAGAAAGCATATATAGCAAAGGGATGATTTAACACACCAAATTGTCACATCTAGGAAAAAAACTGGATGCTTTGAGTAATGAGACTGAAAAGGAATGTATGTAAGCACCTAGAATGTTTTTTCCATCTTTATTGAGATATAATTATCATTTACCATTATGTGAGTTTATGTTGTATAAAATGAGGGTTTGATTTACTATATTGCAAAATGATTACCATAAAATAATGTTGGTGAACACATCAATCACCTCACAAAAAGTTACCATTTGTGTGTGTATGTGTGGTAAGCACTTTTAAAATCTATTCTCTTAGTAACTTTCAAGTATACTAGTACAATACAGCATTGTTAGTTATAGTCATTACGCTATACATTGCATCCCCAGAACTGGACATTTATTCCCTTCACCCATTTCTCCCATACCCCTTCCCTGGAAACTACCAAACTACTCTTTGTTTCTATGAGTTCAGTGTTTTAAATTCCACATGTAAGCATGATCATATAGTATTTGACTTTCTATGTCTGTCTTGTTTCACTTAGCATAATGACCCCAAAGTTCATACACGTTATCACAAATGGCAAGATTTCTTTCTTTTTATGACTAATCCTACATTATAATAGAGAAACATGCAAATTGACCGCACCTCCGCTATGCCCATGATTGGGCCTGCCAGAGGCTGGGGGCGGGACTCCGGGTGGCCTAACTGGCCATTGAGAAAAACAAGATGGCGGCGCCAAATCCTCTTAGTTCCGGGGGTCCTGGTGAGTGATGGCAACCCTAGAGGGGCGTGGTATGCACAGCTAGCAGCCTCCCGGGGGTCCCGGGACCCATCGCGACCCGGGGGGGCGTGGCCGGCACAGCCAGCAGCCTCCCCGGGGTCGCGGGACCCATCGCGACCCGGGGGGGCGTGGCCGGGCACGGCCAGCAGCCTCCCGGGGGTCCCGGGACCCATCGCGACCGGGGGGGGCGTGGCCCGGCACGGCGAGCAGCCTCCCGGGGGTCCCAGGTTCAATGGCGACCCGGGGGGCGTGGCCGGGCACGGCCAGCAGCCTCCCGGGGGTCCCGGGACCCATCGCGACCCGGGGGGGCGTGGCCGGGCACGGCCAGCAGCCTCCCGGGGGTCCCAGGTTCAATGGCGACCCGGGGGGCGTGGCCGGGCACGGCCAGCAGCCTCCCGGGGGTCCCGGGACCCCTCGCGACCCGGGGGGGCGTGGCCGGGCACGGCCAGCAGCCTCCCGGGGGGTCCCAGGTTCAATGGCGACCCGGGGGGCGTGGCCGGGCACGGCCAGCAGCCTCCCGGGGGTCCCGGGACACATCGCGACCCGGGGGGGCGTGGCCGGGCACGGCCAGCAGCCTCCGCAGGGTCCCGGGACCCATCGCGACCCGGGGGGCGTGGCCGGGCACGGCCAGCAGCCTCCCGGGGGTCCCGGGACCCATCGCGACCCGGGGGGGCGTGGCCAGGCACGGCCAGCAGCCTCCTGGGGGTCCCGGGACCCATCGCGACCCGGGGGGGCGTGGCCGGGCACGGCCAGCAGCCTCCTGGGGGTCCCGGGACCCATCACGACCGGGGGGGCGTGGCCCGGCACGGCGAGCAGCCTCCCGGGGGTCCCAGGTTCAATGGCGACCCGGGGGGCGTGGCCGGGCCCAGCCAGCCGCTCCAGGGGTGATGTCCCTGGGTAATCGCCACCCTCGCCTAAATGGCTGGTGCTGAGAGGGATCAATGGGGCCAGTGGAAGGAGCAGGTGGTAGTTGACCACCGAGGCCATCTGCAGCAGCCGGATGCAGAGCTGGGGTCCACGTTCTCCAGGTTGGCCTCCGTGGGGGCCCGAGTCGCACCCATAGTAGCCGAGTGGGCATGCTGGCATAGTAGCCCCAGCATGAGGCCAGCTTCCCAAGCCAGGCTGCGGAGGGAGGGAGGGCCTCTGGGCTGGGAGCACTCCCCCACCCCAGTTGACAGGGCACAGAGAGCAAGCAGCAGAGAGCTACTAGAGGTGGTGGGTGTGGTGGCCTGGCTTCCAAGAGGCTGGCTTCAGCTGCTGTGGCCTGCGCTGAGGTGGCTGGTGGTGGGGGCAACTGCATGGGCGTATCCGAGGCTGGGGCACTGGGAGACGTGGGACTGCAGCCCAGAAAGCGAGGCTCCGGAGGACCTGGTCACCGACCCCGGGCATTAAAGCCGCCTCCTACAAGATGTATCCTAGCCTAGGTGTGTGGGAAGCAGATTCAGGAACCTCTCCCTTTGCGGCGCCAGAGCCCAGGCCTGCCAGCACCCCAGAGGAGACCCCCACCAGGATCGGGGGCATGACCAGTCTCTAAACCAGGGTGGCCATTAGCCTAGGCCTGCCAGCACCCCAGAGAAGACCCCCACCAGGATCGGGGGCGTGACCGGCCTCCAAACCGCCAGTGACCCTAACCCAGGCCTGCCAGCCCCCCAGAGGAGATCCCCACCAGGATCGGGGGCGTGACCAGCCTCTAAACCTCCCGCAACCCTAGCCCAGGCCTGCCAGCACCCCAGAGGAGACCCCTGCCAGGATTGGGGTCATGGCCAGCCTTCAAACTGTGGTGGCCCCTAGCCCAAGGAGGCCTCCTGGCCGAGGACGCCTGAGTCTGTTCTTGACCTAGGGCCGGACTCTCCCCACAAGGGACTCAGAAGCCACCAGAGTCTAACTGCCAGTCTCTGGGAGTGCATCCACTGTCCATCAAAAAGTAGGGCCATCAAAGCATTCAGTCTCAGTGCAGGCACAGGTCTGTGGCTGACGGGGTGGAGGCCAGACCAAAACAAAACAGCAGAAACACCCTGACTGCTGTAGTCCACGTGGCCTGGGCAGTGTAGAAAGCGCTACCTTCTCCCAGGTCCTGTGCTGGCACCGCCGCCTCGCTCACCCTCAAGCCCCCCTGAGTCCTGACAGCAAAGTGTGTGGGGCATTCTGCAGGAGTTGTGCCGTTCTGGGTGCTTTTGCCCAAAGACACACTTTGGGATGAATTCAGAGCCACATCTCATTTCCCATGACACTGGAAGAACCATGTAAAAGGATTTTGACAAAAGCTTTCCACATCTCTGTTTATTCTTTTGAATCCATAAAACGACCTTAAAAAAAGCATCCGGGCCACCTAAGAAAGAATGCACTTTCTGGCCAGAGCACGCAGGATTCTTTTGCCCAACAGGTTAAAGGGAGCAGAGCTGGCACAGTGGGAATGGCCCTGGTGCCCTATGAGGAGACCGGGGGAATGGGGTTGCCGAAATTCCATAAGCCTCTTGCCACCTTCTCCTTTGCAAACCACACCATCCAGATCCACCAGGACTGGAGGCAACTGGGAATCACAGCCGTGATTTGGGACATGGTGAGCAAATCTTGAGGGGCCTCTGTAAACATCTGCAACTGATTATAAGACTGGTCTTTATTTAAAAAGAAATAAAAGAACAGCTTTGTTGAGAAATATCCATATACTGTACATGTCACCTAAAGTGTACAATGAACTGGTTTTTTAAAGTAAATTCAGAGTGGTACAACCATCACCATGCTCAATTTTTAAATATCTTCATGACCCATCCCCTCCAAAAAAAACTTCTACCCATTGGAATCACTTTCCTGATCATCTTCCCCAAAATAGATTGCACTTTAAAGGTGGGTAAAGGAAAGTTGAGGGAAGTTAAAACACTGCACAAAGGATATTGTAAGATGACAAAGCCCAAAGTGAAGCTCATGTGTTTTCTTTAAAAAATATATATTTTTAAAATGTCAGAAAGGGAGAGGGAGAGAGAGATAGAAACATCAATGATAAGAATCACTGATCAGCCGAAACCGGTTTGGCTCAGTGGATAGAGCGTCGGTCTGCGGACTGGAAGGTCCCAGGTTCGATTCCGGTTAAGGGCATGTACATTGGTTGCTGGCACATATCCTGGTAGGGGGTGTGCAGGAAGCAGCTGGTCGATGTTTCTCTCTCATCGATGTTTCTAGCTCTCTATCCCTCTCCCTTCCTCTCTGTGAAAAATCAATAAAATATATTAAAAAAAAAAAAAAAAGAATCACTGATCAGCTGCCGCCCACAGGCCCCCTACTGGGGATTGAGCCCAAAACCCAGGCATGTGTGCCCCTGATCAGAATCAAACCTGGACTCTTCAGTCCACAGGCCGATGCTCTCTCCATTAAGCCAAACTGACCAGGGCCATGTGTTTTCTTCAAGTTCTGCGTGGTTTTAATGGTCCCCAAATCTATACTAATAAAAGGATAATATGCTAATTAGAGTGGTTGTCTTCCGGACATCTTTCCAGACAAAGCCGCAGTGGCTACAAAGGCCAAGGCTCAGGCAGCCATAACCAGCTGCAGTGGCAGCAGCATTAGGGTTATGGGGGTGGTGCCTCCAGAGGGAGGCCAGACTGGGGGCCAAGGCACAGGCAGTTTGGGGTGATCAGGCTGATAGGGGAGGACAAGGTAGGGGCAATCAGGCTGGCAGGAGATCAAGGTAGGGGCGAGCAGGCAGGCAGGCAGTGGGGTTAGGGACAATCACGCAGGCAGGCAGGTGAGTGGTTAGGAGCCAGCGGTTCCGGATTGTGAGAGGGATGTCCGACTGCTGGAAGTTGGACATCCCCTGAGGGGTCCCAGATTGAAGAGGGTGCAGATTGGGCTGAGGGGCACACCCCCCCACCCCCACCCCCAGTGCACGAATTTCGTGCACCGGGCCTCTAGTATTATATACACTGAGTGGCCAGATTATTATGATCTCTGAACACATAATAATCTGGCCACTCAGGCATGGTATCAGATTCCTCGCATCACCTTTCAACATCTTGTGGTGTCAATGCTAAAAAGAATCGCTGCAGTAGTGAAGGCAAAAGGTGGCCCAACGAAGTGGTCATAATAATCTGGCCACCCAGTGTGTGTGTGTGTGTGTGTGTGTGTGTGTGTGTGTGTGTGTGTGTGTGTATTAGAGGCCCGGTGCATGAATTCGTGCATGGGTGGGGTCCGGCCAGCCTGGTCAGGGGGAGGGGACATGAGTGGTTGTTTGGTTGGCCTGTCTGCTAGTCGAACTCCTGGTCAATGGGACAATTTGCATATTAGCCTTTTTTTATATACGATATACAGTGAGTGGCCAGATTATTATGTGTTCAGATATCATAATAGTCTGGCCACTCAGTGTATATGTCACATTTTCTTTATCCATTTATCTGTTGACAGAAACTTAGGTTGTTTCCATGTCTTCACTATTATAAATAATGCTGCAATGAACATGGGGTTGCAGATTTCTCTTTGAGACAGTGATTTCATTTCCTTTGGATATATTCCCAGAAGTGGAATCTATGGATCATATGGTAGCTCTATTTTTTAAAAAAATTTGAGGAATCTCTATAGTGTTTTTTATAGTGGCTGTACCAATTTACACTCCCACCAACAGTAAGGACCTAGAATTTTGAGCAACTAGATTTCCTGTGCAAATGGCACAATGGGGAACTATTGATAATATTAAATTTGTTTGGTCTCCTAGAATTATTGAAGAAGGATTAGATTATGCTAGGCATGTTTCTTGTTAAGGGTATTCACTCTCTTCTAATTCCTTAAAATTCATTCATTCTACATGTGGTAGTTCCATTAACCAAATTATTTTGATTAACCAGAGCAGTTCTTTCCCCAGGCTTGTCAAATATCAAAAGCAGAAATAAAACTTTTATTTTTCAAATATATATTTTGTTTTTATCATTCATTTGCTGCATTTTTCTTGTTTGGGGGAATTTAAAGGATATTTCTGATTTTTGTAACAGCAAAAATTATTTCAAGGATCAGATTTAAGAAGGCTTCCCAATAAGCTTTCACTTGAAAGACAAACCCAATTTGACATGAAGTTTCATTATGAAGAAACCATTACATGTGATGACACTGGTTACTGAAAATTGAAATGAAATGAGAGTAAGCTAACACTAATGTGTATAAGATTATGCTTTCTTTGAATGACACAAAGAACTCAATATAGCTAATCATCTTCATTATGCCCACTGGGAATTGAGCTCTGGTGATATTGCACAAGGTTGCTTCTTGATTGCTAGAAATCCAAGTATTAAACCATACCCTACTTACAGCAGTAGTTAAAGGCTTTGTGTGACTGCTGGATCATGGGAATTGTTTTACTTTCCTTCTCTATTAAATAATAGTAATAACCTGGGTACAAAATTCATAAAAGAATGGTACCAACCAGTCTGCACAGACTGACATATTAAAAACCTAGAAGTAGGCATCAGGCACATTATTTCTGACCAAGTTTTTTTATGCTCCAAGGAGTAGCTTAAGTGGAGAAACTTTTATTTTATTTTTTTAACTTATTTGGGTGACATTGGTTAATAAAATTATAAAGGTTTCAGCTATATAATTCTATAATACATCATCTGAATATTATATTGTGTGTTCACCACCACATGTCAAGTCTACTTCCATCACCATTTATCACCCCTTTACCTGGGGGCTGGGTGAGAAGGGTTAAGGGATTAAGCAGAGAAAACAAAAAAGAAAGACTCAAGGACACAGACAACAGTATGGTAAGCAGAGAGACTTTTAACAAGAATACAACAGGGGAATCTTCTCTCACCTTCCCATTGTAAGTTTTGCTTAAGAAGTTCAAAGGCTAAGTTGCACTATATGCTTTGATGAGCATCCTCTCTGCTCTTTCCCCTCTTGTTCATAAAACTATCCTTTCTGACATCCCTCCAACTCTCCCATTTTCATGAATCAAACCAGTTTTTAGTACCTTTTTCCCAACCTCCAGAGTCAATGTTACCCAAGGTTACCAAGCCACCCAATAGGTAGTTTCTCTATCAGTTTCCTCCTTCCCTCCCTCCTAGAGACTCCATATATTCTGTCCATAATATTCTCCATTTCCACTTGGTAAAGTTTGTAAGCTGGGGCACATTTCTGAATTTGGTTCTCCTGAATAGTTGTGCTGCAATATCATGTCAAAATAACTCTGGATTCTTTTATAATTAAAAAGTTGACAAACAGGAAATGATTAATACCTACAAAGGTACTGTGAGAGCTTCACTACTTAGTATTATCAACCTCTTTCTTCTCACCCTACCCTCCATAATGCTGTTCTGTCATCTATTCAGGATCTTTGTCATCCTAGAGAATTATGTAAAACTAGAGGCACGGTGCATGAAATTAATTCATGGGAGGGGGGAGTCCCTCAGCCTGGCCTGCACCCTCTCCAATCCAGGACATCCCTCTCACAATCCGGGACTGCTAGCTCCTAACCACTTGCCTGTCTGCCTGCCTGATTGCCCCTAACCACCTCCACCTGCCAGCCTGATGCCCCTAACTGCTCCCTTGCTGGCCTGATCACCCCTAACCAATTCTGCCTCCCAGACTGATCACCCCTAACTGCCCTCCCCTGCTAGCCTGATTTCCCTCTAACTGCCCTCCCCTGCCAGCCTGATCACCCCCTAACTGCTCCCCTCTGCTGGCCTGATCACCCCTAATTGCCTCTGCTTTGGCCCCTGCCACCATGGCTTTGTCCAGAAGGACATCCGGAAGATGTCCAGAAGATGCTCGGTCTAATTAGCATATTACCCTTTTATTAGTATAGATAGTTTTATGATAAGTATTTGAAATAAAAATACAGTGAGTCTTGCAACCACTAGTAAAATATTTAATGTGCCTGCTAAGAGCTACAATTTGATTACTGACCTGTTAGCCAATAAGTCCCCCAAACAATTCAAAGTAAATTTCTCTAATATGTCCAGTTATTCTACTGTGTCTGAAAGATTGTTATGAATGTGCTGCCTGAATGAACAGAAAGACTGGGAATTCTAACAGCGACAGCCTAGATTATGTGTCACTGGCATCAAAACCAGTTTGTACCAAGCAAAGTTTCCTCTTAAGTATGTTCCTCATCTAGTAATGATTTTCTAATAAAATCAGCCTCAATTATTGCAAGTTTAAGAGCCATGCCTGAGAGTGCAGAGCAGGAAATTCAATTCTACAAAATGCTGTATCAGTCAAAATTAACCTTGTAGCAGTATTAGTTCCTGAAATATAGTCTTGTTGTTTTTCAGTTTTACTTATACACATCAATATAAGTGAAAAAAATTTAAAACCAAATCACTGAGATGTGACTAAGGGATTTGATTACTTACATATTCAAGAAAATAATATGAAATTTAAAAAGCTTTCTTAGGTTTAGCACTCCACAGAGTTATTGCCTCAACCATTGTGGCCAGAAATGTCTGTGACTCTATGTATCAAGCCTTGCTTAAGGACCAGCTCCATTAAAACTAACCACTTTGGGCCATCCAACTTCTGAAACTATATGGGCCAAAGGGGAAACTTATCAAAGACTACTTCATGTGTGACCGTGAAGTATGGTGGAAGGAGAAAGGGGAAATCAGATGCTTCTAATACTCCCCAGTTCTTAGGAAGAGGGCAAGTATGCATGTTTTGGAATTGGCTACTGTGTGTCCCATCCTGCTAATTTCTGAGCATCAAGATTACCTTTAAAAATGTGAAACAGCCCTAACCGGTTTGGCTTTGTCGATAGAGCACTGGCCTGCAGACTGAAGGGTCCCTGGTTCGATTCCGGTCAAGGGCATGTTCCTTGGTTGCGGGCACATTCCCAGTTGGGGATGTACAGGAGGCAGCTGATTGATGATTCTCTCTCATCGATGTTTCTAACTCTCTATCTCTCTCCCTTCCTCTCTGTAAATAATTCAAAAAATATATATTTTTAAAATGTGAAATAGCATGTGTTGTCAGCTGTTAACTTAATGACCTTTCTGTTTCTTTGTCCCTAGGTGACAAATGTATGCCTTCTGTCATTCTTGAAAATGCCTAATGACATCAAACTCAACTGCCTATGCATAACTGCCACCCATAGAAAGTCTGACATCTTTCCCCTTATGCTCTCCCTTCAAAATCAAGAGTTGAATATATTCTGATTAGGAAGGTGAATATAGACCAGAAGAATCATTTGTGAGGTAAAATATATCTCTATAAAATAGTAAAACTAATTTTAAAATGCCTGAGTTAAACCAATATGGACCATAGATTATTTTAAAGGAAACCTTGGTTACTTTCCAGGGAAAGTTAATAAGTCATATGAAGGTTAATAAGGAATTCAGTGATTATCCACAGGGCAGTGCAAAATCAGGCTCACTCCAAGACTAAACTAATCCACATACTAAACTAAGATGACTGAACTTCAAAATCATATGCATAGATGCTTACACTCATTCTTTCAACATATATTGAGCTCCTACTATATGCCAGGTACTGTTTCAAGTGCTAGGGTTACAACAGTGAATAAAACAAAGTTCTTAATCATATGAACCTTACATTCTAGTGGGAGGTGACACCTCAAAACAAAGACAACTAGATTATAGCTAAATATATTGTTCAATTCAATGGATAGACAAATAAACAAATACAGTATGAGGAAAATTGTTAAAGAGAAAAAATAAAGGAGGGTGAAATGGATGTTGAATGTACCGTATATGTTGGAGGGGTTGCTATTTTGCACAGCGTGGTTGTCTAATAATGTTGATCTTGCACTAAGCCTTTGTAAAATTTCTCTTCAGGGCATTCACTATCCACAAGAAAAAAAATCATGATTATTTTGAAACATTATCCACATTAATAGCCTCGATTGACCACTTTTCAATTATTTAATTTTTTATTTAGACCAATTTTTCAATATCCATGTCTCTCACTCATGTTCTTGGACTAGTTTTCAAAAGTTTAACCCACATTCATAGGCTACCATATATCACTAAGAACCACACACATGTGTGATGAAACTCTCCAAAAGGATCTCCCAACAGGCTTTGCATGACAACAGTGTCATTGCAGAAGGGCCTGGATGTGCTTAGCTCTATCATTGTAGGGCAGAACTCATTTGGGTGGATTTGAAAACACATAGCATGTTTTAGTTGTATCAGGTATGGAACCAAATGTTTCTGTAGTGCTAAAAATACTAAGTTTTCCTGTTCCCTTTAAACGTCCTCTTTTATAATCTTGTATCAATCACATCAAACATACTTTAGGAAAGAGGTGAGGTTTAAATTATATATGAGTATACCTTTTTTTCTGCAGATAGTGTATAAATATCACCACACATACCTTTCAAGCAAGTTTGTTAGTACATATAGTTTGCTTAGTAAAACCTTGCATTATGATTTGAAGCAAGTTGAACTTTCACTTAGCCAATGTTCATAGTAATACATATCCCTAAATAGTGGGAAAGATATGAATAAGGTGTACTTCTACATGTATATGCTATTATTAGCAGATTCAAATGAGTATGAATGAGCTCCTTGTCTGCCCTGGGTTGCCCTGTTGGTAACTCACAGACTTCCATAGAAGCTTGTAGTCATACACTTCTTGAGGCTGCTAAAAAATAAGCAAAAGGCCACAAGAGTTATCAGAAATGTTTTCCCAGCTACATGGAACCCACTTGTGGGAATGTGGTACTGAGAGGAGAAAAACAGTGAAAATATTAGAGGATGATGAGAACAGAGAAATTGACACTGAGAGAAAGATTTGAGATCTTTCTATAGTTATGGCTGCCTCTGCCTGCCCAACACCGGTGACAATTCAATCTTGAGTTTAAATTAACATGGAACATGAGGGTATATTAAGGCATAGAGTATATAAATGCATGTACATATAAAAACTAGTTTATAATGACATGTAACTTACCCCCATTCTGTAAATTCTATAAATAGAAACATTTTCCTGAAGAAGAAAGAGTTCCCTTATTTTTTTAATGTTGACTCTCTAGATAACTTCTGTTGGTTTAGGTAAAAGCTTTAGTAAAGCAGAAACTATTTGTTTCCTATTTCAGTCCCTGTCCAAAGAAAATAATTTTGATAGTTCTCAGTCACCCCAAACTACTAGTCAACTAAATAAGAACTTATGACATCAGACTCCTGACTTAAAACATATTTGTGATTGAGAGAGGATTGATTTATTATTGGAAACCCTGTGTGTAGTTATCCTGGAGCATGCATCATTTCCCTAGAAAGAAAAATACCCCTACTGTGCTTATGTTTGCAGCTGATAAAAATAAATTCACAAAATATTTTTATGTCTGTGGAATAAAGTCAGAAAAAGAAGCTTAGAATAATAATTTATGTCTCATGCCTAAAATAATATATGTCAGTGTAGCCTAGATGTTTGAATAATGTAAAAGAGACAATATGGTTCTATGTCTCTGAGTCTATTTTGTTCATCAGTTTATGTTGTTCATTAGATTACACAAATGCGTGAGACCTTGTGATACTTATATTTCTCTGACTGGCTTACCTGACTTAGCATAATACTCTCCACATCTATCCATGCTATAGCAGATGGTAAGAGTCCTTTCTTTTTTAAAACTGCATGTATTCCATTGTGGAAATGTACCACATCTTTTTTACCCACTCATCTGCTGATGGGCACTTGGGCTGTTTCCAAATCTTAGCTATTGTAAGTATGTCATTATGAACATAAGGGTGCATATATTCTTTCTGATTGTTGTTTTGAGTTTCTTAGGATATATTTCTAGAAAAGTGGGATCACTGGGTCAAATTGGAATTCCATTTTTCATCTTTTTGAGGAAACTCCATATTGTTTTCCACAGTGGCTGCACCAGTCTGCATTCCCACCAGCAGTGTACCAGGGTTCCCTTTTCTCCACATGCTCACCAGCACTTGTCATTTGTTGATTTGTTGATAATAGCCATTCTTGCATCTCTCTGGTGATTAGTGACTTTGAGCATTTTTTCATGTCTCTTGGCAATCTATATGTTCACTTTGCAGAAGTGTCTATTTAGGTCATTTGCCCATTTTTTAATTGGATTGTTTGTCTTCCTTTTTTAAAGTTGTATGAGCTTCTTACATATTTTGGATATTAACCCTTTATCAGATGTATCATTGCCAAATATGTTCTCCCATACAATGGGCTCTCCATTAACTTTGTTGATGTTTTCTTTTGCTGTGAAGAAGCTTTTTATTTTGATATAGTTCCATTTGTTTATTTTTTCCTAAGTTTCCTTTGTCCTTGGAGATGTATCAGTAAACATATTGCTATGAGAGATGTATGAAGTTTTGCTGCCTATAGTTTCTTATAGGATTTTTATGGTTTCATGCCTTACATTTAGGTCTTTTATCCATTTTTAGTTTATTTTTGTGTATGGTGTAAGTCGGTGGTCTAGTTTCATTTATTTGTGTGTACCTGTCCAATTTTCCCAACACCATTTATTGAAGAGACTATCTTGACTCCATTGAATGTTCTTGTCTCCTTTGTCAAATATTAATTGTGCATAATGGTTTGGGTCGATTTCTGGGTTTTATGTTCTGTTCCATTGATCTATATGCCTGGTCTTGTGCCAGTACCTAGTTGTTTTGAGTACAGTGTGTTTGTAGTATAACTTGATATCCTATATTATGATTCCCCCAACTTTGTTCTTCTTTCTCAAGATTGCTACAGCTATTTGAGGTCTTTTTTGGTTCCATTTACATTTTTGGAGTAGTTGTTTTGGATCTGTGATATGTGCCATTGGTATTTTAATAGGGATTGCATCAAATCTATAGATTGCTTTGGGTAGTATGGACATTTTAATTATATTGATTCTAGCAATCCATGTACACATTATATTCTTCCACTTGTTTATATCTTCTTCTATCTTTGTTTTCAACATCCTATAGTTTTCCAAGCACAGGTCTTTTACTTCCTTTTTTAAATTTATTTCCAAGTATATTAATTTTTTTGTTGCAATGGTAAATGGGATTTTTTTGTTTAGTTTCTCTTTCTGAGAGTTCATTACTGGTGTATGAAAGTATTTTCTTTTAAATGGAAGAAACAATCAAGGATTGATAAAGTCACAAGGGAACAGCTAGGTGCTCAAAGAAGCCCTACATGAGGTGAGATTTATATCAAAGTTCAAAGAGAAGGATTAGCCAGAGAGGATTTGATATGTCTATTTGATATGATATCCAATCCTCTCTGACATTTGAATTGTCAGAGAGTATTTGATATGTCTATTTCTCTGCAGTTTAAAAAGGGTACCTTATAATCCTTCCCTAACTCTAACATTTAACTTTCTAGAACAAAAGAATCATTTGTAGCATTTTTTAAGTTTACTCAACATTGCACTGTTCTCCACTTAATTTCAAAAATGAGGTACAAGTCTTCACGAGTAGTGTGATACTTTAGGTATCTTGGCATACATAGTTACTCTTTTCCTTCTTTTCTCTCCTGCCATTCAGAAACTTGATATTTACTTCTACTGTGAAAATTTTTCCCTCTCCTTAGCTGCATTTTCCTACTGGACATTGCCTACAACTCCACATCTGCTTTTATTTCATTATGTATTTTGCAAGTGATTTTCTGCTCTCTCAAATGGCTTTACCCTCACTTTTCACCAGGGGCTTCCTGTTGATCTAGGGTGATCCCACATCTAAGTAGCTGCTTGCTCTTTCATCTGTGCCTAGTAGAATGTTTACACATGCTTCCATTTCAGAGCCTGACTATTATATTGTAGTGCAATGATGTGTTTGTTTCCCTGCTAGAGGGTGAGGATCTCCAGGGCAGACTTCACCTCATTAATCTCCCTATCAACTGAGCCTAGCAAGTGGTAGGTACACAATTAACATTTGTTAAAAGAACACATATGCATAGATTGCTAGAATTTCTAGCAGATAAGCTATGTGATTCTGATTTTTTAAGTTTTCTAAAAGAATGGCATCATTAAAATAAAATTCTTGGTGTAATTCTTACGTACTAAAAACTGAGTTGACTTGTACAAATGGATTAAACAGAGTTGTCCATTCTTGTCTAAGCAGTACTAGTAAATGCTAATAAGAACAGAATTATAAAATAACATGGTACTTTATAAAGTACTGAATAAGGAGGTATTTTATGAATGTTGTTGCTTTAATAAGTATCTTAATTTGTTTAAAATGGCTTAAGTCCACATTTACTAGCTTGTTTGAGGTCCCCCTGCTTCACTAATATACTTTTGTTTCATCAGCATGGTTATTAGAGTGTTAATTCACCAAGTAAAGAAATAAAGTTCTAAAAAGGTTTTGAAAGATGAGTGGGGGTAATGAGACTAAACAATATGCTTAAAGTTTTAAAGATACTCTTTTTGTTGTAGATATAAAGTTAATATAAATCGCAGTTGGCATAATTTTTAAAGTGCCTGCAGACTTGTTAACTCAAAATTTTAAAACATTTCATGCCATATTTTAACAAAACAAACAGTTACATAAAGTTATATAATAAATATTATATTAAAAACCGAAAGCAAATTTATGGGTATTGAAAGTGAACATGTGTGTCATAAGAGTTGATGGTAATGAGGCAGTGAGTTCAAAGTGAGAGAATTTCTGGAATATCAGGGTCCTGAGCAATCTGCTTTCTGGACCTTAGTTGTCTCATCTGAGACTGCCTAAATGATGCAATTCCAATTACCTATGAAATGGAGGGTGACCAGAAATTTGTGCAAGTTTCATTAGCTGTGAAGATGATTGCTAGAACTTTCTGCATCTGAATATACCAATCTGGGCAACATAAAGGGTACAATGTATTTATTTATTTATTTATTTATTTATTTATTTATTTATTTATTTATTTATTTAATAAATATATATTTTTATTGATTTCAGAGACAAAGGGAGAGGGAGAGAGGATCATTGATCGGCTGCCTCCTGCACGCCCCCTAATGGGGATCGAGTCCACAACCCGGGCGTGTGCCCTTGACTGGAATCTAACTGGGGACCCTTCAGTCTGCAGGCCAATGCTCTATCCACTGAGCCAAATTGGCTAGGGCAGGGCACAATTTATTTTTATGCAACTATTTAGACAGAAGGTTTATTCCTATATTTGCTTTAACTACCCTTAAAATGGCCACAGCTGATTAGAGATTGACTATATTTTTGTTGATGTAGGGAGTACACTGGTCTGGATACCTCACTGAAACAAGTTGGCAAGGTGGCTTACCCACTGCTCTTCTGAGGCTTACTGGGGACTGTTGGCTTCAAGGGTCTCATTCAGAAGGACCTACTCCTAAATGTGCCCTAAAATTATTGAGGATTGCTCTTAATGTCATTTGTAATTCATGTAAATCATTGAGTATGACAATTTAAAAGAGACACAGGAGATATTATACAATTTCAGACTTGGGGGATTTTTTTTTCCTTTCCATGGTTAACTTTTTAAATAATCTGCTCATTTCTAATACTCTTGTAGAGACTGGACATAAGTTATTCAGCCCTAAGTTTCTCAAAACTATGAGTCCAGATCTCTATGTGGTCATTTCATTTCACATGGACTTGAGCATCCAATTTTTTGTTCCATAAAATACCATGCTGGATAAACGTGTCCTCTGGTCAAACACATTTGGGAAATCTTGGATAAGACAAAATTAAACAGAGATATTTCTATAGGACTTATTTGAGCCTGCATTATGTAAATGCAGGAGAGCTGCAGGAAAAGGAGGTGATAGTGTAATACCAAGTCTCTTTGGTGTTGAAGCCTTTTTTTCTTAAAGGAGACAACCCACAAGACTAGTGTTTGGTGGGACACAGTACTAAATCCATTGACTGATCATTCTGAGAGGATGTGATGATCCCAGCAACATTCTACATGCATGTGATGTGCCTGTGTCCAAAGCTTCACAAGAGATACGGAATCCAAAAGCAAAATTACCTTTGGCCCTAAGGGGTCATCTAAAAAGCTAAATGTCTTTGGAGCCACACTATCTTTTATATAATATAGCTATTTAAAACTGTAATGATGTGGCTTCTTGTCTTTCATTTTACAGATATATAAGGTAGCAATAAGGGGGAAAGACATTATGTGTGTATAAACATATATGTATTATATATGCAGTGTTTAATGTATTTGCTTGTATGCAGCTACATCAAACTTTAACATCAAATATGTCCTAAAATAAGAATAACTATAAAACAGGATTTCAAGCTTTAGTTTTTTAAGAGGTAGAAGAACCTTATAAATTATCTAGCTAGGTTGTACAGAAAGGAAAGAATGTGTTCAATTTCATACTACAAACTAGTGTTAAATTCAGGACTAGAACCTAGGTCTATGAACTCTGTTTATGCTTAAAAATTGGGGGATGAATTAATGATTCACAGTAACAAATTAGAGCTCTTCAATGGTATTTGACTCTACTAAGCTAATCTCTTTCAACTGGATAAGCTCTGAGAATCCTAAATCTCCACTACTTCTAAGCCTTGATTTCCAATCTGACCTTTCACTGCCTACCACCTCGGCACCAGTGTCTCAATCCAGAAGTCTTTAAAGTCCTGGTGCAAATGTCTCCTGCTCTTCCACGCCTTCTCCAATAGTGATAACTAGAAGCACTTTCTGTCCTTCGAGTTTCCCTCATACTTATCAGTATCCCACTTAATAAACATATCTCTATTTTGTTTTTAGTTCTTTGCAAACCGATGATCTCTCTCCTACTAGACTCTAAACTCCCCGAGGGTAAGACCCCTATCAGATTTATTTTAATTTCCTCATCATCTATCACAGTTCTGGGAATGCTATAGATTCTCAATAAATATTCATTCAGTGAATAAATGAATAATTCACAAAATCATGGTCAGGAAAATATTTGTGGCTATTTGCCATTTTCAATAATGAAACCACAATATCTATAAAATAGATCTGTTCTTTTTAAAAATTTATTTATTGATTAAGGTGTTACATATGTGTCCTTATTACCCCATTACACCCCATCCCCCTCACTCATGCCCTCACCCCCCCCTGTTGTCTGTGTCCATTGGTTAGGCTTATATACATGCATAAAAGTCCTTTGGTTGATCTCTCCTCCTTACCCCCACCCTCCCTTACCTTCCCTTTGAAGTTTGATAGATCTGTTCTTAAGTAAAGTTGTAATTTCCTAAGCAGAGTGGATTCTTATTTTATGCTTGACAACTGCTCTCTCTCTCTCTCTCTCTCTCTCTCTCTCTCTCTCTCTCCCTCTCTCTTTTGGTAACAGTTGTCAACCTCAGATTCAACTCAACTTATTAGTGCATGGCTTTTAGCCAAAAGCAATTCACATTTGCAGAAGTGTACTATCATATATCCTATCTCAGAGGTCCTCAAACTTTTTAAACAGGAGGCCAGTTCACTGTCCCTCAGACCATTGGAGGGCCGAACTATAGTTCAAAAAAAAAACTATGAACAAATTCCTATGCACACTGCACATATCTTATTTTGAAGTAAAAAAACAAAAAGGCAAAAACACCCACATGTTGCCTGCGGGCCATAGTTTGAGGATGCCTATCTTATCTAATAAAGAGGGAATATGCTAATTGACCCTCATGGCATCGCAAAGATGGCGGCACCCACAGCCAATAAGGAGGGAATATGCTAATTGACTGCCATGCCCTGAAAGATGGCAGTGCCCACAGCCACAAGATGGCAGCACCCAGTCCTCTCAGCCCTGCCAGGGCAGCAGGTGCATGGCAAAGCTGGGCCCACCCCCAGGCCAGCCCGGCCTTGCCACGCGCCTGCCTCTAGAGTCCCACAGTCCCCTCAGCCCCCCAGCCACCCAGGGCAGGCCTGAGGTGCAGGCAAGCCTTGAATGGCGGCTGCCCAGCTGCCTGGGGCTGCCCGAGGATCAGTTAACCAGGGCCAGCCAAGGCTTGCACTGCTGGCAGTGGCAGCAGCAGAGGTGTGATGGGGGTATTGCCTTCCCTTGATTGCCAGGTTGCCTCCTGCCCCTGAGGGCTCCCAGACTGCAAGTGGGGGCAGACTAGGCTGAGGGACCGCCCCCCCAACTCCAGTGCATGAATTTTCATGCACTGGGCCTCTAGTGTCTTAATAACAGAAATGTTTTTTTTAATGCATGTGATGAGTCACATATGGTAGAAGAAATCTGTATATTTCTCAGACCTGTTGTCACAATGAATATTTGGAGATTATTGCTGCAGAACCTGAATATCCAAGTGAAAGTCTCTGTGCCACATTAAAGAGCCACAGTTTGAACATACTAACCAAGCTTTGATATAGGCATGATTCTAATAGACTGAAAAATACCCCAGCATCTCTTGCCCTGATAACTGATCTTAAGAACATTCAATTTTGATTCTTACTCTCAAAGGTAATATTTAATGTTTCAAGGTAAAGTCATTAGTGTATTCGGATATATTATGTGATTACATTAAATAAGCATAAATTTAATTTATTTTATATGGAGTGTAATTAATGTCTACTACAATCTCCCTATGGTGATGAAAGAAACTTGCAACCATGAAGGTATTAAAAATAAACTGAACAAATAGTTGAGAAATAGGAAGGGGAATTTCAACCTTTAGACAGGAAAATATACATACTAGATGGATATTATGAATAATTTACCATCATTCTAATGAAAGTGTACTTAGTTAGATCTTGGGAAACAACAGAATTTTAGAAAATGCATATACGTTTTGCAATATATCCATCTACACACAACTTGGCAAACTAGCAGTATGCTGTAGCTACGTGTTCACTGGTTTATGAGGCATCAATGCCCTGTTAATGGATCTTATATCCATAACAATTTTCAAAGATAGTGATCTCTCTTCACTGAATGAGAATTAGATGGTACATTAGCCTCACAAATTCCAAAACAAATGATCAGGGCTCAGTAAATACCTACTCAATGTGTTAAAGTGCAGAAAGAGAAAGGGATTATAGTTTAAGCTTTACAGTCATGGAAGAGTTTAAATCTGTGCCATTTTCTACCTGACCAACTAGAGCAGGGGTCAGCAAAATTATCCAGTTAAGGGACACATAGTAAATATTTTTAGCTTTGTATAATCTCTGTTGCAACTACTCAACTCTGCTACTGTAGCACAAAAGGAGCCATGGGCAGTATGTAAACAAATTAATGTAGCTGTGTGTCAATAAAACTTTTTTTTTGTAGACACTGAAAGTTGAACTTTACATAATTTTCACATGTCACAAAATATTCTTCTTCTTTTTATTTTTTTCTCAACCATCTCCCAAATACTGCACATGAGGATGATATACAATTGCACAAGATATATCTTCACCAATGTGTGCTCATACTTTAACTATAAATGATGCCTCTACTTTTCCAGCAAGTCTGTATGCTTAAACAATCAAATGTTAATTATTTTATCTTTACTGTTGAAGGTATTATAGATGTCCCTTTTTGACCCCGTTCCCTTCCCCTCCCCAGGCCTTCCCACACTATTGTCAATTCTTGCATAAAAAATCAAGCCAGTAAATAATCAGAGGCAGAAGAGCTAGAATAAACCAGAACAATATGTGACTATTTTACATGTGGCATGATTCAAGAATAAGAGACTGAACAACTTGGTCAGTTAGAACACACTTCTGATCTGGTACTCCACTAGGGTAGAGCCACCAGTCTCATTAAACATCCAGACCAGGCTCCTGCAAGGACTGTTTTCTGGGATGTGTCCAATTTGTTTACTTGTTCATTCATTCAGAGTACATGTATTGAACCCTTACTCTATTTGGGGTCCCTGTGCACTGTGTATAACTGAAATTCTCTGGCAGACAGCAGAAATGGAAAGAGAACCACTATACATAAAACATTTTAAAACTCCACTTCTGCTCTGCTGTCAGGCTGTGTAATTGAGCCAGGCTCTGGAATTTCTGTCCCTGAGTTGAGGAGACTTCTTTACTTAAAGAGCTCCAATGGTTGTGGCTAGGCAAGTGAATTAGATATTGTGAGTCCGAGTGTAACAGGACACCCCAACTCATACTGAGAACAGTATCTTATCAAATTAGAAGACAATTCTAAGCCTCTACCAGATGATTGATGTAGGCTTATTACTAAGCAGATTTTCAAATATATTTAAAAGTATAAATCTCCATATTCTATTAGTAATTATTTGGCTCTTTTAGTTTTCTTTTTTTTTTTCTTTAGAATATTCCTTAAAGTGATAGTCATTAGTTAGAGTCGCACTGTAAATTAATAAGAGCTCTTCCTATATAATAAAAGAGTAATATGCAAATTGACCATCACACCAACACACAAGATGGCTGACCCCATGTGGTTAAAGATGGCCGCCCCCATGTGGACACAAGATGGCCGCCATAAGATGGCCAGCCTGGGAGGGCAGTTGTGAGCAATCAGGCCAAAAGGGGAGGGCAGTTGGGAGGGACCAGGCCTGCAAGGGAGGGCAGTTGTGGGCGATCAGGCCTGCAGGGGAGGGCAGTTGCGGGGGACCAGGCCAGCAGGGGATGACAGTTGGGGGGGACCAGGCCAGCAGGGGAGAGCAGTTAGGGGCTACCAGGTTGGCTGGGGAGGACAGTTAGGGATGACCAGGCCGACAGGAGAGGGCAGTTAGGGGCCAATCAGGCTGGCAGGGGAGTTGGTAGGGGGTCATCAGTCTGGCAGGCAGAAGCAGTTAGGGGCAATCAGGTAGGCAGGCAGGCGAGGAGTTGGGAGCCAGCAGTCCTGGATTGTAAGAGGGATGTCCGACTGCCCGTTTAGGCCTGATCCCACTGGACAGTCGGACATCCCTCGAGGGGTCCCAGATTGGAAAAGGTACAGGCTGGTCTGATGGACATACTCCACCCCCCCATGCACAAATTTCATGCACC
The DNA here is from genome assembly GCF_027574615.1 of Eptesicus fuscus. NCBI lineage: Eukaryota > Metazoa > Chordata > Mammalia > Chiroptera > Vespertilionidae > Eptesicus > Eptesicus fuscus. The sequence goes on from NC_072473.1 coordinate 94,487,855, forward strand.
GGGCCTCTAGTAAAAATATAATTAGCTGTAGGATTAAATCCTCATAAGGAGCAGAGAGAAAACTAGTCATACTTTCCAGCCACTAGAGTATGATCTAATGCAGCTCCATGTACTACCAATGGGCAGCCTTGTGTATGCCAAGATGGAGGTTGGGACTCACTTCCTATTGAGAGGGCTTGAATTTGGAGGTGTTTGTCCCATTGAGGGCCTATATTTACATGCCTCCAGCACTTGTCCCATCCTTTGTGACCTGGGGGACACATCTTCATGTGGGTAGACCAAAGGGGGGCATGTGCAGTCAGACTAAGGGAAAGATCACCAATGGCTCATTCAGGGACTACAGTCCTTGCCTTGGCCTCATTAGCACCATGCTCTAATTGATGAGGCTCACCTGTTATGGGCTCAAAGCACAGAAGCCTTCTGGGCATAGATAGAAAGGAAATCAGGCTGCAGAGAAAATTAACCCCTAACTGAACACCCAGAGAAAAATGCAGCATCTAAAAGTACTTCCATAGGATGAGTACAGCATAATACATTTCTAGATTACAAATGTCCCAGAGGCTACAGAATACCAACAAGGAATATTCTGTGGCTTAAGAAAAATTCAACTTGAAAATAAAGTACATCAAACCTTTTGGGAAAAGAATTAGAATTTACATTTAATGGTATGCTAAACACCACCCTAGTGACTTGAAAAAGTAAATTATTTTCCAAAATACAAGCAGCCTTCTTGTCATTGACATTAGCTGATTCATTCTCCCAGAGACTATTAAAAATAAATGCACTCCTCTTTTCTATATCAGGTACCCACTATAATGGAAGATAGCTGAGATAAATTAACACAGTTCCTAAAGATGTGATATTGCCAGACCTATAGTAACCCAGCAGATATAGCAGATCTTCTCTAGGCCACATGACTAGGAGGACGGGTATGAAACATAACACTGCAATCAGATGTCACAAACCCAAATGACAAGACATACACCCTTCTTAATTTGAAAATCTCCCTTCTGGAAGAGACAGGATGTCTATATTTAAAAGACTGCTGTGCACCTTGTTTATAATTGAAGAGTATACCATAAAATTCCTTAGAAATAACTATCTGTTAGCTAGAAAAACTTATAGTTAAATATAGTACATGAGTTTTTCATTAACAGAGTCATGAGGCCTTGATGCCAAGGTGCCGAACCTCCCCCTCATGGCTGTAAAACACTTGGCATATTTTCAGCTATTTACATCTGTGTCATTGGTCCAAGATTTGCAACTAAAATTTAAACTTTGTAGCATGTGCAAAACCCAAAAACTCAAAGTACTATGCATTGAATATGATTATAATAGTATTTGGCAGCTACTCATGGATGGCACATATTAATTTATGTAAACTGGGTACAATTTAGGGCACTTTGGGATAACGACCACAGGGGGAAAACAAACAAACAAACAAACAAAAAAACGCTGGTCCTGACTTATTGGAGGTATTTTTGTTTGTGTGTGTGTTTTCTGTTGTTTTTAAATTGTCATGAATGGAGATTAACTCAAAATCCAACGTCTCTTTTATGACTATTTTTTCACATGCATGGAGTACATTCAAATTAAAATTTCCAACTAATAAAAAAATAACTTACTTCACAGGATTATTCTTAGGTTTTGCCTTTTCAACAGCCTGTAAACAGAAGGAAAAATGAAATTAGACAACATTGGCAAGCATAACCTTTGCAACTAGTTACCAAAACAATAAACAATATAAAATGTTCTTCAGAAAGATAAGGAGCTAACTGAAGCAGGCTGCTGGAGATAAGCAGACTGTAAACACAGAAAGCAATTTTACTCTCCCAGGGAACATGGTTACATGCCTAAGTACATATTTTAGACACAGGCAGGCATTGTCAGGGCTGCCTGGAAAGTTCAGCTGTGTCCATAGGAGTAGCATTTAGATTCACAAGAGGATTCTCCTCTTCCAGCCTTTTCATTCTAATATTCCTCTTTGTTGTCCTCCTTTGGTTTTTATGACAGGAGGGGTGGTAGATGTAGAGGGTATGGTCACTGGCATATCTTGGATTTTAAGGTCTGTGGTAGGGAGCCACTTACCCTGCATTACTACTGATACCTGGCTGCACCTGCATGGTGACAAAGAGGCTAAATTATCCATTTCTAAAATAATTTTTATTAGCAGACATTAAAACAGGGCAAGGGATGACCGAATGCTCAGATCATTGTACTCCTGTGGAATTTTTAAGAAAATACACCAAATCATTGAAATGAGAAAATCTCTGGGCCTCTCGGCCTGCATTGCCTCAAACTTGGAGCCTAGTTCCAGTTTATTGCTGAACTCATTGATCTGTGTATAGTCCATTTATCATTCATGAAAAGAGTTAGTGATCTTCACAGTATTAGAAGAAACAACTCAGATCATCTGTCAACAGCCTTCTGATTTCTGTTTCCCTCTCCACAGGGATTACATCTCCTTCAATTATTCTGGAATTAAAATGTTGCTAAGCAACACAGCTGGGATGATGATGGTAGAATGGCTATAGTCTATCAAACTGTTTAAGCACCTGGAGGTTTTAGTGATGATTTTTTTTCATACTTTTGTACCATAATTAGTTAATCAGAACCAAACTTGTACTTGCCTAGACTTTTTGAGGCTATAGAATAATATTTAATACTAGAGGCCCGGTGCATGAGATTCATGCACGGTGATGTGTGTCCCTCAGCCCAGCCTGCACCCTCTCCAATCTGGGACCCCTTGAGGGATATCTGACTGCCTGTTTAGGCCCGATCCAGGACTGCTGGCTCCCAACTGCTCACCTGCCTGCCTCCCTGATTGCCCCTAACAGCTTCTGCCTGCCAGCCTGATCACCCCCTAACCACTCCCCTGCCAGCCTGATTGATGTCTAACTGCTCCCCTGCCAGCCTGATTGCCCCTAACTGCCCACCCCTTGCAGGCCTGGTCCCTTCCAACTGCCCTCCTCTGCTGGTATGATCACCTACAACTGCCCTCCCTTGAAGACCTGGTCCCTCCCAACAGCCCTCCCCTGCTGGCCATCTTGTGGTGGCCATCTTGTGTCCACATGGGGGCAGCCATCTTTGACCACATGGGGGTAGCCATGTTGTGTTGGAGTAATGGTCAATTTCCATATTACTCTTCTATTAGATAGGACTAGGGGCCGGTTTACGAAATTCGTGCACTGGAGGTGGGGGGTCCCTCAGCCCAACCTGCCCCCTCTCACATACTGGGATCCCTCAGGGGATGTCCTACTAATGGCTTAGGCCCGCTCCCCACAGGGAGTGTACCTGAGCCACAGCCTGGCCTCCCTTTGTGGGAGGCAACTGGGCTGATCAGGGGAAGGCACCAGCCCCATCACCCCGCTGCTGCAGCCACTGCCAGTCACCACAGCCACCAAGGTGTTTTCATCAACATGGACTCCTGTCCCTTCACCAAGAAAAAAAATGACAACTTTCTTTAGGCATTTTCAAGATGTGTCTTTCATAGGATATGCATTTCTTTCTTTATTTTTTTTTTAAATTTTAAAAATATTTTATTGATTTTTTCACAGAGAGGAAGGGAGAGGGATAGAGAGTTACAAACATCGATGAGAGAGAAACATCGATCAGCTGCCTCCTGCACACCCCTTACTGGGGATGTGCCCACAACCAAGGTACATGCCCTTGACTGGAGTCGAACCTGGGACCTTTCAGTCCTCAGGCCGACACTCTATCCACTGAGCCAAACCAGTTTCGGCTATTTTTTTTTTTTTTATCCTCACCGGAGGATATGTTTCCATTGACTTTTAGAGAATGTGGAAGAGAAAGGGAAAGACAGCCAAAACCGGTTTGGCTCAGTGGATAGAGCGTCGGTCTGCGGACTGAAAGGTCCCAGGTTCGATTCCGGTCAAGGGCATGTACATTGGTTGCGGGCACGTCCCCAGTGGGGGATGTGCAGGAGGCAGCTGGTCGATGTTTCTCTCTCATCGACGTTTCTAACTCTCTATCCCTCTCCCTTCCTCTCTGTAAAAAATCAATAAAATATATTAAAAAAAAAAAAAAAAAAGAAAGGGAAAGACAGAGAGAAACGTCAAAGTGAGAGGAACACTTTGGTTGCCTCCTGCATGAGCCCTGATCTGGGCCCCAGCCAGGGAGGAGCCTGCAACCTAGGTACATGCCCTTGATCAGAATCAAACCCAGACCCTGATGTCGGCAGGCTGAGGCATTATCCACTGAGTCAAACCGGCTAGGGCAGGATATGACATTTCTTAGCCCTCCAGCAGCAGATATTTGTTTTTTTCTCCAGAAGTATGGTGGAAAAACCCTAGATCACCTTTTTGGATTCTTATTACCCAAGTTACTAAGAATATTACGAGTGGCATACAGGAAGCTTAGCCAATGTGCAGTCAGAAAAGATGTTTCCTCTATAGTTCACATCAATCGCAGGCTGGGCCCTGCCCAGGCCTAAAGCCTCTGGCCAAAGCTTTAGGCCTGGGCAGGGGCCCTCCAGCTCCCTCTGATCACCGGCTCTGCCCCTTCCCAGGCCTGCCCAGGCTGAAAGCCTCTGGCAGAGGCTTTCGGCCTTGGGCAGGGGACCCCCAGCTCCCTGCAATTGATCGCAGGCTCCACTCCTGCCCAGGCCTCAGGGTTTGCTCCTGCCCAGGCTGAAAGGTTCCGGGGGTCCACTCCTGCCCAAGGCTGAAAGCCTCCCTTTCAGCCTTGGGCAGGAGTGGACCCCCAGCTCCCTGGGATCGCAGGCTCCGACTCTACCCCCTCGTTCTGATTGCAGGCTTGCTTCTGCCCAGGAGCCCCCAGGCTCAGGCCCTTCCCAGGCTTCTCTGGGCCCACATGGCCTTACTTCACAGTGACCTGGGTGCCAGGATATTCCTGGGACACAGGTGCTGGGCACCTATGTATGCAAATTAACCACCATCTTCTTTGGGTTAATTTGCATACTCACTCTGATTGGCTATGGGCATAGCAACGGTACGGTCAATTTACATGGTTGTCTATTATTAGGTAAGATAGAGGCCTGGTGCATGGGTGGGTGCTAGCTGGTTTGCCATGAAGGGTGTCCCAGATGAGTGTGGGGGTTTCCTTGGGGCGTGGGGTGGCCTGGGCAAGGGGCCTGTATTGGTTTGCAGGCTGGCCATGCCCCCCGGCTACCCAATCAGAGGCCCTCATATCTGGGATTTATTTTTCTTCTATAATTGAAAATTTGTAGCCTTGAGCGGAGCCAAGCCTCCTGCTTGCTCCATGGCCGAAGCCATTTTTGTTGGCATTTATTTATCTTCTATAATTGAAAATTTGTAGCCTTGAGTGGAGACTAAGGCAGGCCAGGGCTGCAGGAGCTTGGCTTCCTCCATCGTGGGGGGCAACTCAGCCTCCTGCTCTCTCCAGCTCTGTGGCTGCTACCATTTTTGTTGGGATTTATTTATCTTCTAAGATTGAAACTTTGTAGCCTTAAGTGGCGGCCTTGGCCAGCCAGGGTGTGCGGAAAGCTTGGCTTCCTCCATTATCGGGGAAACCCAAGCATCCTGCTCACTCTGTGACCGCAGCCATCTTGGTTGAGTTAATTTGCATACTCACTCCTGATTGGCTGCTGGGCATGGCTTTTGGGTATAGCGGAAAGATGCTAATTTGCATATTACTCTTTTATGAGATAGGATGGGGCGTACTAAAGCAGCACTTAGACAACCTCAGAGTTCTTCAGATCTTTAAAAAAGTATCCAGTTGGAGACATTCTTATTTATTAATCTTGGACATGGGCGAGGGCTAAGAGAATAAGATCATACTGCTGTAAATTATAAAGCAGAGGGAACAGCTTGTAACAGAGACAATTTATAATATAACATTGGACTTGTTTTGGATGACCAGTGCACAAGCATGCTGAACCCTTCTATGCATAACAACAACTCAATGCACCTTGAAACAATTTTTTTTAATGAAACACTTCCCAAGTTTAGACATTAGTGCTGGAGATCCAAGTCCTCTTCTATTAAGTCTCAGGTTCTATTGCTAGGTAAATACCCATCAATTTATATGGCTTGATAGGCAAAACTTATTTTCTCAACATCTGTGCCTAAGGTTGAAATTTGGCAAGTGGTAGAAAGTGAGAAAACTAGAGTGAGATAACAGGTAAAAATGAGGAATATGTGCCTGGCTGACCCAAGTTATGTCTCACATGTACTTAGGATATTAATGCCTGTCCTGGTAAAGAATACTGAAACAAAGAGGCTGATGCTGTTGAGGCCCCATGCATGGGATGTGTGCACTGGTGGTGTGCGTGGCCTGCGGGGATCGGCCACTGTGGGAGTGCTGCTCATCCCAGTCAGTCAAGTGGTGCTCCCACTCTGGGAGCACACTGACCACCAGGGGGCAGCTCCTGCGTTGAGTGTCTTCCCCCTGGTGGTCAGTGCGCATCATAGTGACTGGTCGACCTGTAGTTCTTGTCATTCTGCCATTTGGTCACTGGGCTTTCATTATATAGGATTGTTATTCATGCCAAATTCACAAATTAAACTTTATCACAGGTATATATGTATAGGGACAAAACATAGTATACATAGCATTTGGTACTATCAATGGTTTCAGGCATCCACTGGGGGTTTTAGAATGTAACCCCTCAGATAAGAGGGACTACTATACATTCATCTTTGTCCATATTCATGTAGTGGAAAATACAGTAGTCTTTCACATGTGTTTCTCCTCACTCTCACACCACTACCACACTCAGAACACTTCTGATATCAGATGTATGAGGATTTTTTCCCTTACCAAGCAATTTTCTGTGACACCAGCTGGGTGTCCTACAATTTAACTCAATTCTGACACTATATACCTGGAGATAGCATCAGATCCTATAGGTTAAGGGCTCAGTCCCACAAGACTGACCCCGCATTTCAGTTGCCAGTTGCAGTCCAAGTTGTCACCTGTACTTCAGACTTGTGGACTATAAGAGGTTCCCATAGTCCCCTTCTCAGGTTCAAATAATTGCCTAGAGTGGTTCACAGAATTCAGGCAAACAGTTATTTGTGTATACCAGTTTGTTAAAGGATATGGTAAAGGATACAGATGAATAGCCAGATAAAGAGGTATATAGTGTGAAGTCTGGGGTGGGTCCCAAGCATAAGGACTTCTCTACCATCCCAGTTGTGGATGTATTTGCCAACTTAAAAGCTCTCCAAACCCCATAGGCATGATCAATTATTAATTCAATTTCCAGCTCCCCTCTCCCCTCTCTAGAGAAGTGGGGAGGGGGAGAAATAGGGCTGAATGTTCCAAGCTTCTAATCATGGCTTGGTCTTTCTGGTGAAGAGCTCCCATCCAGAAGCCTACCCAGAGTTGACTCATTAGGAAAACAAACAAACATTCCTATCACCCAGGAAGTTCCATGGGATTCAATATCTTGCATTATCAACTTGGGTGCAGACCAAATATTAAAACAAAAGGTGCTCTTAATGTTCTTATCACTTAGAAAATTACAAGGGTTTTCAGAGCTCTGTGCCAAGAAGAGGGGCAGAGACTAAACTATGCTTTGTTTTATCTTACAATACCAAATACCAACTGACACTGTGCCTCAGGGTCCTTACTGGCAAAATTAGGAAGCTGGAGTAAAGACTCTTCATGGTCATTTTAAGGTCTGGTATCCTATATTTTAAAACACACACAAGTATTTAAGTATACAGTCATGTTTGTAGCACTTAACAGCAGTTAAGTCAATGATGGCATCCTACCTAATAATAGACAAATATGCAAATTGACCGTACCTTCACTATGCCCACGATTGGCCAGGAGGTGTGGGTGGGTGGGACTCGGGGTGGCTGGGGTGGCTGATTGGGCCAGCAGGACGCTGAGCTCGCGTCACCAGTGGTGGTGCGAGCTCAGCGTCTTTGCCATGGCTGTGCTACGGCACAGAAGGGGCCTCTGGGGCAGCAAGCTCACGTCCCGTGCGGACTATCAAAAGCTCCCCCATGATCATGCACTGGGCCTCTAGTAAGATTATAATTGAGCTGAAAAATTCCTATCCTCTAGTGACCTCATAGCCATTATAACATTGTAGCACAACATATTACTCACATGTTTGTGGTGATGCTGGAGTAAACAAACCTACTGTGCTGCCAGTCATTTAAAAGTATAGTAATATAATCATGCACTGTACATAATACATGATAATAATAATAGACAATTATGTTACTGGTTTATGTATTTACTATACTATAGTTTTTATAATTATTTTTGAGTGTACTCTTTTTACTTATAAAGAAAAACTTTACTGTAAAACAGTATACTGTATTCTGCTCACAGCAGCCTTATACATGCAGCATCTCTTGACTGCACCATTTCCCCTTGTGCTTGATTTAATCTTGTGTTGTTTGGTCATCATGGTCCTTAAACATTAACACAATGAGGAAATCACCTAATTATGCATTTCCCCGTTATTAAGCAAAACATGACTATATATACATATGTGTGTATACTATATATACACATATATATACACACATATATACATATATATATACATATAGACACATATATGTATACATATATGATTCAAGGTTAAATATGGAATCTGAATCCACTTTCATTAGGAAGAAACAAAATTTATTAGCAAGTTTTAAATGTTTATATCTAATATTCCAAAGATCCCTATGAGATAATTCTGAGAAATACATTGTTATCCCATGCATTTTGGGAGTGTCTGCTGCTTTTATCTGCCCATACACTTGAATTTTGAATAATTAACATTGGATTGGTAGCTAATCTCAAATGTTAACACTTCTTCTGTTAATTACAGTGCTTATACTTATGCCCTTTGATTTTGCTAAATAAATACAAAAAAATAATATAGCTGTTTAATAATAAGACAGATTCTGTTTTACGTTAAAGACAAGAGCATGGTTGTTTGTAGCCTGCCTGGTATCTTTTTCAGCAGGTGGCAGATATTTGGGGGACAGAGTAAAACATTCCTTGGGCCCTAAACCAAATCCCTAGTAAAATTTTCAAAGCCAGAACATAAATTTCAAAATCTCACATTTTCAGTTTGGCAAAGTGCTTTATTACACAGCTTTCACTAAAGATGTTCATGTTGCTCCACTACATGCTAGAACCCTGATTAAACTCAAGACTTGGAAACTTTCAATAAATGTATGTACATGTTACATTGCCTGAGGTTTTTTAGCTGATAATAACTTCAAGACAGAACCTCCAGGCTTCAGCCATGGATTTGGACCCAAATTGGGGTGATGAAGAGTCCTAAGGAAAAGAATATGCTTCTACCAAACAAGTAGGGTGATTAGAGTGGAGAGAGGACCAATGATGTCTTGCCACTTTCTTGAACCCAGGGGCAGTGACAAAGGGAAATATGGTGATGCCTTTTCCTTCCAGTACTTTGATTCAAATTAGTTTAGTGATCCCCAGATTCCCAGGGGTGGCTGCTATTCTCCCTGTGATCCTCTGTACAGAGCCATATATGTTCCACGTGTTCTTTGTGGGGAAAAAAGGTTGTGGTCATTCCTGTCCTACCTGAGAGCTATCTGTTCTCAAGTAACAGATTATATACATTTCAGTTTCTGTTTGTTCTTGGTGGAAGCAGCACACCCTCACCAATATCTAAATTAATAACATTTTGAGAAAAGTGTTAAGCAAATCAAAATAACAAAATTCTCATAGATGGATAATTCACAAAATGTAGTGAGCATTAGCTAGTATCTGGTCATCCTATCTAATAAAAGGGTCATATGCAAATTAACCATCACTCCATCACAAAGATGATGGTGCCCAGTCCTCATAGCCCCACAGGAGTCCCCCAGTCCCTGAGCGGGGGGGGGGGGGGGGGTGCGGCCGCTGAGAGCTGGCAGCATGAATTGCCTGGCAGAATGCTTGCTTCGTCGCCATGGCAATGAGGCAAATGTTCCGTGTCAGGCCGCGGATGGACCTCTGGGCCATGGAGAGCCTCTGGGCAGCAGGTATGGAGCAGCCAGGCCTCGCAGAGAGATACTGGCACATGGATTCATGCACAGGGCTACTAATCAGTCATAAAGAGCACAATATGTACAACATTGTGCTTCTCTACATCTCTGTGTGCTCAAAGCATAGTTTTAGTTTACAATATAAAGGCAATCTATGGAATCACAAATCAAAATATTTGGTACTAAAAGTAGAATACCTAGTTATAATGAAAAAAAATCAGTATACATGTTTCTAAACAGACACAAACTTGCCTGGAGCATTTTAAAAATCACATTGTATGAGCCCTAAGAAGTTTCATATCAATCTAGTCTCTATGCTAATACAGCCAAATAGGGAACACAATCTTGTGAATATGAAGGCCAATGCTATTCTATTAACCTTATATGTTATCCTACTTACTTTCCTGTCCTCAATGAATAAATTAAAATATCCACTCATTCTCTAATTCTTAGATAGAGTATGATAATGTAATTATTTTATTCAGCTACATTCTGCAGCTTTCACAGCCAAACTGGATCATTTTGGGGGGCATTTCAATGAAAAGCAATGACAGATAAACTGTTTACATTAAAAGACTCTATCAAAGTTATTTTGCACTTGGTTTCATCCTAATCCATCTGCTGTTTCTATAGCTCTGACAGGCTGTGTATGCCATTTTAACATTACTGAAGAGGCCTTCCCCAGCCTTTCTGCTGTTAACAAAGTAAATGGAAATTCAGGTAAACCTTGGGGAGGTACCAACTTGTTGAGCATGAGGAGGGAGAACTATGGCTAAAAAATAGTAACAATTACAACAGGGAAGGGTATCTGTTGTCACAACAAATGCATTCACTACAGCATGTCAACTTCAAAAAATCCAGTTGATAGCAGGAGTAAAAATTATTGCATATTTTTCACTAGCAAACTTTAAACATAAAAGTGGGCTTGAATTTAAATTGGCTCCTATGTTTTCAAAGTACAGCATGCATCACAGGTATAAGGAACACATCCCAAAGCTGCCAGAATATTCTGATTTTCTAGTACCATGGAATTTATCTCATTTGAAATTATCAAATAACAGCCTATCCTATAAGCTTGCCCAACAGTAACCATAAAAACAAACAAACAAACACACAAAAATAAATGAACTATAAAACCAAAATCAAGAAACTGGTTTAAAAGCCAGCTGTTTGTTTGAGGTAATTAGTAATCATTAGACAAATAAAATTAAGAAGTGTAGGGGAAGAGCTAAAAATACACGTTTTTTCTGTGAATGTTAACATCTTTGAGGTGCAGCTCTGCTACTAGCATCTAGTTTAAATGTTCACATATACCCAGTAAAATGCTTTCAATTTTAATTAAATGCACTTTTCTAGGGGTATCAGGACAATCCTGAGGCAGAAAAAAGAGAGCAGCTTGGTTTCAATAAAACTGCATACATTGGAGCTACCTACAACAATGTATTCAGACACAACCCATTAGAATAACTTTGTGCTCAAAGCAAATTGTTCAGTTGTTTTTAAAGCACCAACATATCACTCCAAGTTTTATCTAGAATCTTAGCTGAACCTGGTCACTAACTGAACACTTCCAGCCATAGTATCCATTTTCCAAATTTCTAACTGCACTAATTAAGTCATCTAAGATGCTGGTCTAATTCAAATTAATAATAAGACAGGATAAATATTAAAATTGCCTAAAGGCAGTTTCTAATAATGCATATTTTTATTATCTTTATACTTCTAAAATCTGTTGCTTCTAATGCCAATCAGATTATCCTACCTAATAAAATGGTAATATGCAAATTACCATCACTCCACTACACCCACAATTGGGCCGTTGGGAGGCTGGGGGCGGGACTTGGGGTGGCCAATTGGGCTGGAGTCCCCGCCCCCCGTTCCTCCCGCAGGCCCCAATGGCAGGTGCTGTGGGAAGACCCATAGGGCCAGTGGAAGGAGCCCGTGGCGGAACTCGGGGTGGCTAATGTGGCTGCCAGCACCAGTTTTCTGCCAGCACCAGTTTTCCTCTGGCCACCCGCCACTCAGAGTGCCTCCTGCCAGCGCGATCAGCCACCCGAGTTCCTCCACCACCAGGCTGATCACTCTTGTGGTCAGAGGAAACGGAGCTGGAGGAACTCGGGGTGGCCGATCGCTCTGGTGGCCAGAGGAAACAGTGCTGGAGGAACTCGGGGTGGCTGATCACGCTGGCGGGAGGCGCTCTGATCAGCGGGTGGCCAGAGGAAAACTGGTGCTGACGGAAAACTGGTGCCAGCAGCCAGGTGAAGGAAGGTCTTTTGCACGAAACTTTGTGCAATGGGCTTCTAGTTAAGTCATAAGAGAGCCATGCCAAGATCTAACCTGCCCTCAGAACCTAAGCATCATAGGCTATCTTGCCACCAAATTATAATAATAGACTACATGCTTTGAACTGTGTAAATCAAGCATCATGATACCATTCAATGGAATATTAAGCAGGTGTTTACCAGGTTCTATGAATATGTACTTGAAGGAGCTCTGAAGTGTGGTCAACATACATTCTAGAAGCCTTTGGAATAGATCAAATTGTGGATAGCTTAAAATTTTAAAGACAGCAATTTTAATAAACCTGTCAATACAATTTCTTTGTTATTAAAAAAAACATTTGAGACTGATTAGGCTGCTTATATTGAAAGAGAAGCATTAGGTCTGTATCTTTAGATCTTTTATTGAACTGTAAGCACAACATCAATAACTGCATCTCAGCTGTAAGTGAAAATTGATTCCAGGTTTAACCCCTCATTTTCATGGGTTCTTTTAATCCTGAGAAACATAAGAAGAAAATTTTGACCAAAAGAAAAACTGAAAAAAAGGAAAGAAAGCTGAAGTTTCAGGGCTATGGAGTTAATCTGTGCAGAGAACTTACACCTATGAACTCCCAAGAACTGTGTCTTACTGGATTATGCCATTGCCCCTCAAAAACCCAGTGACTCATCACAGCATCATTGCTAGCTCTAAATAACTTGCTTAAAAGGGCAATTCAATAAGTATTATATAGGGATGAAGGCCAGGGTTGTTTTTTTATATATTATGCCAAGATTAGCATCTGAAAAGTAAAAAGTCAGTCAGCTGGCTAATTGACATCACATAGCCCTCACATCCCAAACATATTATTTTATTTTTAAAACAAAAGGCCCAGTGCATGAAAATTCATGCACTGGAGGGGACGGTCCCTCAGCCTGGCATGCCCCCTCTCACAGACCAGGAGCCCTCAGGGGCAGGAGGCAACCCGGTGATCAGGGGAAGGAGACGCCCCATCACACCTCTGCTGCTGCCACTGCCAGCAGTGCAAGCCTCAGCCGGCCCTGGTTACCTGAGCCTCAGGTGGCCCTGGGCAGCTGGGCAGCTGAGCAGCCACCATCTGAGGCTTGCCTTCACCTAGGGCCAGCCCTGGGAAGCTGGGCAGCTGCCATCCAAATCTTGCCTGCACATCAGGATAGCCCTGGGCAGCTATGGGGCTCAGGGTACTGGGGGACTCTGGAGGCAAGTGCATGGCAAGGCCTGCCACCTCGGCAGGGCTGAGGGAACTGGGCACCACCATCTTGTGGCTGTGGGAGCTGCCATCTTTGAGGGCATGGCCGTCAATTAGTATATTCCCTCCTTATTGGCTGTGGGTGCCACCATCTTTACGACAGCATGAGGGTCAATTAGCATATTCCCTCTTTATTAGATAGGATATATTTTTTATGGATTTAAGAGAGGATGGAAGAGAGAGATAAAAACATCAGTGATGAGAATCATTGATCAGCTGCCTCCTGCACACACCCTACTGGGGATGGAGCTCACAACCAGGACACATGCTTGACTGAATCAAACTGTGACCTACAGGTTCATAGGTCAACACTCAACTGCTGAGACACATCAACTGGGCCCAACCATATTACTGATATCCAACTTTCAAAGAATGTATTGTAACACATATGTTTATGCAGGCACTAAGTATAAAACACTGCACCCAATTCAAATATTGTTCTGCAACATTCCACAGTCCAATGTCATCTTCAAATGACTATTTCCCATTCAGGGGGAGCTCCTGAGAGAAAACCAAGGTGAATACAGCCTTCCTCCAGAGTAGAGTGAGAGCTCAGAAAGCAAAAATAAAAACAATAATAAAAATTCATGACTCAAAAAAAAAAATTCATGACTCAACACACCACTCACATCAGTCCTTAGAAGAAAAACTATTTTTTTAAAGACATGTAAAATAAATAAATAAATAAATAAATAAATAAATAAATAAATAAATGTAATTTCCCTGGAGGACTTGGTGCAGTGTCATTGGCAATTTGGCCTTTCTTCCTGTGATGTCTGGTTTAAAACTTGTCAAGTCTCAGAGGGGAGGAAAGGTTGTTCACATTTAGTGGATGCCTTTGAAGGGCCATTAGGACATTCATTCCAGTTCCTAACAGATCCCTATGGACATCAAATCCAAACTGAAGTTAATATCTTAAGGGTCCATAAGAATGAATAACCAGCATTTGTGTAGTGCTTATGGCTTTAAAAGCATTTTCTTATACACAATCTTCATTTGATTCTTACAATACTCCTATGAATTGGACACAACTGGTTTATCATAGTTTATTGGTGGGAAATCCAAGACTTAGAGATATTAGGTGAGTTGCACAAAGTCATGCAGCTAGTGTATGATAGAGTTGGATTTATGCCCAGGCTTCTCTATTCCAAAAATCATGTTCTTAATGACTACACTTATGAATCCTCATGGCCAGGTACACATACTAGAAGCTAATAAATGTTAGGACAAGACAGAATCTTTTCATTCAAGTTTGCCACATACTGGCTGTTTTCCAGGTAGTTAATTAAGCAGCTCTCTTTAATATCCCATTTCTTACAAGAAAAGGAAAGGTGATTGATATAGAATCTCAAAGAATAGGAGACATTTTACATTGTTATTAGTATTACGATGCTGCTGCTCCTGCTGGTCATCATCATCATATAAAAAAGTGGTGAACATTTACTATATGCTAATCATAGTTTCAAATGATTTTGCATATTTTCATTCACTTAATTATTGAATCATCACTATAACCCAATGAAGTAGCTGCTATTTTTATCTCCATTTTCTAGACACTTTGGTCTTAAGTTCAAGTTCACCAGAAAGTGGCAGAGCCAGGATTATAATCCATTCGGTTATACACTGAATTTCTTGCTTTCTATCCTATACTGTGCCAGCACTGACACACCAACTTAGAAGACAATATAGATATATCTGCTTCCCAAATAGTCTCAACCGAGAAAGCAAAATGCAATAGGGAATGTAGAGAGAACACACAAACTTTTAACGAATAATTTCAGGGGGGGAAAAGTGATAACACCCTGAAATTATTCGTTAAAATTTTGTGTGTTCTCTCTACATTCCCCATTCCATTTTGCTTTCTCAGTTGAGACTATTTGGGAAGCATGCTCCACTTTCCCATTTGAATAAATAATACTTAGCATTTAAACACATCCTAATTATTCTATTGGTGTTTGTTTGTGTTTAGCATGGCTAATACTGCTGTGGAGGGTGCCAATGGGGGCAGGGAGATGAGAGGTTGTTCTGATTATGAAATACTTGGGACTAAATGTCAAATTAGAAATTAACATGTCTTGATCCTGTATTTCATTTTCATACATGCAATGAAATCCACTCTTTTTGAATTTGTTATGTTGCAAGCCATAGCATAGGGTCTCAGAAGCTTTTTGGAAAAGAGTGGTGTGTACTCACTAAACCTGAACTATTTGGGTCTCCTTAGGTGAATCCAGGTGCAATGATTATGGGTGAGATAAGTTGAGGATATCTCTAGAAAGCTAATAGCTTTTATATTGGAGTATGGCTGTATGAATGTAGCTACTAGGTTCTGGGAAATTTTCTAAGTATAATGTCAGCTCCAACCAATGGCGTGATTTAACACACCGATGCATTTGTTTGTATGCTTTTCTCCCAATCATCCTGCCACAAATAGAATGATTCTATAATGCTTTAGCTTATACAAGAGGCCCAAACTTACCTTTAAGTTTTTCTGCAAGGTTCAAATGAATCAGAGAACCTTGACTTAATGCCTGGCTCAGAGAAAGGGCAACTCCATAAAGTGGGAGCTCTTAGCACTACTGCTGATGTTGGAGAGGTATGAAGGTCCCAATTATAAGATAAGATAAATGAACTATAATGTCTATATGGTACTATATTACTTTGCCTTAAAAGAAAAAGATTTTTGCAGTCCTTCAATAAGTTAAACATAGAATTACTATATGATTCAACAATTTCAATTTTAGGTGGAAGAATTGAAAAAAAAAGATAAAATTCAAAAGAACTGAAACATGTATTCCAATGAAACTGAGATACAAATCCTCAAATAGCTAAATGGTGGGAACAACCAAAATGTTCAAGTGATAAATGGATAAATAAAAGGTAGTATATCCATAAAACAGAATATTATTTAGCCACAAAAAGGAATGCAGTATTGATACATGTTGCAACATGGATGAACCTAGAAAACATTATAATAAGTAAAAGAAGCCAGTTATAAAAGGTCACATATTTTATGACTTCATTTATATGAAATAAACAAATCCATACTGACAGGATATAGATTAGTAGTTTCCAGGGGCTGAGGGAATATGGAAATTGGGAGTAACTGCTTAAGGTATGTGGGATTTCCTTTTGGAGTGATGAACATATTCTGGAACTGGTGATGGATGCACAGCCCTGTGAAAGTTTTAAATGTCACTGAATTGTATATTTTAAAATGGTGAGCTTTATGTTATGTGAATTTTATACAACAGAAAAATTACTACACACAGGTTCTCTCTCGGTCTTTAGCCTTCCTGCCTTTTAACTAGTCCCCAAACTCTATAAGAAGGTTTCATTTGCAAATATCTGTAACCTTGTGCTCACTTCTTGCTTTCTGGACACAGTTAAGGGGAATAAATTGTCATCTTGCCTTACTTTAGATATTCCAGTTCAACCCTCTACCCCCTTCATATAATAACCTTTGTTGAGGAAGGCATGACTGATCTAGGGCAGCATGCCATAAAAATCTTCCAACTCATCAACTGGGAATATCCAAGAGTGGCAGCACTTTCACAAAGTCACCCCATACATGCTAAAAACCCAGATGATCTAGGCCAACAGACTGTATGCCATTTCTCCAGATAAATACAAAAAACTACAACTTGAGAAACTAAGATTCAGATTGCATACATGCAATGATATAGAGAGGAAGTCCACGTGCAAAATATACCTTTACATTGTTTAAACATTTCCATTAAAAGGTAATGTTGCATCTGTCAGAATAAATTATCTTAGATTATTTTGTTTTATTTAGCAATACAGTGCTCTTGTCGTTGGCATATTAAACACAAAAAGCAGGAATGGCAGACATTGGAATTTAAACGTGCATTTTACAGTTGCTTTTAAGTCCATGACTCAAGTAGGAGAGGGACTGCTTGTATTCTGTATATTAAATGTACTATAAGCCCCTGAGAGACAATTGTGTTTGTTTTTGATAAAGCACCAAAGTTGCAAAGATTCAGTTTTTACATACTGTCAAAAATGTAAAGCATTTTCCCTTTCTTGAGCACACCTACACCCTTCTTCTCTCTCAGCCATGCATCTCCTAAATTATAAGTGTCCCCAGGAAACTTACAACCAAGGTATCAGTGGGAAGTGGCAGCTCATCCAGAGCTAACACATTGAGCCTATCTCCAAGGACCATTTTCTATGACTTTTCAGTGAGCCAAAGCAGCCCAGCCTAGGTTCTCTCTTGTCGCTTCTTCTATGTTATGCATTTCCTTATTTCACTGTCCCCAGCTTTATTTTTTAATTGATTTTTAGAGGGAAAGGTAGAGGTAGAGAGAGAGAAACATTGGTGAGAGTGAAACATAGATTGCCTGCCTCCTGCATGCCCCCTACTAGTGATCGAGCCCACAACCTGGGCATGTGTTTTGAAAGGGAATCGAACTAGGAACCCTTTGGTGCACAGGACAACGTCCAAGCAACTGAGCCACACCGGCCAGGCTGCCCAGCTTTAATAAATGTACTCTCAAAAAAATGTAAGCAGAAAGTGAAAGAGAGGAAAGTATTGGCCACGTAACATTGAAGATGTGTTCAATTTTAAAATTATGCAGAGTAGTAGGAGTTATGGTGTGACAAACAATTGTAGATGAGAATGGAGTAGGTGAGCCCTGAGAATTTTTCCTAAGCTTTTCTTTGCAGTTTCATCACAACATATTTAGTGATATGGAATTCCATATTTGCTAACTATCTTGAAATACCAGTGTATGAGCATTCCTTAAGACAGTCTGGTTTCAGTTTTATAACTTAGCAGACTTCACTGTAGAAAGAACTTGGTTAGGTATTGGCTTTTAAAAAACAAAGGTAGTGCTCGTTTGTGCAGCCCAGTTGATTGAGCATCAATCCATGTACTAAGATGTTGCTGGTTTGATTCCCAGTCAGGGCACATACCCAGGTTTTAGGCTCCATACCCAGTAGGGTGAGTGCAGGAGGCAGCTGGTAGATGTTTCACTTTCACATTGATGTTTTTCTTTCTCTCCCCCTCTCCCTTCCTCTCTTTCTAAAAATCAATAAACTATTTTTTAAAGGTAGTCCTTCTGTGTTCCTAATGTGCGGTTACAAGCACAGCCAGAAGGACCCCACACGCAATACAGTTCTCTGCCACAGAGAAAACACACACGCATTCATTGATACCACACACTACTTTGCCATTCTCATGATTTATAAAAGATACAGTACTTGGCCTTTTCAAATCAAGAATCCAGTTTCATTGGAAATGCTGAAAACACATATTTTTGCCATCTAGTTTAATAGTAAGTACTGTAAATATTTGTAACACAGAATGGAAGTTGCAGGGCGTCAGCAAACTTTTGCCAAATGTCTTTTGCCTGAATGTTCATGAAAGCTGCAAGATTCTGAGTACTGATTCTCAGCTGTGTTCTGAAGTGACACACCTGGGAAAGGTGAATGGAGTAATCACTATTTTATTTTAATTAATTAATGAGCACAGGCTCTAAACCTCACACTGAAGTTACTAAAGTTATAGCTCACTCAGGACAATACTTAGCCCAAGAAAGGGACAGATGATCTCAATTGCTTACTAAAAATGAATATTGTGTATGCCAAAGAAGAAACAGAGGGAAAAGATGAAAACAGTTTTCAAGAGCTCAGCATCTCTTTAATTTTAATGGAAGTGTAAGCTGATCCAACCTGTTCCAGAATACTATGCTTATCTTTGCTTCTTTCCCTCTCACCAAAGACCAGAGATGAAGCAGGGCATACACTTGTGGATGACAAAACCATTCCAGTTCCTTTTGCCCCCACCCCTTAGGTCCCAAACCAAGCCCTAAGCTGTTCCTACCTGGTAGAGCTCAGTGGCAGTACACTGAGTAGTCAAGGTCTTCACAGGCTCAAGGTCATCTTCATCACTGCTAAGCTTCAGGTCATCCTCAAGCATCCTACAAAATAAGCAGAGTGGTGTTCATGTGTCTTTTAGAAAGTGTCTTTTATAAACCATTTTCAGATTCATGTTGCAATGAGGATAAAATATTGGAGCTACAATCTGACAACTGCAATTCTGTCAAAGGTGCAGAGGGAACCAAGATTCTTTCAGCTAATTGTATATTTGAGCTCATATATTTATATGATACTCTGCACACATCGTTCCTCTCTACCTTCTCCTAAATCAAGAAGAAAAAAGAGACTATTTCAGCATCTCCAGAGATGACTGAAGTCTATATATTTTTACTACTGAAAGTGTAATAAATGCACAGATTAAATCAATGTGGAGGTGGGATGTAGCATTGGATCTAGAAAACGATGGTTCAAATCTCCCATGAAAGAATAGGGGCATGATAATAGCCCCTAGCTACAGAGGCTGTTGTCAAAGCCTGCTGGGGCTCTCTAGATGACAGAGGAAAACTGCCCAGTGAACTTCTATGCCCTCTGCACTGTGTCAGTTCGGTGGTCACAAAATAGCTGGGTGAGAAATGGCTAGTCATTAACTTTTGATATATGACTGATCTCTTCCTGTAAGATTTGATCCAACAGAAGTAAGGTCATGATATGGATAAGAAGTCTTTCTATCCTAAGGAAAAGTACCTGAAAAATATGAATGGACTAAATTTTGGTGATGAAATAGCACCTTCAAAATTGTTGGTCAAGCACATAGAGCCTTTTTTTTCTACAGGAATATTAATTCCAGTGTACCTCACTGTCTCAAAATTTGACCTACAGAGGGAAAAGTGCTTATTATCATAAATTCCAGTTAATCAACCTTCAAAGAGCATTTGATGTTAATATTTTTATTTCATAAATATAATCTTATGAAAGAACCCATACCATCTTCACCTGTAACTTGAGAGTATATAATGTTTTCCCAGAGGATATGACTTACAAAAGATGGTGTATTAAATAAGTAAAATTAACAGCAATATAAAAAACTCACAAAACAAAAGAAGACATACTGATATATTTGGATTCAACTGCAGTTTAATCATAAATTCTGCTATAAGTAAGTCATTTATTATTTCTGAACCTCATCTAGCCTTCTCATTTGTTAAATAGGATAATAATTAAACTTTTGCATGTGAAATTCTTCATGAAAACATAGGTTTTCATAAAGAATTATAACCTAATACAGGTTACAATTGTTATTTTGGACATCATTAATACTATTAACAAGTAATCACAAGTAAAGTTTTCATGAGATTTTGTTCTTCTCATTTTAATTAACCAAGCAATGTAAAGCCATGGTGACTAGGGAACTGTCTCATGGAGTCTCAAAGCTGGATCCAGAAATGGGTTAATGGTCTTCAGGCTACTCTCCTTCAGGTAGAACTAGCTTATCCAGAACCTGAGTGCAAAGAGCTGAACTCAGCTCTTGTTTTACTCTCCAATCAACCCTATATGATTTTAACATAGAAATTAAAGGTCCTCAACTATATATTTCTGAAACTAGGCAGCCAATCTATATAGCAATTTATATTAAACACCCTGGGGCAACAAGCTTGGTATAAATTTGGTTGTTAATAAAGGACAGTTTCATGCATGTATTCAAGTCCCAGTAAACTCAAGTCAAGGAAGTAACTAGGAAGGCAAACTATCATTAGTTATCTCTAGAGGTGTTAGATGTTCCATTTCATTCCATTTCATTCCATTTCATTCCATTTCTTCCCTGACTAATTAAGCTTTATTATTTAATATACATGTATTTATTTGCATTCCCATCCAAGCTAATGGTGAACATTAGGGAAAGTGTAAAATTATGAAATATTTTGAATTTAATTATTATAGCACGACCATTCAAACCCATTTCAATCAAGGAAGTCTCAGCAGAAAAATAGTAATCTCTTCCATGAGGTTATAATTCCATAGACAAAGTAATCACAAGCTACATATCCTAAAATGTGAAAAAAAAAAAACATGCTCATATAAATGTAGGCCTCTGTGCATAATCTTAAAATACAACAACAGCAATTCTTTCTCCACTTTTCAATTAGATGAAAACAGAACAAAGCAGATGTCCTGAGTGAGTTAGGATGTTTGCTCAGGATCTAGTAGTTCATAATACCAGTCTTTGTGTGAAAACTCTATGTTTTTATATTTACTACTAGAGGCCCGGTGCACGAAATTCATGCACAGAGGGGGTTGTCCCTCAGCCCAGCCTGTACTCTCTCCAATATGGGACCCTTTGAGGGATCGGGCCTAAACGGGCAGTCAGACATCCCTCTCACAATCCAGGACTGCTGGCTCCCAACTGCTTGCCTGCCTGCCTTCCTGATTGCCCCTAACCGCTTCTGCCTGCCAGCCTGATCACCCCCTAACCACTCTGCTGCCAGCCTGTTTGCCCTCAACTTCCCTCCTCTGCCGGCCTGGTTACTCCTAACTGCCTTCTCCTGCAGGGTTGATCACCTCCAACTGCCCTCCCTTGCAGGCCTGGTCCTTCTCAACTGCCCTCCCTTGCAGGTCGGGTGCCTCCCAACTGCCCTCTACTGCTGGCCATCTGTGGTGGCCATCTTGTGTCCACATGGGGTAGGATCTTTGACCACATGGGGGCAGTTATATTGTGTGTTGCAGTGATGATCAATCTGCATAGTACTCTTTTATTAGATAGGATAGAGGCCTGGTACAGGGGTGGGGGCCAGCTGGTTTGCCCTGAAGGGTGTCCCTGATCAGGGTGGGGTGGCCTGAGCGAGGGGCCTATGGTGGTTTGCAGGCAGGCCACGTCCCCTGGCAATGCAAGCAGAGGCCCTGGTATCTGGAATTTATTTTCCTTCTACAATTGAAACTTTGTAGCCTGGAGCAGAGCCAAGCCTGGGGCTCCCTCCGAGGCCTGTAGCCATTTGTGTTGGGGTTATAATTGAAACTTTGTTGCCTTAAGCGGGTGGGCCTGGCCAGGGTGTGCGGAAAGCTTTGCTTCCCCTGTTGCCAGCGGAAACCCTGGCCTGCTCTCTCAAGCTCCATTCTGCCGCCATTTGTTTGAATTTGTTTACCTTCTATAATTGAAACTTTGTAGCTTCAGTGGAGGCTTAGGCCTGCAACGGCTGGCAGAAAGCTCGGCTTCCTCTGTTACCTAGGAAACCTTGCTCTCTGTGGCTGTAGCCATCTTGGTTTGGGTTAATTTGCATGCTCACTCTGATTGGATGGTGGGCGTGGCTTGTGGGTGTGTTGGAGGTATGGTCAATTTGCATATTTGTCTATTATTAGATAGGATGGCTTATAATTTCTATAGTATTAAGAAGTAATATAGTCCAGAAAACTGTGTCTAAAAAAACCAAGTCCTTGTTCTGAATAGATGATCCCATAAAAGCCTAAATAACAAAATTAGGGGCCAATGAGGTAAAATGAACAAAAATAAAATTGTAGAGATATTGGAGAAGGGAGAGTTGTGCCAGGGTCTTGTCTGTCCCTAAATCTCTTGGCCTCAAGCTGAACCTGTTGGCCTCAGAGGACACTATGAGGTGACAGGCCCCATGTGACTTTTAACCATAAATCTTAGCAATTCACAGAGTGGAAATGCTTAGATGATTTTGATGAGGAAAAATAGAGGGCTTAAAAGATTAGTACAAAAGTTTCTATGGAAATGATGCCTTTAGTTGAGGCAATATGGGTTTAAGAGTAAAGGATCAAGAGCTAGATACACCTGAGTTTGAATAGAGGACTTTCTAATGTGTATGCTCTTTTGAACTAGATAATAAAACTCTTTGAATATTAATTTTATCACATGTTAAAATGGACACTAGTAGCTACTTTAAATACTTTTTCAAAGGATTATAAAAAGAAAGTTTATATAAATTGCCTAGGAGTAAATATAGGTAGGTATTGTTTTCACCTTGGTTATTATTGCTATTGTTGTCATTATTATTGCCTGAGAAATGGTGCTATAGAGCTTGGAACAATTATTTTTAAAAAGCTCTGGTGGTGACCCCAAAATTAGCAGGGGTATCAACTAGCAAACATCATTGGAAGCCCTTGACCAGATGAAGAGAGGTTCTGAGATCTGGTCTAAACCCATCATGGCTAATTTGGATTTCCTGAGACCCACTCAGAGTGCTTAAGATACCCTGGAGATTTGAAAGCTTATTGCAAAAGAAAACACCCAGACAATTCCAAGTGAGACTTAAAAAAAAGGGGGGGGATGCCAACCCTAGCTGGTTTTGCTCAGTGGATAGAGCATTGTCCTGCAGACTAAAGGGTCCTGGGTTCAATTCTGGCCAAGGGCACATGCCCGGGTTGTGGGCTCAATCCCCAGTAGGGTACTTGTAGGAGGGAGCCGATCAATGATTCTCTCTCATCATTAATGTTTCTATATATCTCTCTCCCTATCCCTTTCTCTCTGAAATAAATTAAAATTAAAAAAGAATGCCCTGGTGCCCTACTACTTATAAATGTGGAACTACCTGCAGATCCAGAGAAATAGGCCAAGGGTGGCTCCCATTGGAAGTTGTGCTTACCTTGAGCACCTTGACTGTAGGTCAGCCACTCTTAGGAGGCAGTTCCAATACATAGTTGGTTCTAATCATTGTGTATAAGGTTGATCTTTGGAAGCAGTTAGTTGATCCAGAACCCTTACTCAGAAGCAACATTCAAAACCATTAGTGTGTAGGTTATAAGTCTACACAGTGCCTACTTGTTAATTACAAAATGATGCCCTTCCCGGCAGATATGTCATCAGTTGTACTACTTGATACTAGCTGGATTGCAGCTTCTTCTAAGTATCTATGGAAATAGCTGAAATATGATACTCAGATGGGCCCTAGATCTTACAGTTGGAAGTGCCTATATTACCTATTTCACCTTGTCACCCAATGGAGATAGCTACAACATCCACACAATATGGCCATAAACCATTGTCTGATGGATAGAAGGCAAAACCTTTCTATTGTTCTGTAGCTTTAACTGTTAAAAAGTTCTGCCAATTAGG
The DNA here is from genome assembly GCF_027574615.1 of Eptesicus fuscus. Taxonomy (NCBI): domain Eukaryota; kingdom Metazoa; phylum Chordata; class Mammalia; order Chiroptera; family Vespertilionidae; genus Eptesicus; species Eptesicus fuscus. The sequence goes on from NC_072473.1 coordinate 94,512,267, forward strand.
AATTTTCCTGTTCTTTTTTGTTGCTTCCATCTGGTAACCTAAGCCTTGTTCTCTATAGTCTACACTGGGAGAACGGACTTGGAATGTTGTTGGAGATAGAATCAGTCCTACTATCTCCACTGTGCAGGGTATGGGGAGGCTGTTTCACTCAGGTGTTAGGCTTTGAATAAAAATTAGGAACCATATTTTCTGTCTCAATTATTCTGGGGTCTTCAGGGGACTAGTTTTAATTACCACTGTCTTCATAAGTATCCATAACTGATGACAGACAGAGTAAGTTTTTATGGCTCCAAATGAATAATACACCTGAGCTGCGCTGATCATTTCAGCCTGTGGGATAGCTCAAGGCTTGTGCCTTCTCACCAGGCAGTGTTTTACAGTGGACCCTCTTCTAGAATAATGACTTAGCCCTACTGAATCCTTAAAGAGCACTTCCTCTTCATAAAGTAGGCTGGGAGGAATGAAACATGACTGGCTTAGAATTACTCAGGTAATTATATATTTTCCTACCTAATGCTTTGTATTCTCTGCAGCACTGAATCATTTGTTTATAGTAAGCAGGCAATGAGGAAGAGGTGGTGATATTTTTCAAAACATTCATTGTGTTTCCCTGAGGTAAAGGTGTTCAAGCTTTTTTTTTTTTCCTCAGGAGAAGCTGCATTTAATTTTCTCAAGTTTTTAAGTTAAAAGTCTGATTCCATGACCACCCCCCTGTTCTACGGCCCACGGGCCACATGCGGGTGTTTTTACCATTTTGTTTTTTTTTAACTTCAAAATAAAATATGTGCAGTGTGCATAGGAATTTGTTCATAGTTTTTTTTAAACTATAGTCCTGCCCTCCAATGGTCCAAGGGATAGTGAACTGGTCCCCTGTTTAAAAAGTTTGAGGACCCCTGCTCAAGGGAGTTCACACTACCTGAAACACAAAACATAAGGTCATAACACTACGAGTAAGATCATCAAAATCCTTACAGCACAAACAGGGATAATTTGTGACAACAAAACTATAAAAGGGGATGAGGAGAGATCTGAGCTGGCAAAGGAAGATGAACATTAGATGCATTCAAAAGAAAACAAAAACTATACTATATATGCAACTTTATTTTACAAACCTAATGATAACCACTCACAAAAATCCAAAACCAGGACATATAGCTTTAAAAAAAAGAAGAAACAGAGGACAGATATATAAAATATCACCAATAAAAAAGAATAGACAGAAACATAAAGGAAAATAATCAATGGCAGCACAGAGCTACCAGAAAACAAAAGATAAAATAGCTATAGGAAATCCTTATGTATCAATTATTACCCTAAATGTAAATGGTCTGAATTCACCAATAAAGAGGCACAGAGTAGCAGAGTGGACCAAAAAACAAAACCCAAACAAATTCTACCTATAAGAAACACATCTAAGCTGCAAAGACAAAAGTAGATTCAAAGTAAAAGGGTGGAAAATGATTCTTCAAGCAAATAACATCCACAGGAAAGCAAGTGTAGCCATACTTATATATGACAAAATAGATTTCAAGATAACAATAGACAAAGGTGGATACTTCTATATCAAGAAAACATAACATATATGCACCCAGACAAAGGAGCACTGAAATATATAAAACAACTATTCACAGAACTAAAGGGAGAAACAGATCAAAACACAATCATAGTTTGGGACCTTAATATTCCATTGACAGCTCTAGATAGACCAACCAAACAGAAAATACAGAAATATTGGCTTTAAATAAAACTGTAGACCAAATGGACATAATTGGCATTTACAGAATCTTTCATCCCAGGTCATCAGATTATAGATTCTACTCCAGTGCGAGTGGAACATTCTCAAGGATAGACCATATGTTGGGTCACAAAACTAGCAACAAATTCAAGAAGACTGAAATTATATCAAGCATATTCTCTTACCACAACACCTTAAAACTAGAAATCAACTGCAAAAAGGAAGTAAAGAATCCCACAAATATGTGGAGATTAAACAACATATTACTAAAAAATGACTGGGTCACAGGAGAAATAAAAGATGAGATCAAAAGATATATAGAAACAAATGAGAGTGACTGTCATACAACATTTCAAAACCTTTGGAATGCAGCAAAAGCAGCAATAAGAGTGAAATTTATATCAGTACAGGACTATCTCAAGAAACAAGAGAAATACCAAGTAAATAATATAACATCACATCTTAAAGCACTAGAAAAAGTAGAACAAAAGCAACCACAAGTCAACAACACAAAGGTAGGCAACCAGATGAGAGATGATATTTGCAAACAGTAACTTGGACAAAGATTTAATTTCCAAAATATACGAAGAACTTGTAAAACTCAACACCAAACAATCCAGTCAAAAAGTGGGCATAGGATTTGAAAATACACCTCTCTCAAGAAGACTTACAAACAGCCAATCTATAATAATAAAAGCCTAATATGCTAATTAGACCAGACGACCTTCCAGATGAAGCTGGGGCTGCAAGGGAAGCCCAGGTCCTGGGTGCTAGAGGGAAGCTGGTGCCAGCAGCCAGGGGAAGGAAGGCCTACTCTTGCATTAATTTTGTGCATTGGGCCTTTAGTAGATATATGAAAAGATGCTCAACCTCACTGGCAATTAGGGAAATGTAAATCAAAACTACAATGAGATACCACCTTACAGCTATTAGAGTGGATATTATCAATAAGACAAACAATAATAAGTGTTGAAGATATTGTGGAAAAAAGGGAAGCTTCATTAACTGCTGGTGGGAATGTAGGCTATTACAATCACTATGAAAAGCAGTCTGGAATACAATCATAGTAGGAGACTTCAATACCCCACTATCACCATTGGAAAAATCCTCTAAACAAAAAATCAGCAAAGAAACATCAATCCTAAATGACTCACTAGAATAGATGGAATTAATCGACATCTTCAGAACATTTCACCCCAAAGCCACAGAATATACATTCTTCTCAAGTGCACATGGGTCATTTTCAAAGATAGACCATATGTTAGGACATAGGCAAAGTCTCTCCAAATTCAAGAAGATAGAAATCATATCAAGTATCTTCTCAGATCACAGTGGCATAAAACTGGAAATCAACTACAATAAAAACAACCCAAAGAAATCAAACACTTGGAGACTAAACAGCATGTTATTAAACCATGACTGGGTTACCAAAGACATCAAGGAAGAAATAAAAAACATCATGGCAACAAACGACAATGAAAACACAACAATCCAAAATCTATGGGACACAATGAAAGCAGTCCTGAGAGGGAAGTTCATAGCTCTACAAGCCTACTTCAAAAAACAAGAAACAATGGTAATAAATTACCTAACCCAACAACTCAAAGAGTTAGAGAGAGAGCAACAAGATAAGCCCAGTGTAAGCAGAAGGAAAGAAATAATAAAGATCAGAGCGGAGATAAACGACATAGAGACCAAAGAAACAATACAAAAGATCAACAAAACTAAGAGCTGGTTCTTTGAAAGGATAAACAAGATTGATGGACCTCTAGCCAGGCTCACCAAGAAGCAAAGAGAGAGGACCCAAATAAACAAAATCAGAAATGAAAGAGGTGAAATAACAACAGACCCCGACGAAATACAAAGGATTGTTACAAAATACTACGAACAACTCTATTCCAGCAAACTGGACAACCTAGAGGAAATCGACATATTCCTAGAAAAATACAACCTTCCAAAACTCAATCAGGAAGATTCTAAACAGCTCAACATGCCAGTAACTATGGAAGAAATTGAAGCAGTCATCAAAAAGCTTCCGGCAAACAAAAGCCCGGGGCCAGATGGCTTCACAGGAGAGTTTTATCAAACTTTCAAGGAAGAACTAAAACCTATCCTCCTCAGACTATTCCAAAAAATTCAAGAGGAAGGAACACTTCCAGGCTCCTTCTATGAAGCCAGCATCACCCTAATACCAAAACCAGATAAAGACAACTCAATGAAAGAGAATTACAGGCCAATATCCCTCATGAACATTGATGCCAAAATCCTCAACAAAATTCTAGCAAATCGGCTCCAGCAGTACATCAGAAAGATCATACACCATGACCAAGTAGGATTTATTCCAGGAATGCAAGGATGGTACAATATCCGCAAATCAATAAACGTGATACATCACATAAACAAATTGAGAGATAAAAATCACATAGTCATATCAATAGATGCAGAAAAAGCATTTGACAAAATCCAACACCCTTTCTTGATAAAAACTCTCAACAAGGTGGGAATAGAAGGCTCATACCTCAACATAATAAAAGCTATTTATGATAAACCCACAGCAAACATCATACTCAATGGGCAAAAACTAAAACCATTTCCCCTAAGAACAGGAACAAGACAGGGATGCCCACTCTCACCACTCCTGTTTGACATAGTACTGGAAGTATTAGCTATCGCAATTAGGCAAGAAGAAGAAATAAGAGGCATCCAAATTGGAAAAGAAGAAGTGAAGCTGTCCTTATTTGCAGATGACATGATATTGTACATAAAAAACCCAAAAGATTCCATCAAAAAACTAATAGACTTAATAAATGAATTCGGCAATGTAGCGGGATACAAAATTAACGCCAAGAAATCTATGGCTTTTCTATACACCAATAATGAACTTACAGAAAGAGAGACTAAAAAAGCAATCCCATTTACCATCGCACCAAAAAAATTAAGATACCTAGGAATAAACTTAACTAAGGAGGTAAAAGACCTATACGCAGAAAACTACAGGACACTGAAAAAAGAGATAGAGGAAGACGTAAACAGATGGAAGAACATACCATGTTCCTGGATTGGTAGAATCAACATCATTAAAATGTCCATACTACCCAAAGCAATCTACAGATTCAATGCACTCCCCATCAAAATACCAACAGCATATTTCACAGACCTAGAAAGAACTCTCCAAAAATTTATCTGGAATAAAAAAAGACCCCGACTAGCCTCAGCAATCCTCAGAAAGAAGAATAAAGTAGGTGGGATCTCAATACCAGATTTCATGCTGTATTACAAAGCCACTGTTCTCAAAACAGCCTGGTACTGGCACAAGAACAGACATATTGATCAATGGAACAGAATAGAGAACCCAGATATCGACCCAAACCACTATGCTCAATTAATATTTGACACAGGAGGCATGAACATACAATGGAGTCAAGACAGTCTCTTCAATAAATGGTGTTGGGAAAACTGGACAGATACATGCAAAAAAATGAAACTAGATCACCAACTTACACCATACACAAAAATAAACTCAAAATGGATACAGGACTTAAACATAAGACGGGAAACCATAAAAATACTAGAGGAATCCACAGGCAACAAAATCTCAGACATATGCCAAAAGAACTTCTTCATTGACACTGCCCCTAGGGCAATGGAAGCTAAAGAGAAAATTAACAAATGGGACTACATCAAAATAAAAAGCTTTTTTACAGCAAAAGAAACCATCAACAAAACAACAAGAAAGCCCACTGCATGGGAAAACATATTTGCAAATGCTATCACTGATAAAGGTTTAATCTCCAACATCTACAGGCAGCTTATGCAACTCAATAAGAGGAAGATAAATGATCCAATAAAAAAATGGGCAACAGACCTAAACAGAATATTTTCAAAAGAAGACAGAAGAAAGGCCAAGAGACACATGAAAACATGTTCAAAGTCACTTATTATCCGAGAGATGCAAATCAAAACAACAATGAGGTACCATCTCACACCTGTCAGAATGGCTATCATCAACAAATCAACAAACAACAAGTGTTGGCGAGGATGCGGAGAAAAAGGAACCCTCGTGCACTGCTGGTGGGAATGCAGACTGGTGCAGCCACTGTGGAGAACAGTATGGAGTTTCCTCAAAAAACTGAAAATGGAACTCCCATTTGACCCAGTAATCCCACTCCTGGGAATATATCCGAAGAAACTAGAAACACCAATCAGAAAGGATATATGCACCACTATGTTCATAGCAGCACAATTTACAATAGCTAAGATTTGGAAACAGCCTAGGTGCCCATCAGCAGATGACTGGATCGGAAAACTGTGGTACATCTACACAATGGAATACTATGCTGCCATAAAAAAGAAGGAATTCTCATCATTTGCAGCAACCTGGATGGAATTGGAGAACATTATGCTAAGTGAAATAAGCCAGTCAATGAAAGAAAAATACCACATGATCTCACTCATTTAGGGATAGTAAAGAACATTATAAAGTGGTGAACAAAAAGATAGATACAGAGACAGTAAAGCATCAAACAGACTTTCAAATTACAGGGGGAAAGTTTGGGAAAGGTGGGGGAGTTATGAAATCAAACGAAGGACTTGTATGCATGCATATAAGCATAAACAATGGACGCAAAACTCTGGGGGGGAGGGCATGTGTGGGTGTGGGGTGGGGGGGTAATAGTAAGATATGTACACATATAATACCTCAATAAAAATATTTAAAAAAAAATGAAACTAAAAAAAAAAAAATCTAAAAAAAAAAAAAAAAAAAAAAAAGAAAAGCAGTCTGGCAATTCCTCAAAAAATTAAGCAATCCCTCTCCTGGGTATATACCCCAAATATCTCCTAGGAATATACCCAAAAAACTAAAAATCATTTATTTGCAAAGATATGTGCATCTCTATGTTCATTGCAGCACTATTCATGGTAGCCAAGACACAAAAGTGTCCCATGATAGAGGACTGGATAAAGAAGATGTGGTACATACACACAATGGAATACTACTCAGTCATAAAAAGGATGAAGCAGCGCCATTAACAACATGGATGGACCTTGAGAACATTTTGCTAAGTGAAATAAGTCAGTCAGAAAAACCTAAGAACCATAAGATTTCACTCATATGTGGGATATAAAACTGAAATTTATGAACACAAACAGCAATGTGGTGGTTGCCAGAGGGAAGCGGGTGGGAGGAGAAGGGGGGGGGGTCCTAATATAAGGTGGCAGGGGAAGATTTTTTGACTTTCGGTGGTGGTCACATGGTGCAATATACAGATCTTGTAACATTGAAACCCACACCTGAAACCTATATGTTCATGTTGACCAGTGTCACCCCCATCAACTTAATAAATAAATATTTTAAAAAACAACAATAGTGCAGTACTTAAGAGCACAGGCTTTGGAACTGAACCCCAAGTTTAAAATGTACTATGTGTGGAGTCCGGTAAATTACTTAAGTTAATATAGCTTTAGTTTTCTAATCTTAAAATGGAACCAATAATAGCACCTATTTTAGAAGGTTGGTTTGAGGATTAAATGAGATTTTGTATGTAAAATAATCGGAAAGCACTCAATAATAATCTTACTGTCTTTATTATTATTTGCCATGACTGTGCTTGACCCTGGGGAAGCAACTATGAATATGACATGGTCCCTTCCCCTAATAAGCTTTCACTTTAGCAAGGACAAAGACTTCATAAAGAAAAAATTGCAATCCAATCATGTAAATTCAATGTTAAAAGCATGTAAGCAAGGACTTAAAAAGAAATATATAAGTTTGCTTGAGGACTCTGGTGACAGCTACCCAGAAATAGCACAGTTTGAGCAATGCCTTGAAGGAAGAATGAACTACCAGAGGCAAAAGAAAGAAAAGAACTTTGAGGGGAACAAACAGAGGTAACAAGACTTGAGGTTTCAGGATGGGTGGGACACTTGGTCTGACTGGAGTATACTGACCTGTGGGCAGTAGATAAAAATGATGAGCTTAAGGAGATATGTTGGGGTGAGACTGGGCCATGCCTTTTTCTAAAGAACAATGGGAGGGGAAGCAATCAAAGTTTTTAAGCAGGGGAGGGAAATAAAGAGTCAGAAGCATAGATCTCTGGGAGCAAAGAACATAGATTAACTGGAAGGAGGAGGTAGTAAGAAAACTGGTTAAACCATCATTTTAGTAATTCAGGTAGCAGAGGGTAGTGGCCTGGGCCAGGGCATAAGAAAGTGAGGATGGGGAAGAAAAGGAATCAGATTCTAGAGTTATGCCAGGATTAGAATAAACTGAATGGAGGCATTGATGATCCTGACATCCAAGGTATTCTTAGCCACTCTGATGGCACTGAATTTATAGCATTAATTCTGCCACACTCCAAAGCATGCACACCCTCCCTCACACTAGGCTGGCCCCTATATTGATGAATGTCTCTTCATTCTCCCAAGGCTCAGAGATCTATCCTAGGAACTTTGCTACCCAGCAGGAGTTTCTCTAGTGCTCAACCTTTTTCTCCAGAGACAGAAATGGTTAGCTACAGTCCCAAATGGTGAGGAAAGGCAGGTTTCTTGCCCTGAAGTCTTCCCTCTGTGTTTGTCCCTTTTAGCCTTCTTTCAGCTTCTTAGAGCAACCACAAATGATTAGAGAGAAGAAACCACCATGGTTACCTCCAAAGTACCTCCTGATCACAGAGATTACTTCATTACTTATCTTTCTATATCAGCTCCTAATTGTTAAAGGATTAAGTCAGGGGTGGGAAACATGGCTGGACACACAAGGCCTGGGAAATTATTTGGTCTGGCCCTGCCAAGGCATTAAGTATGAGTTAATTAAATGTTTGACCAAATAGAGCAGGCTAATATTTAAGTTGGTAATTTTTATGGCCCTCAAATGATATTATAAATATCCAAATGGCCCTTGGGAGAAAAATGGTTCCCCACCCCTGGGCTAAGTAAATAACTTCCTTTATTGAGCTGATCCATTAGTCTCTAAGGAAACTCTTCAAAACAACTGAAATATTAAGTTGCTTTTATTGCACTATAATGCACACCTACTGACAGCCATTGTGCCTTACATAAAACTCAATGGGGGCAAGGACCCATTTTTAGTCAGAGTTGAGACCCTGAAAATCCTCAGCCTCTGATAACATAGCAGTTCAGCTTGGATGCTTTAAACTATTTTCTCAAACCCATTTCTAGAAAAAGACTGTGGAGAAAGGCTGTTTACCTGAATTTATACAGCACATGGGATTTATGTTATGCTGATGAATAAAGGATCCTCATATTATTTCAGACTGTTTAATCAAAGTAGTCAAAACTGACAATTTAGTCCCAACTTAAGTGTTGACAGAAGTCCTGTAGGTGTGGCTCAGTAGTTGTGTGTTGACCTATGAATCAGGAAATCATGGTTTGATACCCAGTCAGGGCACATGTCCGGGTTGTGTGTTTGATCACCAGTAGGGGGTGTGCATGAGGCAACTGATCAATGATTCTCTTTCATAATTGATGTTTCTATCTCTCTTTCCCTTCCTCTCTGAAATCTATAAAAATATTTTTAAAATGTTTACAGCAATGTTGCCCAGTTGTTTATGAAAATCCCACCTGATTTATATACTCAGCCCTTTCTTTTGTATCAAAATGAGTCCCCCCACACACACACTTGTTTAGGGTAGAAGGAGGTAGATTATCTTATAACTCATATGGTAGTTTCACCACTACAAAATCTTAAATCTGGAAACCCGTTTTGTGGCACATGTAGCCCAGGACCCCTGTGATTATTCCATCAGGTGAGCATGGGTACCACCTGTCATGCACACACATTCCAGACAAAAAAAGGCCAAGGCCAAGGCCTGAGTGTTTCAACTGGTAAAGATACAGCAATTTAATTTAGATTCAGAGTTTAGTACTTACATAATGGAAGAAAGGAAGCTTTGACAAAGCTTCCCGTGATCCTTGTCCCCCATACCAAAAAAAAAAAGAAAAAAAAATGACATCAAAACAAAAAAGACCCAATGACTCAGAGCAAGTTGTAAGAGATTCTGTTATTGAGAATCCCATTCCAGATTTCAGTTAAGGGGGTTTTATAAGCTGCAGGTGTATTCTTCAGTGAGCAGGACAGAACATTCCATGCCTTATGAGAACCTGGGAGGTGATAGGAAATTATCTCGACTGCCTCCCAAAGGAGAAGGGGGACATGTGAAATGGCCTTGAAGTACATAGCAAGATCTTCTTGTTCTTTCCTGTTCTGGGAGAATCACTTTGTGTTCTGCCAATATTCAGATAAGCTGTGATTCAAGCCTCAGCCTACATGGCCTCTTTGGATGCATGCAGATTGTCCATGTTGTCATAGCAGAGCTGTTCTTCTGTACCACCAGACATCCTAGTTAGTTGATGACTACTCCTTATGGGACTTGCTTTCCAGATTCTGGTGCCATGATAAACATGGACGTTTACTAATATTTCATATCAAATGTGCTGACCACATAAGTCTAGGATTATCATTATAATAAACTAGAGGCCTGGTGCATGAAATTCATGCATGGGGGTGTGTGTTCCTCAGCCCAGCCTTCACCCTCTCCAATCTGGGACCCCTCAAGGAATGTGCAACTGCCCATTAGGATCAGGCCTAAACGGGCAGTCGGACATCCCTCTCACAATCCAGGACTGCTGGCTCCCAACTCTTCACCTGCCTGCCTTCCTGATTGCCCCTAACCGCTTCTGTCTGCCAGCCTTATCTATCACCCTCAAACCAGCCTGATTGATGCCTAACTGCTCCCCTGCCAGCCTGATCGCCCCTAACTGCCCTCCCCTGCAGGCCTGGTCACCCCTAACTGCCCTCCACTGCAGGTTTGATCACCCCCAACTGCCCTCCCTTGCAGGCCTGGTCCCTCCCAACTGCCCTCCCCTGCTGGCCATACATGAGGGCAGCCATCTTTGACCACATGGGGGCAGCCATCTTGTGTGTAGGAGTGATGATCAATTTGCATATTACACTTGTATTAGATAGGATAGAACAAAAGTTAATGGGCTTGTTTCTCTGCTAGGAGTGATGGATGTGATCTAAGCTAGCTATAGCTTGAGTCTAAGGACACAACTGTGCAAGAACTAACTAATGCTCATAGTCCTTGGAGACCAGTAACTTTCCTCTTTGTAAAGCCAACTGTCTTGCATGTGGCACCTGAGCACAGTGAAGGGCTCTGTAGGGACTGAGATTCCTCTGTAGTCAGACAGGCCCCAGTTCAAAACCTCACTATCTGTGTCATCTTAGATAAAATCCCTTGAACTTCCAAGTTTCTGGGTGAAAGAGAGATCACCTTATAGGATTGCTGTAATTATTAAATAAGATAACTTGCGTCAAGTTCTTAATATATAGGAATCACCCAGTCTTTATCATCTATTGAGAATATTGGCTCAAGATAGTTCATCCTGTATTATCCTGAACACATCAGATGTCATTTTATTTGGAAACAAGGAAAACTAGTGAAATGTGTTCTCATGTTTAAGTATAAAGTTTCAAAGAGGAAAATAATTGTACCTTTGCCACAAATAGCTTTTGCATGCCAAAAGTAGAAGTAGATTTGATTTTTTAGTACAAAGAGAGTTTATATTAATATTATAATTTAAACTTTTTCAAATCTAGAAAATTCAAATCTACACAAAATGCAACTGGACTGCATATCATAAAATATTAGTCTACCAGATTCCAGGGATGCATAAACAGTTTGATATTGAAAAATATATTTCTATAAGACATCATGCCCTCAACAAATAAAATGATAAAAGACATATGATCACCTTAATAGATGTCAAAAATATACTAGATAAAATTTCATACTAATTTCTAAACCAGACCTTTTAAAAACTAGGTAGAGAATAATACATCCTTTCTGTATAAGAAATATGTAATAGAAAATCATCCATCTAAACATATGTTTTAGTAGGTAGAAAGGTTAGATCAATATTTAAAGATATATTTTAAAACAAAAATGAAATCACAGATGACTGTTTCAAGTATTTTCAAAAATCTGTATTAATGTTGACTCATTGGATGGACAGAAGTAACACAAACAGACTAATATTATCCAATAACACCAGTTGTTCTGATAATTACTCCAATTTAAATAGTTTTGAGACATCACATATGGCGTCCACAAGAAATTCTTTCCATGTAGGTAAAGACAAAATTAAAAGGTGACATGAAAAACCTCAGATTCCACTTCTACCTTTCACAAAGTATTAGTCCTTCAAAAACACATCACCATTTTATTGATATTCATGTCTGCCAACAAGCTTTATAACTGCAGAGATGCTAGGTAACATGATTGAAAATTTGATCCTATTTTTTAACAAAATGTGAATTGTTTTAAGAGGGACTCCATGATGTCTGGACATATACTAAGTAACAGTATGAGGCATGCATTTCTCCTGGGAATTCAACATTTATGTTGATGCACTTGGCTGCAGAGCCAATCTTGCACTGGCTTTAATACAGAGAAGTTTTCTGAACATTTTGAGTAATGGGACTGATATAACTTAACAGCTCATTCTGTGCCTGTTAAATAAATTGCATGATATATTTAGCTTTTGCAAAAAACTTGTTTACACTATAAATTATAGCACACAAAATAGTTATATTGATGTGGATAGCCAGCCATGTTGAGTCATATTGGGCATCTTTCTCCAACCTTCAACTTACTGTAAATGAATCCTTTGTGGCTTGCCAATATATTGTGGATGTTTCTTAACTCTATGACCCTGATGAATACACATAAAGCCATCATATTAGCACTTCTATTGACTCTAAAAGAAAATCTGGGTTTTTTAGTTAGGAGGATTGTCAAGATAGGGGAGGACACACTCTTGCTAAGTCAATGGCATACATATCTAAATTGTTAAGTACTATATTTATCAATGGATTAGAAGGGATTGGCTTTCTAATTCTGAAATACATGAATAATACAAGTGCCTAATGATTAAGGGCTCTGGTAAATCCAACCTCCTAAGAGGCATTACTATTCTAAGGAAAGAGAAAAGACTAGCAAATTGGATGGACTAGGGGGTCCAGTCTTGGCTCTTGCATTTACTAGCTGTGCAAATCTAGGCAAGCTGATTAAACTCTCTAAGCCTTCATTTTTTTGTCTCTAAAATGAGGCTGCTAATATCTACTATCCATGGTTGTTGTGAAGAATAAATGAAACACTATGTAAAAGGATTGTGATTATGAGTGTTCAATAAGTGCTACTACTTCTATTATTACTGATATCAGGACACACTAGAGGCTGGTTCTTTCAAAACTTTCAGAAGCAGTACTAAAATAATTACTGAAGAGAAAATCAGCAGGTCTCTGGTTGAAAAAATCAGTTTAATAGACAACAGGGAGTCATCAGAGTAGGTTGTACATACAATAGATAAGCATCTTAGGAAATAAAAGATCTAGTTTTTCATGATTTGACTTTAGGTAAGAAAGTGCCCATTCTGAATACCTGCCCCAACATAGGTGTGTTAATCATAGGCTCATATTAATGTCTAGATGGAGAAAGAAATGGCTATACTAGTAAATATAGATATATGAAAAGTGACAGATTCCAATACTGACCAGTAGTTATAAGCTAATTTCTAAAACCATAAAATATATTCAAAATAAAATATAATCACCCCAAATAAAAATTGCTTTAGTCATTCTAGGAATAACATGTTACGAAAATCAAAACATTCTGTACTTTTCATGTCACCATTATATATGTTATTATGACTTGAAAGCTCATACCTTGCCATTGTTTCAGAATGAATCTAAATTAGCTAAACGAGCTAACAATAACTAAGACTTATTCAGGTAAGCTTAATGTATGCCAGACACTAACTTCACTAAGTATGATAATGAATCAGTTCATTGACTCTTTCCATGAAATCTGGGATGTTGTGCTTCTGTTTTTTCTCTTTTTTTATGTAACAAAACTCAGGCTTAGAAAAATTAAGAATAGTATTCAAAGAATGTGAGAAAGTATCTGTGGATGATTTATCTAATAATATTCTCATATCTAGAATATATAAAGAAGCCTGGAAACTAAACAATAAAATGATAGGTAACTCAATTAAAGAATGGACAAAAATATGAATAGACATTTTTCTAAGGAAGGTGTACAAATGACCAATAAGCAATTTAAAATATAATCAATATTATTAGCTATTAGACATAATCTGGAAACAACCTAAATGTCTATCAACTAGTGAATGGATAATTAACATGTTGTCTCTCCATATACAGGCAGTCCTTGGGTTACATCGGACTCAACATACGTTGTTTCATGCTTATGTCGCCATCTCCCACTTACAGTATTTATATAAAAAAAGTTCTGTCATTTCGATGTATGTACATATGTGCTTTATGTTTTTTATTATTTATTTACCAAAAGTAAAGGTCAAGAATTATCTTTCTTTTTAATTTTTTTTTTTTACTGTTTCACTTCATTACTGGTGTGTATGTGCTCCATGTGAATGGCATAGGTGCTTATGTAGGTGGGTTCTGACTTACAGTGAAAATCAAGTTACGTCGCGCTGTAGAAACAAATCTCTGACGTAACCCGAGGACTTCCTGTAATGGAATATTATTCAGCCATAAAAAGGACTGAAGTACTGATCCACACTACAACATAGATTAACCTTATGCTAAGGGAAAGAAGCCAAACACAAAATGCTACATATTGAATTATTACATTCATATTAAATATCTAAAATGGGCAAATGTATAGAGATTGAATGTAGATTTCTATATTCCAGGGGCTGGGGTAAGGGAGAATGGGGAGTAACTGCTAATGGTACAGGGATTCTCAAGGTGATATAAATGTTATGTAATTAGGTAGTATGGTTGTACAACTCTGTGACTACTAATAGCCATTGAATTGTACACTTCAAAAGGGTGAATTTTATGGTATCTGAAGCTCAATAAACCTGCTACTTTAAAAAAAAAAAAGTCAAACAGCTAGCCAAATGGGGGAGGGAGATCTGAGATGACAATCTGCCCAGCCTTGTTCCAAAGCACCTGTCCCTAACCACAACCTGCATGACAGATTGACAGAAGGTCTCAGAGGCATTCCTACTCACATTTTTGGAGAAAAATGCTGAGAGAAAAATAACTATCCCCCCCCAACACACACACACACACTTAATCTCTTTCTTCCTCCATTTTTCTTACATTAAAACTACAAGTGATATAGCCAGCAGAAGCTTTACCAAGGGAAAGGGGCTCTGTCTTTTCTGGGAGACACAAAGCATTACATTAAAGAGACAGCTATCAGGATGGGGGAGGGACCAAGCCAAGAAAGCTTCAGCAAAGATGCTCTAACCCCTCATTGACTTCAGAATTTTCAAACTGAAGCCTAGTAAAGAAAGGAACCCATCTATGCAGAGGCCTCATCTCAACAGAACAAATCACCTGTCCCCCATACCACATAACATCCACAGGCAGAATTGTTTAATGTGGGGTGACAATTTGAATGAATTGATGTAAGCAGAGTTCAGGACTGATGGAAGGAGGCTTATATTTTAGCAATTATAGGAGAAGCTGGGGTGAGGATGAAGATTTGGTCATTTTAAGCAGCAATTCATTAAACACAGGTAAAGTGAGACTCTGCAACTGCTTTTCCCTATTTTGAGGTAGGGAAAAAGGAGTTAGTTCTTGCTGGTCTGATGTGCAGGCTGCCCAGGATGACAGTGGTTTCTCCTCTGGTGAGTCTGTGCCTGGTCAGGTGCTCTAGCAGGTAATTGCCTTTCCAGACTCTGACAAATGGGATTATGCAGGTTGGCTCCTATCAGGGCCTAGTGCTTGTATGCAGCTTCCATGGTAATGCAAATGTTACATCATAAGCCCAATTTAGATAAGAGTTCCCTCGAGCTGAGAGATACTTTTCCTTTAATCTTCTGGTTGTCTATCCTCTAACCTCAATCTTAGATATGATACTGTAAAAACCGCCCATATTGCTCCTTTTCACATAGAGGGAATTCCTGTGCACATACCGACTCCTGGGAACACTCTGTTTCCAATAACCAGCATTAAGAACTTGACATAGACCTTGAATTCAATACAGATCTAGCCAACCATCCACCTTTCATTCTCAGATCTGCCCAAGGAAAACATTCAGGGCTTCTTCAGGGAAGACACCTGTCCCTAGGCCTACCACACTAGCTGGGGGCTAGATTCAAGTGTGGAATATTTGGCTGCCCCCTTGGCTTTTGGACCACAAAGTAATATGTGTTTCCCCCTTTCATTCTTTCTGCCTTTTGTTATTTTTAATCTCTCATCTATCAGGGCCAAATTGTCTTGTAAACTGTCTGCAAAGCTTGCATCTGACAGATAGCTGCTACTGTTAATAGGAGCCTTCACTTCAGCCCATTTAGCTTGACTCAGTTTGACATCTTCACAATAGCCACTTTCCCTCCAAAGAAAACTGATTTAGTGGAGAGAGAATGTGGGACAACAGCCTGATCTTTCTCTAGTCTCCAGCGGGTTCTCTTGGCATAAAGTCCCATCGCAAAGCCAAAGAATAAACTACCACAGGAAAATACCCATCAGAAGCTGGAATTGGTTAAAGACACTAGGAAAATCCACTATCCATGGCACAGACCTTCTGACAAAGAAGGTGGGGACTACTTCCTACAAATATTCTGTCTCCACAGGAAAAAGTTAATCTGTTTTTTATTAATTTATCAGTTGCCCAAGTAGTCATTGAGAAGGCTTTCCTTAACTTGGTAATTGAAGTATCAATATTATTAGGAAATTACTGCTTGTAGATGCCTCCTGAGTCAACTTCCTAAATCCATGTCATCCAGAGTGGGCAGACACAAAAGGAGCTCAAAGGTGGTTTTCCTGTGGGAGTGATTTCACACCCCCAAATTCCCACTGTCTGGGATGGGGCAGAACTGAACAACTCCATTACTATTGTCATCTGAGGGATAACGTTTAACAAAGGTCATTAGAATTGTTGCTATTCAGAAAAGGCAAATTCAGGAAATGGGTTTGTTAGATGTTGAATTCTGCTACCCCCCAACTCCACTCCAATCATTCTAAAGAAGTACTAAATCTCAATACCTCAGAATATGATTTGCTTCTTTACAGAAGTAATCAAGTTAAAATGAGGTCATTAGGGTAGACCCTAATCCAATACCACTTGTGTCCTTATGAGAAGGGGAAATTTAGACAGATACCTATATAGAGGGAAGATGATGTGAAAAGACACCAGGAGACTGTAGCCATCTACAAGCCAAGGTGAGAGGCTTGAAAAAGATTCTTCCCTCATAGCCCTTAGAAGGAAGCAACCTATAGACCCCTTGGTCTTAGACACAACCATTTCTGCTATTCTAAGCCTCCCACTTATGGGACTTTGTTATAGCAGAAGCCCTAGTAAACCAATAAAGGGCTTTACACAGTGTCCCCAAATTCCCAGTGCCCCCAAATATGTGGATTGTGGGGAATGCATTAATATCCCCATTCTCTGCCTTTTCATATACTTGCCTCACCATCTAATGACCTGAGGAAAGCAACATTTAGGGATATGACAAAAATATGTTTGCTGAGAGAAAATAGCAACTAAGGCAATGGGGGAGGATCCCAGTGACCAATTTTCTAACATAGAAACTAAGTGAAATTTGGGTCATCTGAACCTCTTGAATTGAAATAGCATCTCCAAAGCTAAAACTTAATCAAACCCCATGGCACCCCTCACCATATTTAGGAGATTATCTCAATTTTAAGATAGATTATTTTGCTTTGGTCAAGTTTACTGATTTCACTTCTATTCTTGCTAGGTTTACATGTGAATATTTTTTCCAGTTCCTTCCTTCCTTCCTTCCTTCCTTCCTTCCTTCCTTCCTTCCTTCCTTCCTTCCTTCCTTCCTCCCTCCCTCCCTCCCTCCCTCCCTCCCTCCCTCCCTCCCTTCCTTCCTTCCTTCCTTCCTTCCTTCCTTCCTTCCTTCCTTCCTTCCTTTCTTCTTCTTCTTCTTCTTCTTCTTCTTCTTCTTCTTCTTCTTCTTCTTCTTCTTCTTCTTCTTCTTCTTCTTCTTCTTCCTCTTCTTCTTCTTCTTCTTCTTCTTCTTCTTCTTCTTCTTCTTCTTCTTCTTCTTCTCTCTCTCTCTCTCTCTCTCTCTCTCTCTCTCTCTCTCTCTCTCCTCTTAATCTTAACCTGAGGGTTTTTCCCAATTGATTTTTGGAGAGAGTGGGAGGGAGGAGAGGGGGGAGAGGAGAGCGAGAGAGAGAGAGAGAGAGAGAGAGAGAGAGAGGAGAGAGAAACATTGATTGGTTGCCTCCTGCACATGCCTCAACCAGGGCAGGGATTGAACCTGCAATCCAGGTATGTGCCCTTGATTGGGATTGGAACACGCAACCTTTCGGTGCATGGGCCAGTGCTCTAACCACTGAGTACAGTGGCCAGGGTGTTTCCAGTTACTTCTGACAATGCCTTCAGAGGGCAGATTCAGACTCTTTAAATATGTAATATTTTAAAACTGAAGCATTCCTGTATCATGGTTTTTGCCCCCCTAGAGACTTTAAAATGTCACCCTTTGGGCACATACTGGCTAGAAGTGGTTAGTCAGTCAGCATGATGGGTCAAATACCAGAGAGTATGACTTAAAGGAAAAAAAAAATGCAAGAGATTAATCACTGATACAGGAGGCATGAACAGTAATGGGACTATGGTCTCCTTATCAGAAATGTGAGAGAAAGAGCATGCATAAACAGTTCTAAGTTCCACCACTCTGAATGCTCCTGCCAGCAATCTTTCCTTTTTTTCTCTTGCTCTGCCCATCCACCCACAAATGGCATTCTTCTCCTTGATCTGCTTGATTTTCCATTCTTTCTGAGTGACATTATTTATTGCCCTGACTCCCACATCTACATATGCAGCCTAGAACATTCTCCTGTGCTCTAGACTCATAAATCTAACTTTCTACTGGAAAATTCCACCACCATATCCCACAAATGCCTCAAAACCAAGAAAGCTGGACTCAATCTCTAGCCTGACCTCCTCCTGGTTTGTTTTATTTAAGTGTGTATTCATTGTTTTTGTTTTATCTGTCTGTTATTGTGATGAAAAGCACATAAAATTTACCATTTTTAATGTACTATTCATTGCTTTTTAGTACATTTATAATGTGCAAATATCATCAAGACATTTTCAACATTCCAAAAAGAAACTGCAGGCCTTTAGCTATCACTCCTCCAATTCTCCCATCCACTCCATCCTTAGGCAACCTCTAATCTGATTTATCTCTATTGATTTGCTTATTTTTGACATTTTATATAAATGGGATCATGCAATATATGGACTTTTGTGATTGGCTTCTTTCACTGAAGATAATGTTTTTGAGGTCCACCCATGTTGTAGCATGTTATTTTGGCATCTGTCTACAATGTTACCATCTACTTAATTCCCAAACAAGAAAGAGTCATTTTAAAATTTCTACCCTATCCATCACCTCACATGTCTTATCAGTCATCAGACATTCACTTTTTTGATGTGGCCACAAGCCATCATTTCCCAATTTGTCCTCTCTTCTCCATTCCCACCTTATTTAAAGCTTTCAGCATCTCTCACCTCGGCCACAGTGATCTTCCTAAATAATAAAAAAACTCTGGCCATCTAATTCTCCTGATTAAGTTCCTTTAAGGGTAACAGAGTCCACAGTCTCTGAAAATCACTGCTGGGATGACTGGAGTCTGAAGAATAGTGTGGCCTTGAGGGAACTAGGATCAAAGGTATCTAGAGGAGGTTGTTTTAAGGGTCTGGAAATAAACTAGTAGTGGTGAGTGTCTGGCACTCTAATGTATCAGGGTAGTGTATCTAACTTGACTGGGATCTGGTGTTAGTTAACAGAGCCAGCTGACTAGGAAGGGTTGTGGAATGTTCCTGGTGAGAGGCTGGGAGGAACCTGGGAGTATTGGTGGGGCCTAATGGAACCTCCTTTTCCACTCAGGGTAGGGAGTTGGTGAAAAGTGAAACACCTTGTCTTGAGGGTACAGGTTGTGTGAAGGCTGGGAGAAGTCTAGGCCCTAGGCTCTAGGATGTGGAAAGGAAAATCAGAGAGGCTATGAGAGATGGGCCTAGGGAAAGGCAGGGAAATTCTTTGGCCTAGAGTACAAGAAATATTTATATAGCATCTAGAGCAGCAGTCGCCAACCAGTGGTCCATGAGGTCCGAAAGGTTGGCAACCACTGATCTAGAGTGACTTCTTGCTGGGATGGCCAGATGTTTGTGTGTGATCCTAACAGATGACTTTAAGACAAGGATTTGGGAGCACTGTAAGCAGAAGACCTATGGACATATGACAGGTATTAAAAAGGAAAGCTTTTATGCAGAACTGACAATCCCTATTTTTCCACAGTATATGAGCAAATATGGACCCAAATTTAACATCTGAATTGTCTTCTTATACTTAAAACTAGAGGTCTGGTGCAGGAAATTTGTGCATGGGGGGGTCCCCTCAGCCCAGTCTGCCTGCACCCTCTCCAATCTGGGACCACTTGGGGGATGTCCGACTGCCAGTTTAGGCCGGATCTTGGGGATTGGGTCTAAACCGGCAGTTGGACATCCCTCTCACAATCCTGGACCACTGGCTCCTAATTGCTCACCTGCCTGCCCCTAACTGCCCCCCCTCCCACTGCCAGCCTGATTGCCCCTCACTGCCTCTGTGTGCTGGCCTGATCATCCCTAAATTCTCCCCCTGCCGGCCTGGTCGCCCCTCACGCCCCCACCCCTGCCGGCCTGGTCGCCCCACGCAGCCTGTTTGTTCAGTCGTTTGGTTGTCCCTCACTATACCCCTTGCCAGCATGGTCATAGGCAGCCATCTTGTGAGGGTGTGATGTTCAATTTGCATATTACCTCTTTATTATATAGGATGGGACTATTCACAATAAAAATACTGTATAGGTCATCTATGTGCATACTTTCACTGATCATTACATGATATTCTAATTGTGTTATTCAGGGATGGATTTTATTCTGTTCAATAAAATGTTGCTTTTCTGAAAATTGCTCAGTAACTGAAAGGTTCTGCTTTGATAGAAAGCTACCTGGCTCTACAAGCCTGAAGTCATGGAGTGGAAAGCCTTCCTACATCCCCATTACTAGACTGGTACACCAGCCCTTTAGCTCCTGTGGGTCCTCCTCCAAGGCCCTCCAGATGGGCTATTCTCCTGAAAACTGCCTTTGGCAGAAATAGAGCCACCTTTCTCTTGGGTAGAAAGCCTTTAACGAATGACTGACTGGCAAGGGACAAAAATGACTCCCTGTGGGATCAGGCTGAAGCCAGGCTCCAGTTGAGACCACTGCCTTGCTTGGCTGTCTTTCCCTGTCCTATCCTGCTTTCTTCACTTCCCTAAAGGTTTCTCCTTTAAAACATATTCTAAGGAATCTGACCACCCCAACTCAACCCCGCATATGATTTCTCACATACATGGGCCTTGTGGTTGGGAATTCTTTGGGTCTATTTAATTTTAGAGCTCTAATCCTGTAGTCTTCCAAGGAGAAAATAAGGTTTTAATCTATGTTTAATACCTCTAGCTCTTCAGAAATCTACACCATCATGCTACAACATGAAAAAAACAACTGTCATGCTACTAAAAACAAACAAACAAACAAAGCAACAAACAAAAAACCCAAAATGTTTTAATCCATTCCATGAGTTCCTTATTAGCACTAAATGGAATAAATGCAAAAATAATTACTTTTGCATAATTCCCAAGCTTGTAATTATAGAGCAAGGAGCATTTGCAGACTCTTAAAGCATATTTCCACATAGCTTTGATTAACATTTATTAGAATGCAGCAAGAAGGTTCCTTCTTCAAGACACACTAACTCTCCAACATCACTTGTTTTAGAAATAATTTATCTATCTTATGAGGCTGATGGGCATTCCCATTTTACAGATGGACGTTATTAGAAACAGAGCATTAAAAAGATGTGTTGCATGGCACATTGTAGGGATCTGTGCCAGTGCCAAATTTTATCTATGTTCTATACTAGTGTTAACATCTACAATATGCTGAGATTGATTTTCTCTTCCTTACTACGGCTTTTTTCCCTTTCACTTCTGCTTCTTTATGCAGGGACAAACAAACCAACAGAAAAGCTCCTGTCACTCTACTATATTGATTGTTTCCTACTAATTACACTTTATTTAATTCAAAATAAAAACCAATGTATATCCCAGGCAAAGAATCTTACTAAGTTTGGCAGCTTAGAAATGTGAAGTCTCTCTTTGTTTGGGAGCACAAATAATCTTTGAAGGCTAAGAGCATAAGTTTACCTACATTGCCCTCCCCTTGTCCTATAAAGAACAACTCTGGGAGTCTGGGGGGAGGGGAGGACGTGCCATTGAAATAACCTTGTCAATCCCTCCTTGCCAACAAGCGTGCTAATTAATGCCAATTAAAAGCCTCCTTTTTTTTTTTTTTTTTTTTTTTTGGTCTGTGGAACATCTGTCCATAGGCATTGAACTCAAACCCCCAACTCATTTTATCAAGGCCAAAAAATATTGGACAACAATTTATTTTGGTCTCTGCTAACCCAGTTTGATCTAAAAGTCATAAGAATTTCTGAAAACTGCTCTTAGTTTCAGCTACTAGACTCATGCATGCTTTAAACATCATTCATATTTACCTCATTTCAACAAATACACTGAGTGGCCAGATTATTATGATCTCTGAACGCATAATAATCTGGCCACTCAGTGTATATATATATAGAGGCTCGGTGCATAAATTCGTGCATGGGTGGGGTCCAGCCAGTCTGGCCAGGGGGAGGGGACATGGGTGGTTGGCCTGCCTGCCTGCTGGTCGAATTTCTGGTCAAGGGGACAATTTGCATATTAGCCTTTTATTATATAGGATATACACTGAGTGGACAGATTATTATGCGTTCAGAGATCATAATAATCTGGCCACTCAGTGTATATGTCTTCATGAGGTCTAAAATGCAGTGGTTGCAAAGTGGCAAACTTAAAACCATGGAAGACCCATGCTTCTTCCTTATTGTATATAATGCACTCTGCCTCATTTTTTTAAAAAAAGGTAATGTATTTTTACATAGATAAATGGTGTTTGTTTTGTCTTTCTTTTTTAATCCTGGTGGGGTAAAGACCAGTGTAAAATAACTTATTTTTAATTGAACCAATTCTGTGTACACAGTGTGTCCATAAAAGTGCCTCCATCATTAGGGTTTGGTGATGCAAATGAAGGTGTCCTGCTGTTTATTTCTCCCTTCCTAAAGTGCCCTTTCAGTCAATGTTTGGAGCAGGAGGAGACCCTGTGATTCACTGCTTTTTTTATTTTGTGTGGCTATGAGAGGCTTTCCATTCATTCCAGGGTAGCTTTACAATGACTTTATCACAGCAGTACCTAGGATATTTCTTCATGCTGCAAAGTACATGGTATATTTTCTGCATTCAACTTAGAAAGGATAGCTGTTCATTTTATCTGACAAAGATTCCTCCTATTCAGGTGTTTCTCTGGGTTCTATTATGAAGCCTTTGTCCTTTCACTTCCAAGTAAACAAACACACTCATTGATCTTTAAAGGACTATCAAATTTTACTGTAAAATGCATTATTGCCATATCATTTTCTTCAATACCCTAATAATGTTATTTCACATTATTCCATTTGTGACTCACCTAGTGCAGTGAAATGTCATGAGTATTCTTTCAGTGAGTTAAAGTTTCACAAGAAGTAGAAAAATAAAATTATTTAAAACAATATGGAGCTCTGGCTGCTAAGGCATTATAAATGGTTCTATTATAGATTTAAACTCTGCATACTCAAAATACAAGGGCATATTTTATTAGTGTTCATGCAATTTTTAGGTAACTTTTCCCAATGTTTCATTCATCATCAGATGAGACGAGCTTGTCAGAAAAATTACAGTTAATGTTACTTAATGGTGGTTAAACTCAATGGGTTTGTTTCTATTTTATTTTACTTTTGCTGGAAATAATAAAAATATATGAACAACCTTTATGTTGCTTGCAAAAAATGTGTCCACCTACAATGGTAGGTAACATAAAGCTTTATCTGATTTATATATCAATCTATGTAAACCTATTAGTTTGATCTAGGAAATATTAGTAATTCTAAAATATATCTCACAGCAACAATTTGCTGTGTTAAGCCAGATTCATCTGAATAAATCTATACCTGTTTCTAGAATACTGAAATGCATGTGTGTGAAAAAGAAATACTATTCAGACTGTTATGTTTGTGGAATTTGGGGGAAAGTCAAACCATTGAGCTTCACCTTCAATAGCAATGCTTACCTCTGCAGAAGCAACACTGCTGTCGGTATTAACCACACCATCAATAAGACTCCTAGTTCTCAAGAGTCTTTCCACTCTTTTTTTGGCTGGTCTGAAGTCACTGAGTTGGATCTCCAACCAGCTGTAGTTAGAAATCCTTTTGAAAAACCACATCAGTTACCCATTTGAAGCCAATTCAGTCTGGGCTTTCAAGGTAGGCCAACTGGCAGTCAAATTCAACCAGTATTCTGCCTACTTCTGAGTTAAATATTCCTAATTGGCCATGCACCAAATGTTTAAGACATGCACAGAAGGCACTGAACCTTAACAAAAGACACACAGTACAACATTAGCAATTCTGAGCTCTTGCTTGAAACTTTTCAATTTATTTCTCTCTTGGCTTTTATCAGAACTCAATTTCAGTGAAAGAGAAGCAAAATAAAGATCTTCTGTCCCAAGGCCAGGGCCACTTGGGGTTGATTTACCCACAAGACTTTATTTTATGGCGAACATAAGAATCTTCTGACTTCTAAAAATCTAATTTCTACTTCTCTTCTAGTGGAAATATACATTCCTTCTCGCATTGCTACCTGGATTTCCAGCATCATTCCCACCCTACCCCCTCTTTCCCTGTGGACAAAAACAAAACACAATAACAGTAAAATAAGCCTCAACTAAGTGAGAAGCATGTATACAATAAGACGATTTTATAAGTTGAGAAGATTACTGGGCATCTGTATCTACCCTTGGTATTTCCTCAAATAATAACCATGAACCTAGATTGGAAGTTTGCTGGTGTGCCTTTAAATGCCCCTGAAAGAATAACTTGATATGGCCTGAATGATATTTCTCTTTAAAAAAATATTTTAATTGATTTTTAGAGAGAGAGAAAGGGAGAGGGAGAGAAACATTGATGTGAGAGCAGAATATCAATCAGCTGCCTCCTGCATGCCCCCTACCTGGGATCAAGCATGTGACCTGACCTGAGTTGAATCCAGCAACCCTTGGAAAAGGGTTGCATAAGAAAATGCATAACCAATTGAGCCACATCCCCCATGGCCTTAATGATATTTCAATCTGAGATCCCAAACCTCAGTGAATAAGACAATCAACCAGATTTTGTAAACTAAATGCAGCTGGATGGTCACTTCCTAGTGCAAGTAATCAATATAATGCAAAGAATTAATTTTTGTACATGGGGACAAACTGTAGTCTAGCTTCATCTTTTGCATGTGGCCTTCCAATTTTCTCAGCATCATTATTAGAGAGGCATTCTTTTATTTTATTTCAAGTTTTGTATATTATTCTTTTTTTTAATGCCTAAAGTTTTACATATGTCTCATTTTTCCTAAATTGACCCCTCCTCCAGCCATTCCCACCTTGGGCAAGCCCCCACTGCCCCAGTATTTGCGTCCATTGGTTATGCTAATATGCATGCATACAAGTCCTTTGGTTGCTCTCTAACCCCCCTCCCCTAACACTGGTCTCTGGATCTATTCTTGTTCATCAAATTATGTTGATCATTATATCCTACATATGAGTGAGATCATGTGATATTTCTTCCTCCAACTGGCTTATTTCTCTTAGCATAATCCTCTCCAGTTCCATCTATGCTGTTGCAAATGGTAAAAGTTCCTTCTTTTTTATAGCAGCATACGTAGTATTCCGTTGTGTAGATGTAACCAAAGATTTTTAATCCACTCATCTGCTGATGGGCATTTAGGCTGTTTCCAAATCTTAGCTATTGTAAATTGTGCTGCTATGAACATAAACGTTGCATATATTCTTTTTGTTTGGTGTTTCTGGTTTCTTGGGGTATAGTCCTGAAGTGGGATCACTAGGTCAAATGGGAGTTCCATTTTTAACTTTTTGAGGAAACTCCATACTGTTCTCCACAGTGGCTGCACCAGTCTGCAATCCCACCAGCAGTTCGAGAGAATCCTTTTTCTCTGCATCCTCGCCAACACTTGTCGTTTGTTTATTTGTTGATGATAGCCATTCTGACAGGTGTGAGATGATATCTCATTGTCGTTTTGATTTGCATCTCTCAGATGATTAGTGACTTTGAACATGTTTTCATATGTCTCTGGGCCTTCTGAATGTCCTCTTTTGAAAAAAGTGTCTATTTAGATCCTTTGCCCATTTTTTGATTGGATTGTTTATCTTTCTTTTGTTAAGTTGTATGAGTTCTCTATAAATTTTGGAGATTAAACCCTTATCAGAAATATCATTGGCAAATATGTTCTCCCATGCAGTGGGCTTTCTTGTTGTTTTTTTGATGGTGTCTTTTGATGTGCAGAAGCTTTTTATTTTGATGTAATCCCATTTGTTTATTTTCTCCTTAGTCTCCATTGCCCTAGGAGCTGTCTTTGTAATGATATTGCTATGACATATGTCTGCTATTTTGCTGCCTATGGAATCTTGTAGGATTTTTATGGTGGAGATGCATTCTTTACTCCATTGTGTGTTTTTGGCTTTTTTTGTAAAAAATTATTTGCCCATATGAATGTGGTTTTATTTCTGGGCTCTCAATTCTGTTCCATTGGTCTGTATGTCTGTTTTTCTGCCAGTACCATGTTGTTTTGATTATTGTTGCTCTGTAGTATAAAGTCATGATACCTATGACTTTGTTTTGTTATTTTGTCTACCCCCCCAAACCCCCCTCAGGATTGCTTTGGGTATTAGGGGTCTTTGTGGTTCCATAGAAATCTGATGATATTTTTTTATTCTATTTATTCAAAAACTGACATTGGGATTTTGAGGAGGGTTGCATTAAATATGTACATGCTGTGCATATGTACTGTAGAATACTACTCAGCCATAAGAAAATATGAAATACTTCCATTTGCAACAACATGGATGGACCTTGAGATATATGCTCAGTGAAATAAGTCAGAAAGAACTAAGAATCATATAATTTCACTCATATGTCGAATACAAAACTGAAACTCATAAACTCAGACAACAGTATGGTGGTTACCAGAGGGAGGAAGGGTGGGAGGTAATAGAGGGTAAAGGGGCCAAATATATGGTGATGGAAGATGATTTGACTTTGGGTGGTGGGCATACACATCATGTATCATAGAAATCTACACTTGTAACCTATATAATTAAATGTCACCTTAATAAATTTAAAACACTAAAATAAAAAGATAATACAAAGACAAGTTTATGTATAGGCAGTGAGTTTAGCAAGATCTAGGTGTTTGATTTGTAGTCATCTTTTCCTAGAAACTTCCAACCTCAAGTAGGGTGGTCTTACAAACTATACATTCATATAAGCTTCTCAGTACTTTTTATTTTCAACTTAGTTATTTTTCTTTGGATCATTCTTCTATTGCCAAATTAATTTATTTAACCTTACTAATAGCTGAGAAACATGATAGTTGCAAAAATGTGTGTCTGAAATGCATGTGTGAAATAAGTAGCAATAATGATGCATGAAAAAATCTAAAAGTAGAGGCTTAATCCCAGAAATAAAGTTCAGTATTTTAATTCCCTCATATTATAAGGTAGCTGGTATAATATACTAGAGGCCAAGTGTATCCTCTTGCAATCTGGGACCCCTCAGAGGATGTCAGAGAGCCAGTTTCAGCCCAATCCACGCAGGCCAGGCTGAGGGACTCCACTGGTGCATGAATGCATGCACTGGGCCTCTAGTATGCATATAAAGTCTTTGGTTAATCTCTTCCTGCCCTCCACCCCCTCCCTTCCCTCTGAGATTCATCAGCCTGTTCCATGTTTCCACGCCTGTGGTTTCCACTCCTGCATTGAGTGTCTGCTCCCTGGTGGTCAGTGTATGTCATAGCTACTGGCCAGTCAGCTGGTTGGCCCGTCGATTGGTTGCTTATACCTTTATAGCTATACTAATAAAAGCCTAGGTGGCCCTCATGCATGATGTCGTCACAAGATGGCCTCCACAAGATGGCCACAAGCACAGTGGAGGTGGGGCCCAGTGGCCACTCTGCGCAGTGCATCCTGGGGGTCCTGTGGCTTCATGCAGTGCAGAGGATGTGCGTTCCGGCGGAGCAGGCAGGTCGTGGCAGGGGAGGGCAGTTGTGGGCGATCAGGCTGCAGGGGAGGGTAGTTGGGGGTGATTGGGCCAGCAGGGGAGTGGTTAGGGGGCTATCAGGCTGGCAGGCAGAAGCAGTTAGGGGCAATCAGGCAGGCAGGTGAGTGGTTAGGAGTCAGCATTCCCAGATTGTGAGAGGGATCAGGCCTAAACTGTCAGTCGGACATCCCGCGAGGGGTCCCAGATTGGAGAAGGTGCAGGCCAGGTTGAGGTACATCCCCTCCATGCACGAATTTCATGCACCAGGCCTCTAGTATATATATAGATTCCAAATACAATCACTGAACCATTTTTTCTCTCTCTACAAATTTTACATGATGCGTATTACTAATATCAGTATATATCAGGAAAAAATACAAAGAACAATATGTAATTGGTAAAGGCAGAAAGAGTAAACTAATCAGAACTTACCTGTGCTACCCATCAATATTTTGGGTACTTGTATGTCCAATCAACTATCTACTATCAAGCTTCAGATAATGTGAATTAGAGAAGATATAATGAAAATTATAAATTACTTGTATGTTATAGGGATTATTTTAAAATGTGTTCATAACTGTTTAGTCAAGAAAGTAAATTAAAATGATAATTAAATGGAGTACTGTGTACACAGAAAAAAAATCTTTGTTTTAAGTGTGTAGATCAGGGTCTTACATAAGCTTAACTACATACAAAGTGCTTTTAATAATAGGAGATCTTTTATCAAATTGCTTTAAAAAAAAGGACACATTCTTGGCTTTGAATATATAATTTGGCTGTTTAGGAGGGAATATATCAGCTCCAGATTACTGGTGCTGATAGAGCCTAGTAGCACACAGAAAACCATGGCAAAATGGGATATTTTTTCCTTTAGACTCTGGATTGCATGTAATGCAACCTCCCTTCCAATGTTTCTTTTTTTTTTCTCAATTTAATGTTATGCAAGATTGCAGTCCAAACACACATTCCCAAAAAGGAAAGTTGGAGGACAGTCCAGAGCTGCCAGCTGGGAGACACAGTTTGAAATGGACAATCCATATACTGTGATTTGAGAGTTGACTTCATTACTTCATTTTAAATAATGCCAGCATTCTGAATGGTCTCAAAAATCACCAGGATAATAGAACTATTATCTCTCTTGGAAATATCTAATAAAAATCTCTTAAGCACATTCAGTCCCTGGGTTTATAAAACATGGTAGTAAATTATCTCTCATGAATGTTCAGCAAGTATACAACATTTGTTTCTCTATTCAGTCAGCTTTTTTCCCCACAATTAGGGAAGATGATCTGTGGGTGTAGTCAACCACCCAGGAGACAACTTATAGTTGCAGGTGGTCTGGGAAAAAAAATGAACAAAATACTTTTCACAAAAGAAATTTCAGGGTGAAAGTTGGTGGGATTTGAGAACACCTTCCATATTGTTAATACAAAATAAAAATCTCCATTAGTTTTGAATAAAAATTGGAATTTCACTAAGTTACCTAAAAGGGACATTTGACTTAAGACATACTTTCTCAGCTGGTGGGGCAACTAGAGGAAAAGTGGAGTGAGGGTAGTAAGATAAAAAGTAATGAGCATCTCTATTCCAGGTAAATATTGAAGTTGAGTCTACATACAATGGTGGACAAAAGTAGGTTTACAGTTGTGAGTACATGAAACATAGTTTATTATTGTATTATTTATTTAGTAATTATTGTATTATTATTATTATTAACCTACTTTTGCCCACCCCTGTATGCACGGAGAACTCTGTAATGAATTAGTTATCCAGATCTCCATGGCCTGAAATTCCCCACAATGTCAGGAGGGCAAATGTGGCTCAGTGGTTGAGCATTGATCTATAAACAAAGAGGTTGCCAGTTTGATTCCTGGTCAGGGCATATTCTCTGTTTGTGAACTTGATCCCCAGGGGGAAGCATGCAGGAGGCACCCAATCGATGTTTCTCTTCCATCAATATTTCTGTCTGTCTATCCCTCTCCCTTCCTCTCTCTCTAAAATCAATAAAAACATATTTAAAAAATATCTGAAATCAGTGTTCTACAAATAACAGACCCAGGATTCACCCTGTATAATTACCTCAGAAAAACTTTTAATAAACTGTTCAAGCTCAATTCCATATGGAAGTTCAAACTGTGTTTAGCCAAGTTATTTGAGGGCTTACTTAAATGCTTGAATTTATTTCTGAGGTCATTTATTTTCATGTAGAGGAAACGAGTTCCCCAAAGAAAGCATCATAGAAGAATAGAGATCCACATAACGTCAATCTCGGTATTGCTGTAAATGTCCCCGCATGGTTTGACCCTCTCTCCAAAAAAGACTAAACACATTTACTTTAAAAAGCCAAGCCATCCAGAATCTTATTGAAAACATCCCGGTGAAAGCGGGAAGGTGTGTGTCTTCTGCACTCCAGATGTGCTTACACTTGGGTGCACATATTTCAAATGATGTTGCATAGCTCAGCCCTGGCTCCCTTTTCAAAGGCATTTTACTCTATTTGAAATGATAATTCCAAGGTAACCTTTCCACACAGGGTTCTTTAAAGAATTCATGTTTTGAGAGATGCTATGCCACGTTTTTAGTTACTGATCTAATTCATGTTGAGTGTGAATATTTTGCACACCAAGGATTACATGCTATTTCAAATATTGAGTCATAAAAACTGCTCTTATATTCTCATTAATTTGTTGTTAGATTTTCAGCTCATGGAATGTGTCTGTGAACCAGGCAAAGTGAAGGGGTCGGGGAGGGCTTGAAGAATTAGGTTCCCATAAGAACAAGAATAGGTTGTATTTGATTGACTGCTGCTAAAATACGGCATTTCACTAATTATGAATGAACATTATGGAACTACTTCTAAGGCAGTCTGTGGCATCTCTACCTCTACTTGTGTTAGCAAAAGTTACTGGACTATAAATAACTAATATTAATGATGAGCAAACTCTCACCATAGACTCCAGTGTTTTGTTTTAATTGTATTTTATGCTATACAAGTAAGCATCACTTTACACAATATATTTGTTTCTGGAAAGGACATGTAAATTGATGTTTTAAAAATCAAACCATATTATAAATGCATGATATGAGCTTACTATTTAGAGGAAAACTGCAGTGAATAATTTTCAAAGTAAAGGATTCTTTTTAAGAGTGAAAAATTACCTTTTATTCTCATTGGAAATATATGCTAGAAATTTTGTGACAGGTTTATTTCAAGTGAAAAAATATCTCTGTTATGTCTTCTTTTTCTCTCCCATATAAATTGTGAGATATAATCCAGTGATTACTATCAAGCAGCCAAATTACAGTACAATGGAGTGGGCATGTGGATGGTCTTTTTCTCAGTTTTTTTTTTATTTTTATTTTTCATTATGAGAGACTGTCATGATTCATCTGCTTTGTCTCTAGCCTTCTTTTGAGATGAAGGAGCTATTGAAATGTGATTTATGATAAACATTGTCTTGAAACTTTTCCATATATGCACATTTTACATTATTGGAATTAAGCTAAAAATGGTTTTACACTATAGTTTCAAATGTGGAGAATTGTTTAATGGCTTCAAACTGGAAATCGTTTGACATGGCCTGATGTGGAAAATTAACAGTCTCATTATATATTACCAAAATTTTAATACAGAGTTAAAAGACAACAAATATTAATTGAAACATATGTTTTAAAGTCAAGTTACTTTAATTCAAAACTAAAAGTTTTAGCAAGATCAATCGAAGGATGTATGTTTAGGAATACTTCTTATTATTCTAAAATTTTGGAAAAGAACTTCTAGGAGTTTTACATAAAACTTTGTGTATAGAATGGTGTTTGAGAGAATTGCTCTCCCACAGAGGTGGTCTGTTGACCAAGATAATTTATGCTGTCCACAGAATGATCACTTTCCAGAACACCTTTACTTGTACTGATATATTAATTTTACCTACAGTTTTAGGCTCTTATAATAATAAAGGTGCCATTAAGAAATACAATGGATTCAAATTCTAAATGATATAAAATATTGGAAAGATTTAATTGAACCTCTTGGAGTCTATTTTTAGTTAATTTATATCACATTCAGAATCAAATTGCTAAAGATAAGTCTTTGGTCATAATTATCTTCTAAAACTGTTTTAACCCTTCTTTTAATATATCACTTACCTAAATTACTTACAGTGCATTTTTCCTAGCAAAGGAAGGAAAAATATTAGTCTATTTGGCCTGAAACAGATATTCTAAAAACACACACAAATATATTCAACAGTGCATATCTACTTTATGGCAATGCTCTCTTAACTTAGTGCTTAGGAGTAAAAGAAAATGGCACCTCAGTGGATTATTTTTCATAGTTCACTAAGCAGTGCGTTTACTAAGACACTCTTACAACTACATGCTCATATATTTTGATATACAGTATGTTCTACAATAGTCTGTCTTCTGAGATTTCATTCTTATTTTAAAAATCTATTTAAATGTTATCTTATTTCCAGAAAAATAACAAAAACAAGGGATTCATAGTCAATCCTGATCATAATTAAAGGCAAAGTCTGAAATGAATTATTAGATGAAGGATATAGAAGCAGATATGCAGTACCAGGAATGATTTGCCTAGGCAAGGGAGTAAAGTGTTTATTTCAAAGAAGGGTGGGGCTAGTCCATGACATTTTATTCACATGTTTACTTATTCAGATGAATTCTTTTTTGTGCATGCACAAAAATGGGAATTCAGAAAAAGATTCTGTTCCACCTGATTAGAAAACTGCTAATGTGCTTGTTATAATATTTCAGAAGCAGTTATTCATGTTTGTGTGTATACCAAAGCAATCCACAGTTATAACTCAGGAAATTATTCCAGCGGTGATTTTATAAAAGGTGAGAGGCTATGCTGGGAATTAGGGCAGATAATATCCTTTGGTCAAGTTTTGGTCTTCCTTTATCGATGAGGAGGTGTTATTTCACAAGACAATTGATTCTGGTGGATTCTACGGTTGGATATTCCACAGTTATGTAGAAAATCTTGGTTCAGGGGTTTTAATGGAGTCAGCCAGACAAGTTCAAGACATGAACCCAGTGAATGCAGAGTGGTGCAGCCACTGTGGAAACAGTATGAAGTTTCCTCAAAAAATTAAAAATGGAGCTGCCATATGACCAAGGATTCCACTTCTGGGAATATATCCAAAGAAACCGGAAACACTAATTCAAAAGAATATATGTACCACTATGTTCATTGCAGCATTATGCACAATAGTCAAGATTTGGAAGCAGCCCAAGTGCCCATCAGTAGATGAGTGGATTAAAAAGCAGTTGTATATTTATACAATTGAATTTTATGTGGCTGTAAAAAAGAAGGAAATCTTACCTTTCACAACAGCATGGATGGATGTGGAGAGCATTATGCTAAGTGAAATGAGCCAGTCAGAGGAAGACAAATACCATATGATTTCACTTACATGTGCAATCTAAATAACAAAATAAATAAACAAAATAGAAACAGATTCATAGATACAGAACACAGACTGAGAACTGTCAGAGGGGAAGGGAGTTGGGGGCTGGCTGAAAAAGGTGAAGGGATTATGAAAAAAATAAACACTTCATAGACACAGGTAACAGTATGGTAATTGCAAGAGGAAAAGGAGTTGGGGTGAGATAGAAAGGGGTAAATTGGGGGAAATGGGATGAAAGAGACTTGATGTGGGATGGTGAACACACAATACAACATATAGATGATGTATTGTAGAATTGTACACTTGAAACCTATATAATTGTATTAATCAATATCACCTCAATGAATTAAATAAAAGTTTTAAAAATAGAAAGATAAAATAAAATTGCTTTGAGGCTAAACAAAGTCATTTGAATTTCCATATCAATTAAGAAAATATGCCTGTCAATTTCTACAAGACAACCTAATGAAATTTTTACTAGGATTGCACTGAATCTATAGATTTGGGGAGAATTGAGAACTTAACCACATAAAGTCATTAATGCATGAGTATAATGTCTTCATTTATTTAAGTTCTAGAGGCCTGGTGCACGAGATTTGTGCACTGGGTGGGGGGGTCCCTCAACCCAGCCTGCATCCTCTCGCAGTCTGGAACCCCTGAAGGGATGT
Source organism: Eptesicus fuscus (assembly GCF_027574615.1). Classification (NCBI taxonomy): domain Eukaryota; kingdom Metazoa; phylum Chordata; class Mammalia; order Chiroptera; family Vespertilionidae; genus Eptesicus; species Eptesicus fuscus. The sequence goes on from NC_072473.1 coordinate 94,546,406, forward strand.
CCGTCTGTCAGCTTAGGCCTGATCCTCCCAGGGATCAGACATCTCTCTCATAGTCCAGGGCTCTCACAGTCCGGAACCCCTTGCTCCTTAATGTCTGCCTGCAGCAGATGCAGGAGAGGCTCCTGTGCTCGCCAGCCATGAGCTCGGCTCCTGGCTGAGCAGTGCTCCCCCTTGGGAGCGCACTGACCACCAGGGGGAAGCTCCTGTGCTGAGCATCTGCCCCCTGGTGGTCAGAGCACATAATAGCGACCTGTCATTCAGCTGTTCGGTAAATTTGCATATAAGGCTTTTATTATATACTAGAGTCCTGATGCATGAAATTTGTGCAAGAGTACGCCTTCCTTCCCCCGGCTGCCAGCACTGGCTTCCCTGTGGCACCTAGGACGCGGGCTTCCCTCACAGCCCCAACTTCATCCCGAAGGTCATCCGGTCTAATTAGCATATTATGCTTTTATTATTATAGAGGTTTCTTCAATTATTTTAGCCCTGTTTTATAGTTGAAAAATATTTTATTAAATTTACTCTTAGGTATTTCATGTTTTTGGATGCTATTGTAAATAGAATTTTAATTGCAATTTTCAATTGTTTGTTGCTCATAGCTAGCATAGAAATACAATTGATTTTTATATGTTGATCTTGTATCCTGTGACTTTGCTGAATTTACTTAGTTCTGGTGGTTTTGGTGTGGATTATGTGGGCTTATGAATGTTTCTTTTGTTTGCAAATGTAAGCAATTATTTCTTCCTTTATACCCCCTTCCCCCCAAAATGACATGAACCCACTGTTATTGGTTGTGAGAACGTAATTGCAGTTCATGAACCTCAGTTCCTCCTATGTAAAATGTTGGTAATAGTAGTGCCTACATCTCATTGGTTTGTGAATATTCAATTACCTAGTGGATATAAAACACTCAGCATAGTGCCTGGCACTTAGTAAGTCCTATATTATATTTTTAAAAAAATAATCACATAATTAAAAGTACAATTGTGGCTATGATAAGATGTTGTGATGAACTCCAAAAAGGAGCACAATGTGCCTAATACCAAAAGTGTAAGCATTTAAGACATTTTAGCAATTCTTCATTTTTATACTTGGGGGCTAGGGTAGGTGGATCAACAGAGGAAACGTCCAATGTATTCCACATTTTCTAGTTCTAAACAGGTCTTGCTCCAACTGAAAACCTCTGGGACAAATCAGGGAATGGAGTAAAAGGCTTACCAAGTGGCTAAAAATTAGAACATAGTGCAAATGTCACTGAGTCAGAGCACTCAGTAACAATGACAGTAATAACTATAAGTATAAAACAATTAACGTCTATTAAGAACTTCCTATGTACCAAGCACTGGGATAAGCACTTCAATCATTTTGTCCTATTATTTAGGTGCTATTACTACCCCTGCCATATAGATGAGGAAAATGAGTGACACAGAGTTTAAGTAACTTGCTCAAGATTACATGAGTAAATGATAATGGAGCTGGGATTTGAACCCAGGCAATATGGTCCAGTTCAATTTCTATATTGTATTGCTTTCTGTGATTAAATTGCATACAGACATACATGTGCCTATGTACACACATATGAACACACTCATATTTATATTTCTTCTTATGATACTACCTTTTCAATATGGGTTGAGGAATCTAAGAATAAATCAAAATGTGAATATTAATTCAGAATGATTGATACCTTCTGGATTCTTCTTTCACGACCTATCATTTACTCAATAATGTTTTCTGGTTTGCCTAGGTTGTACTCCCAGAGGTATCTTCTTTGAGTGTTTTTGCATCTTTACTGTGCATCTTGGCTTTCTGCCACACTGAATAGCACAGTTGTTTCTGAATAGTATAGATTGAGTTGAAGTTGATTTAAATTTCATGCAGAAAACAGCTTTGCTTTAAATCACAGCCATTTTCATATTTTAAAAAATGCATCAAGACATTCACTTTTTATGCCCTACCTCCAGCAGACACACAAACTCTTTATAGTAAACCAAAAGTCAGATAATTTCAATTAAGAGGCTGTCCCTGACAATTGTAAGCAACTTTTCTTCAAGTTTTATGGTAGGAATGCACTTTTAAGTTTCTTACTGATTGCGAGGATCTAGGTATAGTTACTACAGCAGCAACCTGGCATTTTAATCCAGTTAGTAAAGGTCAAGACAGGTCACTGGTTTTATACCCTCTTTAATCTCAAAATAAGAGCACACCCACAAAAAAGCATGAAGATAAGGGGTGGCCCTAATCCTAGAAGCCATCTCTAAATAAGATTATAAAAAATATGTGTTTTTTTTTTAAGTTTTCAAATTCTCCTACAAATGTTCAAACTATCACTAAATAAAATAATGATACCTTCGTGTGAGTAGGTGCGTCCAAAAATTCACTCACTCTTCTCAACATGTTGAAACATATGTGCTGGAAATATCTAATTGAACTAGGAGAGGAATGTTATACATAGTGACTGATTTTAAGTCAATTCCTCTGTCAGCATTGGAAATTAATCCTTTGATTCAAACCACATCAACACAACACTTGAGAAGTAATGGTGGATATTTTCAAAAAGAAAACTACACTCAAGAGGCTTGGGACTGAACCTTGCTGCACTATGCATTATGTGATCTTGGGCACCCCACTTAAGCCATCTGAGCATGACTTCCCTTACTTCTATCACTGGGAGAGAAGTAATGCAAATAATTGACTGCAATGCCCATGCATGAATTCGTTCAATGTCAGCACAATTCACTAAGCAGTCTGAGTAATATTGCATTTCCATTTTATATATGATTAAATAAAGGCTCAGATAGTACCACGTGACTTCAAGTCACAAGACAGGATGTGAGAGAGCTGGGATTTGAGCCACCCAGAAGTGCAGACATGGAAGCTTAGGTCTTTCTGGGGCAATACCTATTTCCCTTGTCTCTAGGCTACCAGGATTAATTAAAGACCAAATGTAACAAATGTAAGGATTTGTAGAAATGGAAAATGTCCTATAATTTGAAAGTATTATTATTATCAGTGTTGCCTCTGTTCTCAGCAGTAATTGTTCAATTGTAACATTGTACAGATGTGGCATATACAGTATAAGTAATAAAAGTTAGGCTGGTGGGAATGCAGGCTGGTGCAGCCACTATGGAAAACAGTATGGAGTTTACTCAAAAAATTAAAAATGGAACTTCCATTTGACCCAGTAATCCCACTTCTAGGAATATATCCCAAGAAAACAATAACACCAATCAGAAAGGATATATGCACCCCTATGTTCATAGCAGCACAATTTACAATAGCTAAGATTTGGAAACAGCCTAAGTGCCCATCAGCAGATGAGTGGATTAGAAACTGTGGTACATCTACACAATGGAATACTATGCTGCTGTAAAAAAGAAGGAATTCTTACCATTTGCAACAGCATGGATGGAAGTGGAGAGCATTATGCTAAGTGAAATAAGCCAGTCAGAGAAAGATAAATATCACATGATCTCACTCATTTGTGGAATATAATGAACAACATAAACTGATGAACAAAATAGAACCAGAGTCATAGAAACATCGAACAGACTGTCCAACCTCTGAGGGAAGGCATGGAGTGAGGGAGTAAGAGATCAACCAAAGGACTTCTATGCATGCATATGAGCATAACCAATGAACATAGACAATGTGTGTGGCGGTGAGGGCATGTGCTAGGACGTGGGGTGGCCAGGGAGAGGTCATTGGGGGAAAAGGGAGACTTATGTAATACTTTATCCAATAAAGAATTTAAATTAAAAAAAAAGAAATAAAAGTTTGAGTTTTATCATCTAAAAATCCTAGAGGGAAATTCCAGCTCTTTCACTAAGTATGTGATCTTGAACAAGTCATTTAACTGCTCTGAGATTAAATTTCCATCTCAAAATTAGTTTAATCTTACAGGGGTATTGTGAGGATGAAAGATGATGAAATGATTGAACCAGAGAAAAAGCACTGTGCACAGAAACAGACAAGTTGGTTTACATAGTTAGTACGAGCATTAGTTGTGTGGCCATGGGTATTTAGGATGTTTGAGCTCTATAGAGGACAACCCTGGGATTGGTGATAATGGTGGTAGTGGTGGTTGTGGCAATGATGATGCTATCCTATCTCATAGAGTTGTATTGAGGATGAAATAGTTAATTCTTATAAACAGTGCTTGGCATATAGAAGGTGCCTAGAAGTGTGGTGGCTATAATTACCCAAGCACATTGCTCAGATGCAGTATCTTTGCCTCTTTTCTTTCTGCACTATATGATATATGAAAATGGTTTTGGAGAAATCTAGAATGACCTTTACAATCTTCAGATATTCTAGATCATTTCCATGTATTATAAGGTACTTAAATTTTTTCTCTTAAAAATCTAGAAATAGATTTTTTTTAATGTTGGCAATATATGCAGAAATGAAATCACTCTTGAAATTAGGTAATGCAGGTGGCAGAACTGTAGGTTGGTTTCTGTATAAATCATTACCTTTTACCACCCTTTTTCCCTCATCACTCAGGTTATTGTGGAACCTTAGCCAAGGATCAGGCAGTGTATTAAGGGTTGTCCTAGTAGATATTGGTTGCCAAAATTCCACAGGGTAACAAAGAATAGAAATTTTGTTTATTCCGTTTCCATAAGGCATACCCCAGTACCACCCTACTTCATCCCTCTGTCCCACTCCTGGCAGCATATTTGGAGATGTCAATTAAATAATGTTGGGACTTTTTCCTTTTTTTGTCCTCATTATTGAAGTGGATGGATGAATCACAAAGAAAGCCATTTGTTAGAGTTTTCGACTGATTTTACAGATGTTATTGTGTAAGCATCTATGTTATTCTACCCCACTCATCAGCAAAATGGAGGGGCTGATAGCAGCTCTGAGAAGGTGTCAAGAGAAAACCATTTAAACATAACATTCTTGATAACATAATTGTGGCAAAGGATCTAGCTGTTTGTGAAACACTTGATAGGATGGAAAACCAGAATGAATAGTTTACAAGTGGGGAAGATATTTCTTTTCATTTACTTCAGTCTCAGTGGTTTTTTGTTGTTGTTTTTTAACTTCTAGGAATGATCCATGACCTTGTCTAAACTGCTGCTATATTTTCTTCACCTGGCCCTACAAGATTTGTCAGCACTCTGATTGATGAGTTTTGGCCCTGCTGCCATTTGGGGAATCTGGGAACAACACAGCATGTTTTAATGGGAGTGCAAAATAGTGGCTTCCACTCCCAGTTCTGCCACTCACTAGATGGGGGACTTTGGGCAAATATCTTCCCTTCCTAAGCCTGGTTTCTTTTCACCTGGTTATATAACAGGATTGCTGTGACACTCACATGAGGATAATGCATTGTGTGAAAGCGCTTTACAGTGAATACTCACTGTGCACAGGAAAAGTAGCTCTGGTAATAGTATTTCACAATCAAGTAACTGCAAAAAGTGTATATGTGTGTGCATGCATCTCATTAGACAGCATCAGAGTGACTTGATATTCTTGGATACAGAGCATGTGTTTGCACAGGTGCATATGTGTGTGTGTTATCGTAATATTATCTTCAGTCACAAAACTGGAATTGTTTTAACTTTGGTTCCTCACTTATTAACTTCATTGTTTTCCACCAACATTATTAACTTCACTCCCAGTTACTGTTCAAGATGTCGAGAACTTAGAAATAAGCCATTGGTTGATAACATTAGGAATATTTGTTAGAGGATATAAAGCAAGTTTCCAATTATCAAAGAGATTGATAATCATGAAAGTTCATGGATGAACCTCTAACAGAAACAGACCCAAATATCAGTTCTCTTTTTCTCACTTCAATATGGCAAAATGATATTTTTTTGAGCAGGATGTTGTTTGTATCACATTGAAATCAACCATATAGAGATCTTATATGGTGGTATAACTCCCTTTCAGTCTTGGATCCTTCTGCTTCCCCAAAGGGAACATCTTACAGGCATGGTGACTCAATCTGGCTAAAGGCCCTGAGCTGAGGATGGAACTTGCTTACAGAATGTTACATCGGCATGTGCAGTATAACAAGACCTAACTCAGTGACAGTATTCAGATCTAATACTTTTCCTGATCTAAATCAACATGACAGAGACCATTGTCACCTCCATTGTGGTTGTCCACTTTGGCTTAACACCAGGGCAAGATAACACCTGACTTCAAATCAGTAGGGCTATCTCCAAAGTGCCCATAAATGACTTTTTTTTTGCAGGTTAAGACCCTCCGAGTCTATCCTGTTCTGGCTTTGTTACTGTGGCCCTTTGGGCAACTCACTCAATGTCGCTGAATTTTAGTTTCTGTTACTGTAGAATATAATAGAAGTGATTTCTGTGGGCTTGTTGTAAACAGAGAAAGATCCTAGCACATAGTAGGCATTCAATAAATATGAGTTTGTTGAGGTATCTAAACTTCCCTAATTGTGAGTTCCTTGAGGGGAGGATGTGTGGTGTTTCACCCTAACTTACCATAGTGCCTTGCTCAGAGCTTTACAAACAATAGGGGCATAATTATTTTTTGTTGAAAGAAATGAAAGTGTGAATGAATGAATATAAACATGGATGCAAATCAGGTAGAAGAAATACTTGATTTTTCTATGAGAGAAAAAGACATGTGCTTCTAATTATAAAGGTGTCTCAAAATCTACAGAATCTTAGGCACATGAAGAACAACACAGAAAATGAAATCTGATCTTCCAAGATTTATGCTACCTGAACAAAAACATCTATGTTTTCAGCATTTATAATGAAAGTGGAAATCCACAGCTCCCATTAAAGGAGCCCCTGTTTTCAATCTTGGCACCTGTCAAATACCAGCAGTTTCAGTGCTTCTTATTGTGAACATTCCAAATGCCAATATTGCTTGTTGTCACATTAGCCAATATACAATACTCAAAATAAAACCCTCTTGATGTCTAAATTACTTTTCTTAAGAACATCATGCTGATTCATTTCAAACTGTGAATTACCTTTAATTCACAGCTTGAACAGACTGCCAAATATTGTTTTCTCTGCTCCCAGGTGGCTGTCCCTGATGTGATGGAGAACTTTCAAAAGTATATTAAGTCCTTAGAAAAGTTGGCAAGCTCTGAGATGCCAGGCAGATTAAAAGCTAGAATTGGCACACGTCTCAGTTTGAAAACCAGAATGGCTGCAACCAGTGAAAGTCACCGAGATTGCCAGTTTATCAGAAGAGTTTAGTCTTGTTTGATAAACCAAAATGATGAGTACTATTTCTAAATTCCAAGTACTAAATCATGTATTCTGATTAAGAATTAATCTGATTAAGAAAATAACAGTCATTTCCCCTTGCCTCATTACACAGTCACATTGCAACCAAAATTGCATCTAAGTAGCAGATCAAATATCGGTTTAGGGAAGAGTATGTGAAATTGCTAGAGATGTGGATTATTGCTCTGCAATAAGACATTGTAGTTTTCAAATCTCAAATCAGAGTCTTAAAAGAGTCTTAAAGCAAACACTTTGGATGATGATAATTTTTATAGAAGTACTAGCGGCCCGGTGTATAAAATCTGTGCACGGGAGGGGGCATCCCCTCAGCTCAGCCTGCACCCTCTCACAATCTGGGACCACTGGCTCCTAACTGCTCACCGGCCTGCCTGCCTGATCACCCTTAACTGCCCCCGCAATGGCCTGGTCACCCCCAACTGCCCCCCTGCCAACCTGGTCACCCCCAACTGTCCACCCCCTGCCAGCCTGGTCACCCTAAACTGCCCCCTTATCAGCCTGGTCGCCCCTCACTGTCCCCCTATGTTAGCCTGGTTACCCCTAACTGACCCCCCCCCCCCACAGGCCTGGTCGCCTCACACAGCCCACTGCTCAGTTGTTTGGTCGTCCCTCACTAAGGCCTCTGCCAGCCTGGTCACCCCATGCAGCCTGCTGCTCAGTTATTTGGTTGGTCCTCACTAACCCCCCTGCCGGCCTGGTCACCCCACACAGCCTGCTGGGTCGTCTGCTTGGTTGTTTCTGTTGTGATGGTTGTTTAGGATTTTACATATATAGATGGTCAGGATTGTAATGAATGTGAAGAACTTTTTTGAGGGTAAAAAGTTTCAAAATTCATCTAGGAAATAATGTGAGGCTTGTTATTGGTTACAACAAACTGAAAACATTCTGATAATCTTTCTATTCTCAATGGTAATGAAATCTTCAGACAACATAGAGAAAAGTTTAGAAATAATGCTTTATTTGAAGAAATTTTTACTTGATTTTGTATCATCTAAAACAAAGAGGTATAAATTCTTATGGGACTCCTTTTCACCAACTTCATCTCTACAAATCCATTTGAAGATTGTCTCCATTTTTAAAAGGTTAAATATGGTGTACCAACTCCCTGAACCTGTCAGATCCCATTAGGAAGGGAAGCCTGGTAGGAAGAGAGATGGCTTTGAGCCTATACAGCTTTCAGCCTGTTTTCAAGTTTTCCCATCAGGGAGCAATGTAACTTATTTGGTCCTTCTGTGTTCTCATAGCCAAAATGTCCTTTCAAGATAAATGTGTATGGTCAGTTTGTCTTCCCACTGGACTATGCACATTTCATGTGGAGGGGCTGTATTCTAGCTTCCATTTTCTCATCTGTAAAATGGAAATCATTTGGAGTCCCTCCAGGATGGTTTGCAAGTGTAATAGGGTGAGGCATATAAAAGTACCTGACATGGACCTCGGGCATAGCCTGGCACATGTGCTTAATAGAACAATGATTATTGTATGAGACTTCTGGCATTCCTGTAGTAGAATAATTCCTTTCCTCCTAAATAGTGTTCTAAGGATTTGTTCATGTAGTGTGCATACTCATCACCCACAAGTAAACTAAAGCTGGCTACAACTAGTCTGTTTCCATTAGACCTTTCATCAATTCTCTGGGTCAATGACTGGGATGTTTTCAAGCCTGTCACTAATACTGTAAGTGGAGGAACTGGTTTTATGGCAATGAAAGAACATACACCTTTATATTGGGCATTTATGGAAACGCTAGGCATTCTCAACAACATGGCTTAAAACATAGGATTTGCTTGATTAAAAGGGTGTCTGGATGGTTTCCAACTGGACAGAGTCCAGATGCTAACAAACAAGTGTAACTAAAGAACTTGTTATTTGGAGCAGCCATATTTTTAATAACACTCACAAAATTAACTGAAATAAAAGGTTGACTAGATGGATACCTTTGAGTTCATGGATGTTGTCTGAAAATGTGTCTCAGGGCCTTCAAATATATTTTATCTGTTCTTATTGAGGACTAGAGGCCCGGTGCATGAAATTTGTGCACTCAGAGGGAGGGAATCCCTCAGCCCAGATTGCGAGAGGGCACAGGCCAGGCTGAGGGACTCCACTGGTGCATAATTGGGGCTGGGGAGGGACACAGTAGGTTAGCCAGCCAGGGAGAGACCATGGGAGGGCTCCAGGGTGTGTCTGGCCCATCTCACTCAGTCCCAATCAGCCAGAACCCAGCAGCAAGCTAACCTACCAGTCAGAGTGTCTGTCCCCCTGGTGGTCAGTGCACGTCATAACAACTGGTCAACCTGTCAACTGTCTGCCCCCTTGTGGTCAGTGCATGTCATAGTAAGCAGTTGAGCAGCCTTAGCATATCATTAGTATATTATGCTTTGATTGGTTGAACAGACAACCGGATGACTGGACACTTAGCATGTTAGGCTTTTACTATATAAGATGACTCCTAAAATTTCCAACTAGGTGATGTATTTTTATAAAGCCACTGTATTGATGTGATATTATTATCAACTAGATGAAGCAATCCAACTCAAAAAATTCAAGTTCTTTGGGTTTGGTTTAAGTTTTATCCTCCATCATTCCTTAATGGCTTCATTAAGAAACTAGAAAGTAATACAATAGCTGATGTGTCCATTTAATCCCCGAATCTTGTAACTGAAATATATGGCTCTTTTAGAATCAGAACAGGCATGGTATTAATATATAAATATACAACTCTACAGTCTGGGAAATATAATTTGACCTTCATAAGCCCATGCTCCACCATCTTTTTGTGGACAGAGATCTTTTTATAAGGAGGCTAGGAACTCAGATTTGGAAGGCCTGGCTGGATAAGGCCTATTCCAAGATTATAATACAACCCAGACTCATATAAGCTGAGGAAACAAAAATCTGTTAGCTCTTCTTTCCTGTAAAAATTATTAAAGGTTAAAGTTAAATGCACTTTTATCTTGTTAAGTTTAATTACTAAAGAGTATGACTACCTATAATTGAATTCTGACAAGTGTTTGTATGTGTACTTGCATGTGTAGACTCATGCAAATTAATTTGCTTAAATTTGCCTTAATGGGCTCTATCTTTATACTTTGAAATAAAAATAAATTCCCCTGTGATTTAAACTCACATGTTCTGAATACTAAGTCAGAACTTTCCCCCCAATACCATATCTGTTCAAACCCAGGTCTTGAAACTCCCCCAGTCCAATGCTCTTGCCTCATGGGCAGTGAGAATCCCAGTTGGACTAGGTAGGATGCTAACCCATGAATGAACACCCCACCCCATAAAATGTACTGTGTGTCAATGGAGTACACTGAGCATAAGAAAGACCCAGTTCTCCAAAAGGCCCAGAGAGAGCAGTGGCTGTAAAGAACACAGAGTAAGCCTTGCTGGTTCCTAGCTTGCACTCAGGGAAATTTGGGCCAGTGTTTTCAGACCTTGTACCCACACATTCAGTGCTGATAAACAATCCAGGCTCAAATGTAATATCTGCAATTTTATAACCAGTGAAAAGAGGAGAAGATGAGAGGAAGTAATAAAGTACACCAGTAATTAAGGAATTTTATTTTACAAGAATCATCTCTCTCTACTGCAGTAAATGGCAGGAGTATATCCAGGATATTTGCTGATTATGGGAAGGTTTTTCTCCTGTAGCAGGGCCTACTTAGGGGTTGCTTCCAACCAAGCTCCAGCCATCAACAATCGGTCTATACTCACAATGTTGTTAGTTGTCAAATAGAAAATACTAGAAGATGGCTTAAATAGCACACTGTACTAAAATATGGGAAAATGAGTAATAGCTAAGCTTAAAAAAATTGGGAAACTAAAAGTCAAAATAATTATTATAATAATTTTTATCTATTCCATACCCTACAATACAAAAAGAACTTACTTCAGTTGAAGTCTGATGCACAATACTTGTTCTTTAGACCAGGCAGCTAAACAGAGAGCAAGCAGCTCATTGATAAAATGGACCCAGTGTCTTCTAGTGTTATTGGTGCTTCTTATAGAAAACGTTGGACCTATTGAATGCAGTATATACCCTGTGCTATGAAGTGCTATTCTCTTGAAATGCAGCCTCAAACTATAAACCATGATTCATGAGTTTATTTCTGTTAGTCACAAACTATTGAAATAATGGCATTTTAGGATCAATATGGAAATCAACATATCTCACAGTGGGAGCCTAATATTCTTGCTTTAGATAATTTTATAATGGGAAATATTTTATATTTTTCATGTTTAGAAATCAACATTGATTTCTCAAATATCAAGTGCACACACGTGTGTGTGTGTGTAAATTTTATTGATTTTAGTGGGAATGGGGCAAAGTAGGAGGATAAAATCTGTTGTTTATTAGCATAAAAAGGGGTAGGGCAATTAAAATGTGATTAAGGAAAAATGAACACAATCAAAGATGATTTTGATTTCTATGTTTCTATATAACTTGGTCTTTAAGTCAGGATAATGGTTTTTTATCTCCCCCTTATTTTTTCTCACTTCTTTAAATGGAGAATTCTTGGTTGTTAAAACTAAACTTTGAATTATAGGGCACAGTATAGAAAGCCAGAAAACAAAATAAGAGGATGGGTGATGGGGTTAAGGCTTTGGGTGCTTTGCTGCTAAACAGAACCAAGAACGTGGAAATGGTATTGACTTTCTCTGAGCCTCAGTCTATTTGGAAATCATTCCAAATTGTTTTATGCAATTATTTGTGATCTTCCAAAAGGTGAGCTATTTCATTTCAAGTGTGCCATTAGGCCACTGGAACATCACAAATTATTTCATTTTGAAAATTTTCAAGTATGTCACTATTACTCACATTGAAAAATCGACTCATATTTTCTATTATCTAATCTAATAATAGACAAATATGCAAATTGACCGCACCTTCGCTACACCTAAGCCACGCCCACCAGCCAAGCCACGCCCACCAACCAATCAGGACGAGTATGCAAATTGCCCCAACAAAGATGGCGGCTGATTTGCATATCAAGACAGTGTCGAAAGAAGCCAAGAGCTGCAAAGGGGAGTAAAGCTTCGAAGAAGCAAGCAAGCCAGGGGGGCGGGGGGAGGAGAAGGGAGGAGCGAAGTCAGGGCCGTGGGCGAAGGGAAACGAAGGCGGGCTGGAGGAGAAGGCGGGGCCGGCGGCAAGGGCGGAGCGGAGGCGGGGCCGGGGCCGAAGGGAAACACGGGCAGGCTGGAGGAGAAGGCGGGGCCGGTGACAAGGGCGGGGCGGAGGCGGGGCCGGGGGCGAAGGGAAACGCGGGCGGTCTGGAGGAGAAGGCGAGGTGGGCGGCAAGGGCGGGGCGGAGGCGGGGCCGGGGCCGAAGGGAAACGCGGGCGGTCTGGAGGAGAAGGTGAGGCAGGTGATAAAGGCGGGGCGGAGGCGGGGCTGGGGGCGGAGGCGGGGCCGGGGGCGAAGGGAAACGCGGGCGGGTGGGAGGAGAAGGTGAGGCAGGTGATAAAGGCGGGGCGGAGGCGGGGCTGGGGGCGGAGGCGGGGCCGGGGGCAAAGGGAAACATGGGCGGGCTGGAGGAGAAGGCGGGGCCGGTGACAAGGGCGGGGCGGAGGCGGGGCCGGGGGCGAAGGGAAACGCGGGCGGGCTGGAGGAGGCGAGGTGGGCGGCAAGGGCGGGGCGGAGGCGGGGCCGGCTGGAGGAGAAGGCGGGGCCGGTTACAAGGGCGGGGCAGAGGTGGGGCCGGGGGCGAAGGGAAACGCGGGCGGTCTGGAGGAGAAGGCGAGGTGGGCGGCAAGGGCGGGGCGGAGGCGGGGCCGGGGGCGAAGGGAAAAGCAGGCGGGCCGGAGGAGAAGGTGAGGCGGGCCGGAGGAGAAGGTGAGGCGGGCGGCAAGGGCGGGGCGGGGTGGAGGCGGGCGACAATGGCGGAGCAAAGGGAAATGCGGGCGGGCTGGAGCAGAAGGTGAGGCGGGTGATAAAGGCGGAGCGGAGGCAGGGCCGGGGGCGAAGGGAAATGCGGGAGGGCCGGAGGAGAAGGCGAGGTGGGCGGCAAGGGAGGAAAGGAGGCGGGGTAGAGTGCAGCAGGAAATCCCATTGCAGGAATTTTCCTGCAACGGGAAAGCTAGTTAGGAATAAAAGGAGTTGTGAGACAAATACTCCCTTGATATATTCTTGGACAAACAGATGTTACAAAATCTACAATAGTTAATCTGAGAAAACTGGTTTCTCCATATCCCTCCTTCAGTTAACATTAACAAAAAATGAAGACAGTACTGAGTGAATTTCAGGGCCCTGGCTTCTGAACTTCAACCTATTACCATGTAATTTCTTATTCTATATCTTCCTGATTGTCTTTGTTTGGCTTTAACATACAGTCTCCATATGACCTACAAATGGTTAATTCTCAGGATGAATGGCCATAGCAATCCACTCAACATGTCATGCCTAATCATGGCTGCTAAGAGGTGTCCTTTCTCCATCATTAGTGGTGGCTGAATATTGCATATACTTTCTGTAGCTGACATTACACAATGCTCAAACAACTAGTCAAGAATCACAGTTGTTTTCATAACTCAACTATTTACCCAGCCTGTGTCTATATCGTTAAGGGTCTAATGATGATATTACTCATTTTTGCTGTTACTTGCTTATCATGGTAAATCTCATTCTCACCTCTAACCAAACACCATATTATTATGAGTCAAGGTTCATATTTTCAAGAAGCAGAAGAGAGAAAAAGATTTACTTAGCACCGAGGCACCATTTCATTGCCAAATGTCCCTGAAGGAGCCTATTTTGGAAACCCAAGTACTCACGACTTGAGCGATACTGACTTTGTAGAAGCTCTGCTGGTTGGGTCATTCCACTCTGAAAAGAAAGGGCACATATAATTACTATCCATGTTTTCTACTGTCAAATGATTATTCTTAATTACATTGGTCTTCAAACATGCAGCCCTTCCAGTTATACTTTTTCAGAGCATCCTTCCATTAATAAAAGATGAAAAAAGAAACAAATTAGATATATCACAATATGACTTTTGTTATTGTTACTTTATATTTCAATGACATTAGGTAGAAAAGAGAAGAGGGAGAGGGAGGTGAGGGCATGAAGTTTGGACTAAGAATTAAAAACAAAACAAAACAAAAAAAAACACCTACTTTGTAAGGTAAATCCTGGAGTCAGATGTTGAGATTCCTGTAAGAAAGAACACATACAATTCAAACATTAGTTAAATGAATCAAAGGTAACAAAAGACATATCTCTTATTGATGAAGATATAACAAGTAATGTTTTAAATAGGAAACCACTGTTCACAATTCCATTAATTAGGCATCTGTCTATAGCGATACTGACTTTGTAGAAGCTCTGCTGTTGAAGGATAAACATTTAACAGGCAAATCTGCTGCAACATGATCATAACTGCCATTTTCTCAGAATTATATCAGACTGGTATCTATTGGAAATCTGTGTAACAAATGACCTCCATGTGTGAAATTCAAGTGTATAATTTCTCACTGATGCTTCTAAGGAAGCAAATAGGAGTTAGTTTAGACAAATAATCATAATTTTGTAGAAGTATAAACAAGATTATAATTAATAGATTTGCTACTTGTTCCATTTTATAGAAACAGCTCCAATTTTCTACCTTAACTGTGACACATATGCAATAAATGTACCTCATTTTCATGAGAGAAGTGTGATTAACACTTCATTACAAATTTGGTGAAGTATAGGAAGCAATTTGAAATATAGTCATGTAGCACATTATTAAATGGGTTTAAATTTGACTTGAAAGTCTCCCTACACACAATTCACTGTTTTTGACAAATCAATATTTGCACACGTCAGGCTTTCTGGGAGTGTGGCACACCTATATGGACCCTGAAAAATCTTACAGGCAGAAGCACTACAATGATGTACAGGGCACACACATGATGTTAAGCCCCTCATGGATAGTAAAGAAAATATCGACTGAAAAGCAAATATTCCAAAACTGGAGAAAATGAATTCCAGTAAATAAAACAATAAGTTACAGCAATCAGTACTGCAGTTAAGATACTCTTTAAGTCTAATTTTGCCACACTATAGAGTAAAAATAGGATCACAGCATACTTTATATTTAAGGTAAGTGAACAAGAATGACAACATTGTGCTTTAATAAAAAGTGAACTTTTCAATCTACTTAGCATGATTCTATTGCCCAAGAGGCTTATCTTCTGGCAAAATCAGCACTCCAGAAGACAACCATAAAATGTCCATAAGATATTGAAAAGGCCTCTCAACTTAAGAGCTGTGCTGTTGAAAAGTTTCTGTACCTTTGCTGATAGAGAATTGACTTTTGATAAAGAACTCTAACAAGCTTGGTTATTTGATTCCCACTACTTAGCAAATCATAGATGATGAGAAAGCAGAAGCACTTTTAGAGGCACAATCACTGGAAACACTGAGACATGAAAACTGACAGCACAGAGAGCCAAAGAAAATGACACAGATAATTCAGAACTTAAAGAGCATAAGAATCTATGGTCTTTTAATATAGAGCCAAGAATTCCTATCCATCTTAATAGCTCCTAAGAGCACAATTACAGCATAGTATAATATTATAGCATAGTACAATAACTAGTGCTCATAATTAAGTTATCAAGAAAGACTAAAGCATGCTCAGTATAATTTTTATAAGAAGTCAGAAAAATACTAATTACATTTCAAAATGATACCTATTACATAATTAATATGAAAGGATAATCT
The DNA here is from genome assembly GCF_027574615.1 of Eptesicus fuscus. Classification (NCBI taxonomy): domain Eukaryota; kingdom Metazoa; phylum Chordata; class Mammalia; order Chiroptera; family Vespertilionidae; genus Eptesicus; species Eptesicus fuscus. The sequence continues at coordinate 94,562,360 of NC_072473.1, forward strand.
TTAGTAATCCAAGAATTTCAATTAAAAAGAACACCTCATTCTCTAGAGGGACAAATAAATGAGTGGTTAACCATTTATATGTTTTAACTATATATCGATAATTCTACTTGTTATGGTTTTAAAGGGATTTCATTACAATTGTATAGGGCAAGTTTGATCTTGTATATGTTTAGGAATCAAATGAAAAGTTCCAAAGTCAAATAAACCAAAGTATCTGATTAGAAAATTAAATATGCATCCAGTGCTTTTTACTGGTCCCAGAAATCTGGACAGAATTTTTAACCTTCATCCAAGTATTTTACACATTAGACTCAAACAATCAGTTGTGCAAGGCAGCAGGGAAGTAATGCATGAAACAAATTGGAGACTTATGTCAGGTATTTACTAAACTTGAGTCACTGGTGTTATGTATTCTTGACACAGTTTTTAATGTTAAGCTAGGTAAGACTTTTCAAAACCATAATTCCAAATGAATGAAACACCTTTGGATATTATCCAACTTACTTTACATACATATCCAATCCCAATTACAAATAGCTTGGTCATGGAAAACATCTACATTGTTCATGCAATATTTTAAAAAAATATTTTAAATGATTTTATAGACAGGAAGGGAGGAGAGAGAGAGAAAAACATCAATGTGAAAGCCAAACATCAATCAGCTGCCACCTGCACGCCCCCCACCGGGAACCGAGTCTGCAACCCAGGCATGTGCCCTGACCAGGAATGAACTGAGCCACACTGACCAGGGCTTTTTATTTTTTATTTATTGATGAGAGAGAGAGAGAGAGAGAGAGAGAGAGAGAGAGAGAGAGAGAGAGATCTGTTTGTTGTTCCACTTATTTTTTAAAATATTTTAATTGATTTCGGAGAGGAAGGGAGAGGGAGAGAGAGAGAAACATCATTGATGAGAGAGACACATCAGTTGGTTGCCTCCTACATGCACCCTGACCAAGGCCAGGGATGGAGCCTGCAACCGAGGTACATGCCCTTGACCAGAATCAAATCCAGGACCCTTCAGTTCATGGGCCAACACTCTATGCACTGAGCTAAACTGGCCAGGATTGCTGTTTCACTTATTTATGGATTCATTGGTTGATTCCTGTATGTTCCTTGACCAGGATTGAACCTGCAATCTTTACATATTGGGACAGGAATCTAACCAACTGAGCAAATTAGCTACCTGGTCAGGGCCCATGTAATAATTGTTGATGCACGTAATACAAACTTTCAAAAAATAAGCCAGTCATAGAAAGATAAATATCACATGATCTCACTCATTTGTGGAATATAATGAACAACATAAACTTATGAACAAAAACAGATCCAGAGACAGAGAAACATCAATCAGAACATCAAACCTCAGGGAAGGTAGGGGATGGTGGGGGTAAAGGGGAGAGATCAACCAAAGGACTTATATGCATACATGTAAGCCTAATCAATGGACACAGACAACAGGGGTGTGGGGGCATGAATGGCGGTGGGGGGTAATGGGGAAATAAGGACACATGTGTAATACCTTAATCAATAAAGAAATAAAAAAAAGAAGCTAAAAAAATGCCTTACTTTGACATGTGAATTTTTTTCATAGGCATGTCATATAGGTAATTATAGTATAAAATATAATGATGCAAAATTGTTTTCACAAAGTCACATGAGGTTATCTTAAATAATTAATATATTTGATGATAATCCTATAATCACAGGCTCCAAGAGAATCTTGATTCCAGAGCATGGGGAAGAAAACTTTTCTTGTAAAGGGCCAGATAGTATATATGTTAGGCTTTAGGAGGCATAGAGTCTCTGTCATAACTATTCAACTCTGTCATTGTAGTGTGAAAGCAGTGATAGATAATATATAAATGAATTAGTGCAGTTGTATTCTAAGAAAGCTTGATTAATAGGCACTAAAATTTGAAATGAATATCGCTCATATTATTTCATATTCATATCTTACCTAATAATAGAGAAACATGTAAATTGACTGCACCTTCGCTACACCCACAGCCAATCAGAGTGAGTATGCAAATTAGCCCAACAAAGATGGAGGTTAATTTGTATACACAGTGGGGCGGGCATCACCATGGCCAGCTCTTAGGGGTTCGGGCCCATCTGGGCGAGGAAGGCCGGTGCCAGACACTGCCCACAAGGTACCAGTCCATCAGGCCGGGGGGTGGTGGGGTGGGCAACACCAGATGCCACCAGAGGAATCTGGGTCCACCGCAGGCCCCGGGAGGGGCAGTGGCCTTCCTAGCCACGCCTGTGGGGCTCAGGGAACATCGCAGCCCAGGGGAGGCATGGCTGGCAGCCTAGCCACTCCCGTGGGGCCCCCGGAACATTGCTGCCCAGGGAGGCGCTGCTGGGCCCTGGGAACATACCAAGCATGGAGTTGCTGAGACCCAGACTGGGCCTCTGGCCACAGATTCACAGCTTTGTGGAGAACAAGGGCAGGGATCTGCCTCACTGCAGAGAGAGAGAGGTTCTGCAGTGGCCCCAAGACGTGGGTGGGACAGGCCAGGGATCAAGGGGCATGGAAGGAAGCCTGGGGGGAGGGGCAAGGACCCACAGCTCTGAGGCGGGGGTTGAGGGGCGGTGCCACCTCAGTGGAGGGGTGCTGCACTGCAAGGTACTGGACTGACTGACTTGATTCAGAGACGCTCCCAGTGCTAACCTGCCTAGGCCTCGCCCAGGCAGCCTTCCCACTTCAGAGGCGGTGACTCCTGCTCCTGCCTTGACTCAAAAGCAAGCTCATGCCGCCCTGCCCCTTGGCAGTGAGTGCGAAGCCTTCCACCTGCTCCGGAGACCTGTGGGGGGGCAGTAAAGAATGGGGGCAGGGGACCAGGGAGAGGAAAGAATGTGGAGCATCTGCAATGAAGAGGCACTTGAGAAAGAGGCTCAAAAGCCTGATGGGAAAGTTTGTTCTGTTTGCCTCGTGGCTGCCCCTTAGGAAGGGCAGAGAGCATGGCTCTGAGGGTTCCCTGTGCACTGAGTCAAATTCCACAGCCAACTGGAATTGGCTTCAGTGTCCTGGTCTGTAAAATGGATTAAGTGTGTCCCAGTGCCTTCACTGAGCTTTGATGGCCAATTGAGATACTATATAAGGAAAGTGATGAAGAAGTGAGAAAGAAAAGGAAAGGTGAACAACACAAAAGAAAGACTGGAAGGAACCTGTAAACCCATTGTCACTTAAATAGGGAATATAGTCAATAGTGTTGTAATGATGGTATGATGCCAGGTGGGTACTGGAAATATCGGGGAACACTTTGTAAAGTATATGATTCTCTAACCACTATTTTGTAACTAATATAAAACCTGAAACCAATACAAAATAATCCTATATAATAAAAGGTTAATATGCAAACTGACCGAACAGTGGAAAAACCAGTTGCTATGACATGCACTGACCACCAGAAGCCGGGCCTCATGGCTGGTGAGCTCAGCAGCAGCGGCAGGAGCCTCTCCTGCCTTCATGGCAGTGCTAAGGATTTCCAACTGACAACTCAGGCCCACTCTCCACGGGGAGTGGACCTAAGCTGCCACTTGGACATCCCCCAAGGGCTCCCAAACTGCAAAAGGGTACAGGCCGGGCAAAGGGACCCCCCCACCCCAGTGCACAAATTTTGTGCACCAGGCCTCAAGTATTGAATGTAAATAAATGAAAATTGGAGTGAAATTTTTATAAATTTCAAAGTTTAAATAAAGGCTGTAAAGGAAGGAAGGGGGAGAATAAAAAAATAGTGTTTTTCATTTTACTACTTTATTGTCTTTTCAGTACATGAAAAAGACAGTTGTCTTTATATGGTGCTTTTATACTTTTCTATGTCATTATCTCATTTTAATTTCAGGGCAACTTAAAGACAAGATAATTATTCCCTCCACTATTCAAAGAAAGGAAATCTTGGTGTCCGGTCCCAATGATTCAATTGTCAAGCCCTTATTGTAAAGCAGGGTTAGTAAAATTTTCTGTGAAGGGTCATATCTATACTAATAAAAGCCTTGGGGGTGATCAAGCCAGCAGGGGAGAGTAGTTGGGGGAAATCAGGCTGGCAGAGGAGCAGTTAGGGGGCAATCAGGCAGGCAGGTGAGTGGTTAGAAGCCAGTGGTCCCAGATTGTGAAAGGGATGTCCCAGGGATCGGGCCTAAACCTGAAGCTGAACATCCCCCGAGGGGTCCCAGATTGGAAAGGTTGCAGGCTGGGCTGAGGCACACCCTCCCCAGTGCACGAATTTCATGCACCGGGCCTCTAGTTGCTCATAATTCATATTCCTTTTTGTTTGAAAATCTTAACCATTTAAAAATCTAAAAACCCATGGGATATAGTTTGCAAACCTCTGTCTAGGAGATGTTTACCTCCATGAAGCTTTTACTGAACTTCCCCTGAGGACATTATAGCTCCCTCAATTCTGCTTAGCAATGTACTCCTTTCCTTGGAGTTTTTCCATTTTCTAAGAAAAAAAACATGCCATTTTCAATTCAAGATGGACAAGTAAAGTTAAGTTGAGAATTTTTAACTGCATCTGTTTTTATAAGTTTACTGAATCATGAATTATTTGAACTGAAAAATCCATTGGGATTATATAGTACACACACACACACACACACACACACACACACACACACACACAGTACAAATGGGGAAACTGAGGTTCAGAAGTACTTGAACAGGACCACATAGCCAGGAAGTGGCAGAGGCAGGGTTAAAAGTAGCCAGGTTCACAGCTCTTAAGACAGCACCCTTTCTACTGTGCAAGCTCTGTCATGGGTATAAGAAAAAATGGATGCTTTCTGAGAGGATGTGTCACTTAGTTCTGGTTTAAGCACTGAGGAAAGGGAGATCAGCCTGGTTACCTATATTTACTGGAGACACCCAATGTTTTGGAAAATGGAATTTGAACTGGAGCGCCTTAAAATCTGTGAGATAACAAACAAACAAAAAAAAAACAAAACACCCAAAAAACAAAAACAAACAAACACACACACTGCCAAAACACCTGGATCTAAAGACTGGTTTTCTTATTTAATAGCTAGGTAATTCTGAACACATTACTTTTCTCTGTGCCTCAGTTTCCTCCTCTGTCAACTAGGGATAGTCAAATTATCAATCTCTTTCAATTGTAGTGACTATTGAGTTATTTGATATATATTAAGTGCTTAGAATGAAGTGAGGCACATCATAGCATAATGTGTGTTTTTGATGCTATACTTGTTATTTTAAATGTACTTTTATTTGAAACCAACATTTTGACAGGGATCAAGCAAAACAAAAGAGTGGGTCTGTGGTCATCCTGGTCTCACCATTTTATCCTACTTGTTTCTACATTCATCATAGGGTTGATGGTAGCACAAATAATTGTCAGCAAAAGCAAATCATGCCTGATTCCAAATTTTGCACTTACTATAGAAGCCATTTAAACAAGCAGTTCTTTTGTATACACTTGTAAATGTCAAAATTGTTGACTTGTACAAATTATCTCCAAAATTGGACAATAGGACTAAAAACACTGCAATTGCTTGGATTCAATGTCTCAAAGGAATGGATTAATTCCTTAGATGGGGTCCTAGGGAGAAGGTACCAGGCCCAGGGGCAGTCTAAGGAAGGAGAGTGGGAATACAGGAGGGAATGACATATAACCAAAGAAGGTTGATGTTCACTTAGTTCTGACCCCTTTCAAAGGTAGGAGGGGATCAATGCAGTTTAAGCTAATGTTTTTGTTAAAAATCATGATCTTCAAATTAAGGGATCTGATTTATCCTTCTACATATAAAGTCCAAAATCCTTGGCTGGCATTCAAGGCCTTTCACAGAGATGTATTTATCTGCCCAGTGTTCATCTTTCTCTATGCCCTATCACACAAACACAGATCCAGCCACTTGGGACATCATATAAATATGGATCACACCATGATCCATAATATTGTCATGCATTTGCCCATTCTGTTCTTCTGCATGGAGTGTTCTTTTCTTTAGCTCTACTCCATGTGTCAAAATCATAAGCATACTCTAAATGCAGCCACCTCTGTGAGCACTTCCTCAGTGCCCCAATGAGTGTTAAATACTTCTCTGAGCCTTTTATTCTTTATGAAGACACTTTTTATACTATTTTATCATTTAGCTGATAACATATTGAGGGCTTTTATTCATCCCTAACATTAGCCTAGTGTATGCCATCAGTAAATGGTTTCTGAGTGGATTGATAAATATTTATTTGGATGAAAGGAAAGAAGGGAGGAAGGAAGGTATTTTTTCTCTTATAAAGTTTGCTTTTAGAATAGCTATGTCTACTTACTAGTAGGCATTTTATTTTTATTGTTCCAATTTTAAATAGTTTTATTTAAGACATCACATTTTCCACTTTACAATACAGTGCTTATAAAGTGCAATATTTCCTTTCCCTGTGCACATAGTCCATATTCAGACACTAAGAATACTCAATTACTTACTATACTAGAGGTCTGGGGCACGAAATTCATGAAATCAGGGGGTTCCCTCAGCCTGGCCTGAATCCTCTCACAGTTTGGGAGCCCTTGGGGGATATCCAAGTGACAGCTTAGGCCCGCTCCCCACTACAGTAGGACATCCTTAGCACTATTGCAGATGTGGGAGAGGCTTCCACCACCTCCACTGCACTCACCAGCCATGAGCCCAGCTTCTGGCTGTGGGAGTGCACTGACCACCAGGGGGCAGCTCCTGTGTTGAGTGTCTGCCCCCTGGTGGTAAGTGCACATCATAGCGACCGGTCATTCTGCTGTTTGGTAGATTTGAATATTAGCCTTTTATTATATAGGATAGCAGCTCAACTTTTAAAACTGCCATGAACTGAAACATAAGACGGGAAACCATAAAAATACTAGAGGAATCCACAGGCAGCAAAATCTCAGACATATGCTGAAGCAATTTCTTCACTGATACAGTTCCTAGGGCAATGGAAACTAAAGAGAAAATAAACAAATGAGACTACATCAAAATAAAAAGCTTTGCACAACAAAATAAACCATCAACAAAACAACAAGAAAGCCCACTGCATAGGATAATGTATTTGCCAATGTTATCACAGATAAGGGTTTAATCTCCAACATTTACAGGGAACTCATACAACTTAACAAAAGGAAGATAAACAACCCAATCAAAAATGGGCAAAGGACCTAAATAGATACTTTTCGAAAGAAGACGTAAAGAAGGCCAAGAGACATATGAAAACATGCTCAAAGTCACTAATCATCTGAGAGATGCAAATCAAAATGACAATGCGGTACCATCTCACACCTGTCAGAATGGTTATCATCAACAAATCAACAAACAACAAATGCTGGAGAGGATGTGGAGCAAAAGGAACTCTCTTGCACTGCTGGTAGGAATGCAGACTGGTGTAGCTACTGTGGAATACAGTATGGTGTTTCCTCAACTTCCATTTGACCCAGTAATCCCACTTCTAGGAATATATCCCAAGAAATCAGAAACACCAATCAGAAAGAATATATGCACCCCTATGTTCATAGCAGCACAATTTACAATAGCTAAGATTTGGAAACAGCCTAAGTGCCCATCAGCATATGAGTGGATTAGAAAACTGTGGTACATCTACGCAATGGAATACTATGCTGCAGTAAAAAAGAAGGAATTCTTACCATTTGCAACAGCATGGATGGAACTAGAGAGCATTATGCTAAGCGAAATAAGCCAGTCAGAGAAAGATAAATATCACATGATCTCACTCATTTGTGGAATATAATGAATAACATAAACTGATGAAAAAATAGAACCAGAGTCATAGAAGCATCAAACAGACTGTCCAACCTATGAGGGAAGGTGGGTGGTTAGGGGGTAAGAGATCAACCAAAGGACTTCTATGCATGCATATGAGCATAACCAATGGACACAGATGGGGGGCATGTGCTGGGGAGTGGGGGCAGCTGGGGAGCAATCAATGGGGAAAAAGGAGACTTAGTTAATACTTTAAATAATAAAGAATTTAAAGTAAAAAATGATATTTATAATGACATTTCAAGGGGCAAGAGAGAGTCTATAATTTATGGTACTAGAAAATCAAGTCCATTTTTATTTTTAAAAATCCAATTGGAAGATTGGCATAATCAAAATAAGATAAAAATGGAGGAAGGAGATAACTAACCTGCCCTGGGATGGAAAATGTGTTCTGCTCAAAGTTTTAAGGGGTATGCATGGCAATAAGAGGAATAGGCCAGGGATGTGTCATCTCCTGATGAGGAAAAACAAAGCAACTTTATTTTCAGGCACTTAGAAAATTAAAAACTTTCTTGGCACTAAATATAACAAGCCTTTTATAAATACTTACTGACTTAATTGGCCTAGTTTTTTTCAGAGGTACTTAAGTCATTTGGTCCATTTCCCTGCTCCACACTGTTGTTTCAAGCCTATCTACAATACAAAGGGCCATCTAACATCCACTTACACGTTGCCAGTGACAAGGAGTTCACTACTGCTTGAAGCAGCCTGTCTCATGTTGAGACAACTTGATTAGATGATTATTCCTGGTTGTGAGTTACATCCTTGTTTCACCGGAGCTTCTAACTATGGATCATACTTTGGAACTACAAAGGATATATCTCCTCTTCTTTCTCATGACAAGCCTTCATGTGTTGAAAGACAGCAATTCTATCCACCGGTGTTGTCTTTTCTCTAGGCTGAGATATCCATGGCTTGTTCATTTATTTATTGGGAATGTTGAACTTTTCACCTTTTCTTCTAATACTTGAGCTCTGTGTTCTGGCACTATTCTAGGTGTTCCCAGGAGGGGCTTTTGATTGTCTGGGGCTCTTCTAACTCATGGTATTATATTTTAGGTGTGATTTGCCAGCTCAAGGGAGGGCAGTACTGTCACCATCCTCATTCTGGATAGTCCGATAGTCAAGTCTGATAGTCATGACTCTTGACATAGCCTAACAGTTAGTGACAAGATTACACACATGGCATTGATTTTTCCATGCAAAGATGAGAAAGCTGAAGATAATTCTTTGCCATTTGTAAAGAAGGTTACTATGTGATTGGTAGCTCTGTTACACCAAGACATACACACTGTGTATTTGTGAGTTCAAGTCTAAAAGTAGGAAAAGAATCTGAGGCTCCCTCCCACTCTCTGTTATCTGAAGGGGCACCTTCTCAGTTCTTTCAAACACTTAGTTTGAGAAGACGTGCTGCATATTCAAAACCTGCTTGAGTCATAGGGCTTGTGGCCAACATGCTTTACCTGAAGAGTAAGGACAATTAAATCACATATTTAACATCCCAGCACCAGAGAGATGACAAAGTTTGTGAAGCAGGACATTTTCAGCATGTGAAGGATTCATCAAACATTTTGATATGTAAACATTAAACATAAAATCATTGTAATGATAGAAATACACGAGAGCTTTGGGGAGGGGTACAAGGGATGAAGGTTTATGAAAGGCTTTGTTATTGTTATTGTTTTTGTTAATCCTCACCTGAGGATATTTTTTCCATTGATTTTTTTTTTATATTTTATTGATTTTTTACAGAGAGGAAGAGAGAGGGATAGAGAGCCAGAAACATCGATGAGAGAGAAACATCGATCAGCTGCCTCTTGCACACTCCCTACTGGGGATGTGCCCGCAACCAAGGTACATGCCTTCACCGGAATCAAACCCGGGACCCTTGAGTCCGCAGGCCAACGCTCTATCCACTGAGCCAAACCGGTTTCGGCTCCATTGATTTTTTAAGAGAGAGTGGAAGGGAGTGGGAGAGACACAGAGAGAGAAACACCGATGTGAAAGAGACACAATGACTGGTTGCCTCCCTTACCCCAACCAGGGTCAGATGGAGCCTGTAACTGAGGTAGATGTCTTTGACTGGAATTGAACCGTGACCCTTCAGTTCCCAGGTCAACACTCTAACCACAGAGCAAAACCAGCTAGGGCTATGGAAGGCCTTTTTAATGACTCAAATTACATAATATTTTTCCTCAATCTTTATGGATAACATAAGCAGTCATTGCAAAGGTAACATTAATAAGAAACCTCAAGTAGCACTAAAACATGATTTCTTTCTTCTATAATCATCCAGTTCAAAAAGAAGCTTTGAAGTATGAAGAGCTATATTGCAAGGAGATACTTCACAGATTCATTCACAGTAGCACCACTGAAGCAGAATTTGTATGATTAAGAGTAGTGCTGATTCAGATTGGATTTTACCTAGCACTATTTAAAAGGTGGTGGTAAGTACATTAAAAATACAAACAAAATTTAGAGGGGATGCTTAACCTAGTTAAGAGATAGAATATTTCCAAGTGTTTTTTGAGATATGCATTTGTATGCAGTTGATAACATACTTGACAAATGTTACTTATGAATTTCCTCAAAACAGTCCAAAAGTAAATCTATGTGACGATAGTTTAAAGCTGAATTCCAATTACTCTGTCTCTAAAACACTCAATTATTTTTTTTAATTTTAGATTTGTTTATTTTCTTTATTGATTAAGGTATTACATATGTGTCCTTATCCCCTCATTGCCCCCACCACGACTCTGTTCATGCCCTCATCCCCCTGGTGTCTGTGTCCATTGGTTATGCTTATATGTATGCATACAAGTCCTTTGGTTGATCTCTCTCCATCATTCCCACCCTCCCCTACCTTCCCTCTGAGGTTTGATGGTCTGATCAAAGCTTCTCTGTCTCTGGATCTCTTTTTGTCCATCAGTTTATGTTGTTCATTATATTCCACAAATGAGTGAGATCATGTGATATTTATATTTCTCCAACTGACTTAATTTCATTCAGCATAATGCTCCTGTTAAAGGCTGGTATTCTCCAAAGTTACTCCTATGATTTAAAAGATATAGGTCCATTTTTAGTTTTTTGGACCTTGATCCCACTTCTACGAATATATCCCAAGAAACTAGAAACACCAGTCCAAAAGGGTATATGTACCCCTATGTTCATAGCAGCACAATTTACCATAGCTAAGATTTGGAAACAGCCTAAGTGCCCATCAGCAGATGTGTGGATTAAAAAACAGTGGTACATCTACACAATGGAATACTACACTGTGGTAAACAAGGAGTTCTTACCATTTGCAACAGCATGGGTGCAATGGGAGAGCATTATGCTAAGTGAAATACGCCAGTCAGAGAAAGATAAATATCACATGATCTCACTCATTTGTGGAATATAATGAACAACATAAACTGATGAACAAAAACAGATCCAGAGACAGAGAAGCATTGATCAGACCATCAAACCTTAGAGGGAAGGTAGGGGAGGGTGGGGGTAAGGGGGAGAGATCAACCAAAGGACTTGTATGCATGCATATAAGCCTAACCAATGGACATAGACAACAGAGGGTGAGGGCATGAGTGGGAGGGTGGGAGACAATAAGGTGATAAGGACACATATATAACACCTAAATCAGTAAAGAAAAATAAATAAATAAAACACTCCCCCCAAAAATAAAAGATATAGGTCCTGTTTAGCCAGAGTCAACCAAAGAGCAGTAAGCGCCGGCCTAGGATGGAAATGATGTCTCTTTTCAGCAACTAGGGAGAATGCCTTATTAATGAGAGGCTTAGTTATACCTCTTTTCACTACTGGCTTTAGAGGTGTATTCCTGGTTTGATTAAAAGGTGTTTCAGACCTCTGATGGATGAACTCACTTCTCAAAGGTGTATCTTCTCTCTCAGTTCTTCTGCATTTACTCTGTGGCAGATTCTGATTATCTTGAATTACTATAAGAGTGTACTGATCTGTTGTTCAATCAACATGGAATTGCATACACTTTTACATTTTCAATTATAATTGATTCTATTTGAAAATGTGAGATTTCATGAAACAGCAAGCTGATTCTATGGTACCACGATGCATTTGATTAAGGTAGGGAGGATGCAGTTGAAAGGAATATAATTTCCTGAAAAGATATCTTTAGTGAGGAACAGTAGAGAAACCTTTTCAATTCCCCAAATTAGTTAGAGCTGTAAAGAGAAGAAACCTCACAGCATATTCTCCATTTTATCCTTTTCATTCATACTTGAAGTATATTAATCTATTTTCATGTTCTTGCTATTCACAAGATAAAAACACCCATGCACCCTTATCTAACTATCCTAATCCTTTATCTGTCCACAAGGTAGAGCATCTGTCCATGCAGTGTTGTCATGTCTTTTACATCAGGCTCCAGTGATGAGCATCGTACTCAACATCAAGCATCACTTCTCCATTAACAACAAAACTACACACACACACACACACACACACACACACACACACACACACACACTTGATTGTTCCAAAACACCATCTCTAAGCTCCATTGATCCTTTCCAAGACAGACACAAAACAGGAATTAATATCCCACTAGACACAAGGTTTTTGGGCTCCAAGACATGGGGCCACTTGCACATAGCCTCACGTTAGTCATAAGTGAATACTGGTGACCAATTCCAAAGGGCATACTCTTTCTACTACACTAGATTTGTCTTCATTTTGTGAGGTTGACTAACATGGCTAATAGAGAAAGGACTAAGTAATAATGTTTTATTTTTTAGTATTTGACAAAGAATAAGCAGACAAGCAATAAAGTATTCTACATAATTTCTAACAATGGTGAAGACACTTTAATTAATATTATTCTAAGATTCCATAGTCAAACCCAGAAAAATCAGAAAGGGCTCATTTTTGACCAGTGATCCACCCCCATATTATATATACTATGGCTCATGGCTAAGGGCACTGTTAAATTCAAAACAATGTGTGGGTAGACCTGGTTTGCCTGACTTAAAAACAGAATCTGGGTACCCCATACACTGAATGACAGAACACAGTGTGAATTCCAGACTCTGCTAATCTCAAATGCATCCCATCCTCATCTAACACAGAACCGTCTAAATGGCTTTTATTTCAAGTAACTAGCATGTTGTCCCAAACCTTGTCTTATTCAACTTTGTATCTCCAGTGCCTAGTACATAGTAACTGGTTAACATGAGATATTATTAGTCTCTGAAGTTACTATATGTGAAATGATGATGATGATAATGCTAGATTTACCAAATGATTACAGTGAGCCAGACACTTATTTCCACACTCCATCTTTTTGTACCACTAACTAAAGAGGTAGGGATTAGCATCATACTTGTTTGACAGATGAAGAAACAGAGATACAAAGAGGTGAAGTGACTTGTTCAAGGCTACACAGTTAGCAAATGGCAGAGTCTCTTTGATAGATTTCCTGCATTTTATTCTACTAACTTGTATTGAGTAGCCATTATATACCAGTCACTGGGAGCTATAAATGATTAAAGGTCAAGTTTCTCCATGGGAATAGCTCACTCTGCTTAACATGCTAACCACTTGGGGAGAGCAATATGTAAAGGTGTCAGGGAGGAATTCTTTTGTGATGCATTTGGAAAAAGCTTCAGAGTGGAGGCAAGAGGAGCAGTGTTTGTGATGTGCTGTGTATGTGTGTGTGTGTGTGTGTGTGTGTGTGTGTGTGTGTGTGTGTGTGTGTGTAATCCTTACAGATGCTAACATTATACTTGACACATAGTAGATGTGCAAGCGATACATGTTTAGGATAAATAAAACCATACCATAAATACTACGGTCCTCATCCCAAAGAGTTCAAAGAGAAGATATAACTATAGCAATTTTTCAAATAACCATTTTAATGAATATAAATGGTGGTAGAATCTCACTTATTTCATTGCTATTGCTGTTGTTGTTGGAGTCAGAGGGATTACCAAAGGTCCCTGGCCTAAGAGTGAGGAGAGTTTTAACTACTGTCTGAGTTCTTCTAAAAGCTACCCGAGTGATCTAAGTCAGGTTGCTTCACCCTCTCTGAGGCCTCAGTTTTCCTACCTGTAGTATGTGTCCTTTGGCTAAGATGGCCTCTACAGATTCTCCTATCCAGTAATAGTTAATTTCTGCTTCTACCTCTTCAGGCCTACCTCAGGAGAAACTGAGCTAATGAGTGTGCAAAGGTTTTAGAAACCATATAGCATGGAATATGCACAAAGCTCATTGCTGGCAGCCCACAAACACAGTGACAGCATTGCCAGCATAAGCCTGCATGCATCTGCTTAGCCAACAGGCACCTTAGACTCTGTCCAGGACTCAAGATGTGAGGAGCTCAGTCCTGTTCCCCCTTACATCTGCTGAAGTGTCAAGAATGTAAAAACTGAAAATTTACAAGTATTTACAAATTTCTGTGATTAGTAATAATAAGTGAGAACAGTTGAGTGGTTCTAAAATACAAATATGGCCCTGCTGGTGTGACACAGTGGTTGAGGGTCAACCCATGAACCAAGAGGTCACCAGGCTGGATCCCCAGTAGGGGGCGTGCAGGAGGCAGCTGATCAATTATTCTCTCTCATCATTGATGTTTCCATCCCTCTCTCCCTCTCCCTTCCACTCTCTGAAATCAGTAAAAAAATAAAAACATGATTGTATAGAAGGAGAAAACACTCATACAATCAGGTTGGAGTTTATTTTCATAGAGACTTAGATTTAAATGACTGCTAAGTCATGGTAACGGAACTTGGACTCTGACTTCCTTTGGGAGAGAGGGCTACGTGTTTTTTTTTTTCCTTCCCCCACCCCAGTAAGTATACTCCCATAGAGTACTATAATAGGAAAGTAAATATATGCGGTGGGCAGTCTTACATGCCACCATGGCCTAAGAAACATCAGCACCCTCCCTTACTCCAAACACATTTGTACTTGGGAATATTGAGTTCACCTGTCCCATTTGTGCAAGTGAGGTAGGTGTACTTGTTAGACAGTCAAATCTGCTTTTTAACTGAAGGGTCTTCTCTCTTATAGAGCAAATCCACGTGTGTGTGTGTGTGTGTGTGTGTGTGTGTGTGTGTGTGTGTGTGTGGTGTTAATAACTTACCAGAAAACCTAATTTGTTTGAGTAAATAATTTAGAAACGTGTATCCATGAACCCTGACAGTTCTCTGAAGAGCCAAAAATGGAGGGTGGGGGGGGTGGAGTTAGGCATTAGGGCTGCCAAGGAATAAGGGAAAAGAGACCTTGAAGTCCTTTGTAGAGATTTTCCAGGGACTTCTTGGGCCTCAGGAAAACAGCAGTATGATCATTCCTCAGCCCTTGACCCACAATGATTGCTAACTGGCTTGTAGGAACCTCTCCTCCTCCCTGATAGAAGAGGGAAGCCAGTCAAAGGTTATTAGCACCATTATCTGAAGTAGCAGTGCATCCGTTAAATAGTAAACAAATGACAGAAACTGGAGCTGACCTTGGGATGGGCCCCCAGAAGGAGCTGAGCAGTCAGCTGTAAAAAGACTCACATGGTGCCTGTGGCCTGCACAGGCTGCCACTCCCAGTGTGGTGTACCAGAATGCTAAAGTGCAGCCCCTACAGAAATGTGCAACTGCCTTCTTCTCCTGATAGACATTCCTCAGGCAGGCCCTGAGAGGACAAGGGATGAATGATTGAGCCTTTTGGCCAGGGTCAGGGAGCTTGGATGTTCCATATGAAATTCCCCATGGAAGAAAGCATGACCCATGGAAAAGTTTACTGGTCTCTATCTCTCCCTTCTAAACCCTCCCAGGATAGACATTGTGTTTTCAAAAATGTTTTGTTCATGAAAAATGTGCTGTATACTTAGGGGTCTGGAGTCTTTTAAACCTTGCCAGACCACAGTCTAGAACAGTGGTTCTCAACCTTTCTAATGCCGTGACCCTTTAATACAGTTCCTCATGTTGTGGTGACCCCTAAACATAAAATTATTTTCGTTGCTACTTCATAACTGTAATTTTGCTACTGTTAATGAATCTTAATGTAAACATCTGTGTTTTCTGATGGTCTTAGGTGACCCTGCTAGCGGTTCTCAACCTGTGGGTTGTGACCCACAGGTTGAGAGCTGCTGCTGTAGAGCCTAAGACCATCGGAAAACACAGATATTTACATTATGATTCATTAACAGTAGCAAAATTACAGTTATGAAGTAGCAACAAAAACAATTTTGTGGTTGGGGGTCACCACAACATGAGGAACTGTATTAAAGGGTCGTGGCATTAGAAAGGTTGAGAACCACTGCTTTAGAGGGAAGCAATGTGTCAATGGTACTGGACTGGGCATCAAGAGACCTCAAAGCTAGTCCCAACCCTTCCACTACCTTATTTTGTGACTCTTATTATTAGTCTCTTAACCATTATGTGCTTCAGGTTTCCCATCTGTAAAATTGAAGTGTTAACTAATTTTGCACTTTTTAATACAGTAACAATAGCTACATGTGACTGGTTATTTAAATTTAAATTAATTACATTTTAATAAAAGTTCAGTTCCTCAGTCCAACAGGCATAGTTCAAGTGTTCAGTGGCCACATGTTGCCAGTAGCTGTCATAGGACAGTACAAAATACATCATTTTCATAATCGCAGAAAGGTCCAGTAAACAAAACTGCCCCTAGATCATCTCCTAAGATCTATCTAGGTCTTCATTCTGAGTCTTATCCTATATAATAAAACCCTAATATGCAAATTGACAGAACAGCAAAACAACCAGCAGAACGACCAGTCCTATGACGCACACTGACCACCAGGGGGCAGATGCTCAATGCAGGAGCTGCCACCTGGTGGTCAGTGTGCTCCCACAGGGGTAGGGCAGCTCAGTCAGAAGCCTGGCTCATGGCTGGTGAGTGCAGTGGCAGTGGCGGGAGCCTCTCCCGCCTCTGAAGCAGTGCTAAGGAGCAGTGAGCTGAGTGGTAAGGAGCAGCCAGCGAGCAGGCAGGCAGTAAGGAGTGAGGGGTCTCAGAGAGTGAGAGGAATCCCAGACTGCAAGAAGGATGTCCTGGAGGGATCAGGCCTAAGCTGGAAGTCGGACATCCCCTGAGGGGTCCTGGACTACAAGAAGGCACAGGCCAGGGTGAGGGACACCCCACCCCTCAGTGCATGAATTTTGTTCACCAGGCCTGTAGTCATTAAATAAAACCAAATATAGTTTTACCTTCTCAACTATGTACTCTTGACCATGTTTATAGTATAGCTGAATAATGTATTTCCATCCTGAGGCTTATGTAGTGTATATTAGTCAAATGTTACTCTAGCTCTGAGCAGTATACCTACTATATAAAAAAGAACTAAAAAATCAAGCTAAGTGGGTATAAAGTGATAAAGTGAATGATCCCACAAAGGAGAGAAGAAGAGATAAATTTAAGACATATTGTATATAACTGCCTCTGTAGCAGAGCAAGGAAGTACTCACCCTCAGTCTAAACCTCATGCAAGTTCCTTTCCCTGGGTGCAGTAGGAGTGACCATACCTTCATCCTAAGACTCTGAGAAGGAAAGGGTACCTGAAACCCTGGAAGGGCCCTTTCCATAAAAAGCACTTGTATACCTCCAAAAATTTTAGATGACCATTACTTTCTACGGAAAATTGCTCACCCAGGCTGTGTGATATGTACTATCACAGACACCTGAGGCCTGGATTATTAAACTTAAAATGGTCTGAGTCCTGTGAACAGCTGTTCATTGGGTTGTATTTTGGTGACAAGGCACATTTAATAAATCTAGCACTCTCTTCAGAGGGCTGTATGCCAATCATACAGAAGAGTGAGAAATCTTGGTTCCTGCTGCATATTGTGCAGTGTTACCTTAACAGAGCTCATCCTATGGAGCATGGTGGTGACTAAAGTCCAGAGTGCAAAGCCACACCCCCTGGACAGAGGTCCTTGATCTGCCACATACTGGCTACATGACTTTGTGCCAATGGTTGCTTTTCTTGGAAACTATTGTATTTCATCTATGGAATGAGAATAAGAAAAATGACTTCCCTGAATCCTAGAGTGAATGAAATACAGTAACATAAAAGAAACATTCAGTGGGTTCTAACCCCTAAATTCATGCAAACTTCTATTGGATATTATTGTGACTGTTCTTATTGTTGTGTAGCAATTCCAAATATTTTCAGTGTGCCTTTTGAATTATGTGTTTCAACTCTTCATAAACTCCCAATCTGGTTAACTGAGGAGTTGAAATTGCCCCTGCAATTGTTTTCTTAATTATTAAATATGTAAGCCTCTTTCATGTCTTTAATACTGTGTGGTTCCTTCCCCCCCCCTTTTTTTCATTTTTGGCCATTTCATGGTTCATAAGTCACATTGCAGCTTTTCAAATTGTCACATTTATTTAATTAGCCTAGGGACCCTGCCATGGTGATTTCTGTCAGCTGTATAACAGTCTCTGTGGGTAACTTGCAAATTGCTAACCACATTTCCTTCTTTTTTCAAAGCAAATGAAAGAGAGACTAGATGAACAACAACCAGTGGAAGACTGGGAAGAAAGATGTGACTACAGCCCAGTATAAAACCACTGGATGACAATTGGCTTTTGGTCAATAGATTCAAATTGATTATACACTATGTTCAGAAGCCCAGGCCCGAGAGAGCCAGGTTTATGGGAGACAGTTTTTCATGTACTGTTTATTTACTTCCAGCCCTATGTGCCATTTGCTCACTAGAATCTTTCCAGCAAAGGGTTTGACATTGTTCTCTTTGAACCATCTCTTTGGTGCTTTACAAAATTTATAACAGGGGGTAAATGTATTGATATGGTTACCCCAAAAGATGATATAGGCTAAAACCTTTATGAGTTTAAAGAGGATTTTGAGACATATATGGGTAATAGGTTACTAAGGAAGCTTTGGGTGGGGGGCAGGTGGAAGGCATCCATTCATCAGGGTGAGCAAATATTTTAGCATACAGGTGTGGGTGCCTCAAATTTGTCAGTGGAAACTCTATGAAAGAGACTTTGATAATAAACTCCAAGTGTGATTGTTATATTTGTATTTTAAAAAAGGCTAGGTGATGAAATACAAGAATTTGATTGGATTTTCTTTAGCAAATACTTAGCACCGTGGTTGGCAAACTGCAGCTCGCGAGCCACATGCGGCTCTTTGGCCCCTTGAATATGGCTCTTCCACAACATACCACAGCCTGAGCAAGTCTATTTTGAAGAAGTGGCCTTAGAAGAAGTTTAAGTTTAAAAAATTTGGCTCTCAAAAGAAATTTCAATCGTTGTACTGTTGATATTTGGCTCTGTTGACTAATGAGTTTGCCGACCACTGACTTAGCATATAATACCTCTGATATTATTTCTGTAGACATACTAGAGACCTGGTGCATGAAATTCATGCACAGGTAGGATACCTAGGCCTGACTGGTGATCAGGGCCAGCTGGGGCCTTCCCGCTGCTGGCCAAGACTTTCCTTCCAGCTGCCCACCACCAGCGGGTCCTCTCTTCCCTGGCTGCCGGCTGCCAGCTGGGGCCTCCCTTCCCCAGGTGCCAGCTGGGGCTTTCCTTCATTCTGAGCCAGCCCCTGGGGGTCAGTGCACGTGATAGGGAGTGATAGACCTCCTGGTTTCCCTAATTAGGCTAATATGCAAAGTGTCCCTGCAGGAGTTCGATTGTATATAATCAGTAGTTATTTCTAGCTTACACTGTTGGTAAGTGGCTGTTTTACCAAAACAGAGAGGGACCTGTCTTCCTGATTTTAACACAGAATTGATGCTTTATAGCATGCTTATGGGGCAAGTTTTTGTCTATACTGCCTGGCTCCTAGAGTGTCCATATTGAGTTTATAATGTTGTTTTTCTCCATTAGTCAGATATATCCTATTAGAAAAAGATATGGTTCTCACTTTTGCCACTTATTTTATACTCTTAATATAGCATAAGTAAGCTACTTATTTTCCATTATTTGAAGTAATTGCAGATAAAAAGCTAATCTGGGAGAGGAGCAACTGTTAAGGCACTCAGAAATACTCAACCTGTTAGGATCTTGAAATATTTGGAAGAGGCTTTCTGGATCAATTTCACTGGCTTGTTTGTGGTTTTGATGTTAAATTTAAGCTTCTGCAAAGTTCAATGTCTCTGTTGCTTTATTTTTATTTGGGGAGGAAGTAAGGGGGGGGGGTCTGGTGTTCAGTAATTATACTGCCATCTTGTGATCCATTTATTAATTTCATGTAAATAGGACAAACCAGTTCTGTTTCATCCCCATGGCTCTGTGATTCTATGATTCTAAGAGTGAAATAGCTGTTTCAGAAGAAAGACGATTCCATGCAAATCATATTGGCTGGACTTCCAGCTGTATTAGTGGCCTAGTGCCTTATTTTTTACTGAGCTCAGAAATAATGGGAGAGCAAAGCTACAACCAATTTGTTCACTGGAGGCCTCTTCCATAAAAATAAATATTATTTATTATTTCCTCAGCAATTGAGCCTTTGTTCCTTCTAAAAGCCATTGTCATGAATACCTCATTACTATTTTCCTTAATATGATATGTGTAAACTACAAGAAAGGTATCATGTTTAAAAAACCATAGTAGCCCTTAGAAATGGAATACTAACGCCTTGTATAAGTCTTTGAGAAGGCTTAGACTAAGGATTGGGAGAAATGTAGCCTTCTGCCTTCTTTTGCCTAGAGGTGTCATTCTCCAGTGCCTTTCACTTTTGGTAGTGTCGTGTTGCTGCATCTACACTGTGTATCTGTCCAGCAATGTGAGATCAACAAATCCCTTTGGTAATTTCTGGAACATGATACTAATCGCATGCTATTTAAACAAATAAAAAATAACAACTCTGAAAGGTTTATTTTAGTTCTACTTTTGAATGATAACTAATAATTGTCATTATCTTACTTTCATTCCAATTATGAATACTCTAGCTACCTAAAGCCTAGCTGGTCCAGCTATTCACATCTTAGAAGTCCTGCAGACAGTAGACATTCAATAAATGTTTTTTAAATGAATGATATTAAATATAAATCATTAAAAATGGTTCTGGGGAAGAAACCAATGAAGTTGTGTATGTTTTATTAAACTGGTTTGGCTGACCTAGAGCTAAAAGGACAAATTGCAGATTAATCATAAAGAAATATGCTATGCGGATATAACATGTCATTCCACCCAATAAAGTAGCTCTGAAAACATACACACATGGCTATAATATTATGAAAGCCTGGGTAATTGTTTTAAGCAAGTATATTTTATAAATGATGGTCATTTGGATATAGTTGATGTCAAAATAATTTGAAACCGAAAAAACTCAACAACAAAGATAAAATTATTTTTGAAAAGAGTAACAGTGTCAAAATTAGTTAATAAGCAAAGGAAACACGTTCATGGGTTAGAAAAGTTAATAAATGTTACATTAAATATAACTTCCCAACAGTGGACCAACATAAAATGTAATCCACCAGAAAAAAAGCAAACAACTAATTCTTTTCAAAGTGTACAATGCTAAGATATAATTTTATTGACACAGTATAAAAACCCTGGCAATGCTTCTTCAAAAATAGCTGGCTGCTTTATTTAAAACTCTCTAGTGCTGGCAATTGTTTCAGGGAATCTTTTTTTTTTTTTAATTTCTTTATTGATTAAGGTGTCACATATTTGTCCTCATCCCCCCATTCCCATCCCACCCCTCTCCCCGCGCATGCCCCAATCCCCTGTTGAACTTAACCGTTGGATAGGCTTATATGCATGCATACAGGACCTTTGGTTGAACTCTCCCCCTCCCCCCACCCTCCCCCTACCCTCCCGTATCCTCCCTCTGAGGCCCGATAGTCCGATCGATGCCTCCTTGCTTCTGGTTCTGTTCTTGTTCCTCAGTCTATGTTGTTCATCATTTCCTCTAGATGAACGAGATCAAATGTCACTAGATATATACTAATAAGAACTGAATGTGAGACGAGCAATAATATTTATGCTGACAGGCAAATGAATCAATCTGTAGCGAGCTTCCCCCTGGACCAACAGTTCTTTTGAGACCCAATTTCGATGTCCAGTAGTTCCTTATGTGTACATGTCATCACTGACCCCTCAGCTCTGGATGGTGGACAAATGGTGGTAATGGAGGTCTGACTCCCTCTGGTTTGGTCTCGGCCGATCCCAGGGGCACGGCGTCACCTGGACTAAGGGGCACGTGGCCTCACCCATATCCAAGGGGCGCGTGGTCTCACCCGGGCCTGGGACCCAGCCTCACCCGGATGGATCCAGGGGCGCACGGCCTCACCCGGACCCAGGATCTGGCTTCACCCGTACCCAAGGACACTTGGCCTCTCCCAGACCCAGGGGCACGTGGCCTCACCCGGGCTTAGTTGCACAAGGCCTCACCTGGATCCAGGGACACATGGTCTCTCCCGGACCCAGGGACGCTTGGCCTCTCCCAGACCCAGGGCCACTTGGGCTCACCCGGGCCTAGGTGCACGAGGCCTCATCCGGATCCAGGGACGCATGGTCTCACCCGGACCCAGGGACGCTTGGCCTCTCCCAGACCCAGGGGCACGTGGCCTCACCCGGGCCTAGGTTCACGAGGCCTCACTCGGATCCAGGGACACATGGTCACACCCAGACCCAGGAACGTTTGGCCACTCCCAGACCCAGGGCCACTTGGGCTCACCCGGGCCTAGGTGCACGAGGCCTCAACCGGATCCAGGGACACATGGTCTCACCCGGACCCAGGGACGCTTGGCCACTCCCAGACCCAGGGCCACTTGGGCTCACCCGGGCCTAGGTGCACGAGGCCTCACCCGGATCCAGGGACACATGGTCTCACCCGGACCCAGGGACGCTTGGCCTCTCCCAGACCCAGGGCCACTTGGGCTCACCCGGACCTAGGTGCACGAGGCCTCACCCGGATCCAGGGACACATGGTCTCACCCGGACCCAGGGACGCTTGGCCTCTCCCAGACCCAGGGCCTCTTGGGCTCACCCGGGCCTAGGTGCACGAGGCCTCATCCGGATCCAGGGACGCATGGTCTCACCCGGACCCAGGGACGCTTGGCCTCTCCCAGACCCAGGGCCACTTGGGCTCACCCGGGCCTAGGTGCACGAGGCCTCATCCGGATCCAGGGACGCATGGTCTCACCCGGACCCAGGGACGCTTGGCCTCTCCCAGACCCAGGGTCACTTGGGCTCACCCGGGCCTAGGTGCACGCGGCCTCACCCGGATCCAGGGACACATGGTCTCACCCGGACCCAGGGACGCTTGGCCTCTCCCCGACCCAGGGCCACTTGGGCTCACCCGGGCCTAGGTGCACGAGGCCTCACCCGGATCCAGGGACACATGGTCTCACCCGGACCCAGGGACGCTTGGCCTCTCCCCGACCCAGGGCCACTTGGGCTCACCCGGGCCTAGGTGCACTAGGCCTCATCCGGATCCAGGGACGCATGGTCTCACCCGGACCCAGGGACGCTTGGCCTCTCCCCGACCCAGGGCCACTTGGGCTCACCCGGGCCTAGGTGCACGAGGCCTCACCCGGATCCAGGGACACATGGTCTCACCCGGACCCAGGGACGCTTGGCCTCTCCCAGACCCAGGGCCACTTGGGCTCACCCGGGCCTAGGTGCACAAGGCATCACCCGGATCCAGGGACACATGGTCTCACCCGGACCCAGGGACGCTTGGCCTCTCCCAGACCCAGGGCCACTTGGGCTCACCCGGGCCTAGGTGCACGAGGCCTCATCCGGATCCAGGGACGCATGGTCTCACCCGGACCCAGGGACGCTTGGCCTCTCCCAGACCCAGGGGCACGTGGCCTCACCCGGGCCTAGGTGCACGAGGCCTCACCCGGATCCAGGGACACATGGTCTCACCCGCACCCAGGGACGCTTGGCCTCTCCCAGACCCAGGGCCACTTGGGCTCACCCGGGCCTAGGTGCACGAGGCCTCATCCGGATCCAGGGACGCATGGTCTCGCCCGGACCCAGGGACGCTTGGCCTCTCCCAGACCCAGGGGCACGTGGCCTCACCCGGGCCTAGGTGCACGAGGCCTCACCCGGATCCAGGGACACATGGTCTCACCCGCACCCAGGGACGCTTGGCCTCTCCCAGACCCAGGGCCACTTGGGCTCACCCGGGCCTAGGTGCACGCAGCCTCACCCGGATCCAGGGACACATGGTCTCGCCTGGACCCAGGGGTGTGTGGGCTCTCCCAGACCCAGGGGCGCTTGGCCTCGCCCGGGCATGGGGTCCAGCGTCATCCGGGTCCAGGGGCACTTGGCCTCACCCGGACCCGGAGTCCGGCCTCACCTGGACCCAGGGGCATGTGGCCTCACCTAGACCCAGGGACGTGAGGCCTCACTTATACCCAGAGGCGTGTGACCACACCCGTGTCCAGAGGCGCTCAACCCCGCCCGCACCCGGGTCTCAGCGGGGCCCCGTCTTCCCGATCCCAATTCCTGCCGGTCAATCCCCCCTCAGCAATTCCCCTGGCCATCCTTCCAGAGCTCCAGTATGGCTGCTGCAGAACTCGTTGGGCGGCGGCTCGGCGATGTTCCGGTGCACCCGGTGCATGGCGGTGGGCCAGTCTGGCGTCGCTGCGTCGGCCCTTGGGTCTGCATAGGTGGCCGGTCGCCGAGCATGCGCACCTGGCCGCTTCCGGGGCGTTGAGATTCTTGACGGACTCAGAGGTCAGCAAGCGCGGAGTCTCCCACCCCATGTCTCATAGGGGCTCGTCTGTCCGTGCTTGGCTGCCAGTGGAGCCGTCCCCTCAGCCGGAGTCCGCCGGGGGAACTGCGCCGAGCACGTTCCAGGCCGCTGTTGTATCGCCTGAGCCATAGTTCTTTTGTGTCGCCTGAGCTGTAGTTCTTAAAGTGTGGTCTTTGGGTCACCGGCATCAGCATCATCCCACATACCCCTCTTTTATTCTAGTTGTAGAGCATCTACTCAGCCAGCCCTATGGTGGTCTTGGATGGTGTCTGCTCTGCTCTCTTGTCGTAGTCTCAAAGTTGTTGTGGTAGGCAACAATCAGGCTTCCGCCCTATGCCTCCATCTTGGTCCTCCTTTGTATAGTTAAGTCTTGATTGTTGTTGGTGTCACTGGGGGGGCTCTCTTTGTCTATAAAGGAAGAGTTGCTGTGCAGGAGACACGTTTATGGGCCGGGTCTTGGTGCAGCAAAGCTTTGGCGCTCACTGAATATTCCCGTTGAATGTGTCCCTTATGCACGTGGTTGAAATCTGGTGTCATCTCCCACAGACCACTAGATGCCCTCGTTTCTGGGTCTCCAATGGGGTGTAGATCAGCTACTGCCTTAGGCACTCAGCAAGGATTACAGCAAAAACTGTAGTTTCTTCCTCCTGTCTGAGTGGCCCTGGAGCAGTCCGACTAGAACAGCAGATCATCTGGTCCGCTGCCAGAGGGCAGGCCACCCACATGCATAAGCCGTTGCTTGGGGCGCAGGTGTGCCTGCAAGACTTGCGGGGCAGGTCTTCAAAACATGCGGGGCGGGTCCCAGGGCGGGGCGGGGTCTCAGGGCGCCAACAGGCCATGGTGCGGCGAGCCTCGATGGCTGTGAGTCTGGTCCTTCTGCCTTCCATGTATCTAAGTCCCCTCGTTCCGCACTCCAGCGCAGCAAACACTGATTGCTGGGCGCACCTCTGCAAGAGTCCCGCCTCTCCCCGCAGGCATCTGGGTCTCCCGGGGTTCGCCAGAAGATGGGTTTCAGGGTGATGGAGAGCTAATCTCCCTTAGGTTTGGAACAAAAGCCCCTTTCCCCCGCCACCAGCCAGACCCACGCACCTCCACACCTCATCCCCTCCGATTTCGCTGGGTGCGAGGCAACAGAACAGCCTTTAACCTCCGCCGCCATCTTTTTCAAACATCTCAATTTGTACTTCTTAATCCCTTCATTTCAGTCAACTCTACTGAAGTCTAGCGCCGCCGGGAGGTGCAGGGAAAGGGCGCCCGGGCCTCCGTCCGGTGCGCGGTGCGTGCGTCCCGCGGAACCAGGCGCGCGAGGGCTGCGCGGCTGGGACGGGCGCTGGGTGGCCGCCGAGCTCTAGGCACCGCCATCACCGTGTTCCGGACGTCGCCGCCGCGGCGTCCCCCCAATTTATACTTTTTAATCCCTTGAATTCAGTCAACTCTACTGAAGTCTAGC
This sequence comes from Eptesicus fuscus, assembly GCF_027574615.1. Lineage (NCBI taxonomy): Eukaryota > Metazoa > Chordata > Mammalia > Chiroptera > Vespertilionidae > Eptesicus > Eptesicus fuscus. The sequence continues at coordinate 94,588,245 of NC_072473.1, forward strand.
GCCGCCGGGAGGTGCACGGAAAGGGCGCCCGGGCCTCCGTCCGGTGCGCGGTGCGCGCGTCCCGCGGAACCAGGCGCGCGAGGGCTGCGCGGCTGGGACGGGCGCTGGGCGGCCGCCGAGCTCCAGGCACCGCCATCACCGTGTTCCAGACGTCGCCGCCGCGGCGTCCCCCCAATTTATACTTTTTAATCCCTTGAATTCAGTCAACTCTACTGAAGTCTAGCGCCGCTGGGAGGTGCACGGAAAGGGCGCCCGGGCCTCCGTCCGGTGCGCGGTGCGCGCATCCCGCGGAACCAGGCGCGCGAGGGCTGCGCGGCTGGGACGGGTGCTGGGCGGCCGCCGAACTCCAGGCACCGCCATCACCGTGTTCCGGACGTCGCCGCCGCGGCGTCCCCCCAATTTATACTTTTTAATCCCTTGAATTCAGTCAACTCTACTGAAGTCTAGCGCCGCTGGGAGGTGCACGGAAAGGGCGCCCGGGCCTCCGTCCGGTGCGCGGTGCGCGCATCCCGCGGAACCAGGCGTGCGAGGGCTGCGCGGCTGGGACGGGCGCTGGGCGGCCGCCGAGCTCCAGGCACCGCCATCACCGTGTTCCGGACGTCGCCGCCGCGGCGTCCCCCCAATTTATACTTTTTAATCCCTTGAATTCAGTCAACTCTACTGAAGTCTAGCGCCGCCGGGAGATGCACGGAGAGGGCGCCCGGGCCTCCGTCCGGTGTGCGGGGCGCGCGGCCCGCGGGAGCAGGCACGCGGGGGCTGCGCGGCGGGGACGGGTGCTGGGAGGCCGCCGGGCTCCGGGCGCCGCCGCTGTGGCGGCGTCCCCAGCGTCCCGGGCCGGGCGGCCTGCGGGGGCGGCGGAGTTGTGAAAGTGAGTGAGTTTCCCAGGGTTTCGCCCGGATTGGGGTTCAGTGCAATCGGAGCCGGTGCTCAGAGCACTCCGGAGCCTTTATCTCCTTCCTGCCAGTGAACTCCGGCCAGGTCATCAGCCGCCCCCTCCTCTCCGGTTCCATCCTCCCCGCAGGCGCGTGTGCTCGTGTCTCCGCCCGTTTCTCCATACCTCAGGCTTTTACGGCTTCCCCGACTGTCCCCGTGGCCTTCTCCTTCCCCCCAGCTGTGGGCATTTCAGTCCGCCAGCTCTCCTGTGGTTCTGGACGATGTCCGTTCTGACCTCTAGTTGTATTTTTGAAATTGTTGTGCCCGGCTGCAGGTTAGGTGTTTAACCTATGCCGCCATCTTGGTTTCTCCTGTTTCAGGGAATCTTAAAATTTCCTCCATCAGCCCCAGGGATGTGCATGAAAAAAGTCCAACTCCCACTGGACTTGAGAAACTTCAGAATCCTCTGATGCCTGATCTGGACCACTGAGTAGAAGCCCTCTACTTAGATTTCCTTTTTGCTCTTTTTCTTTGCAAAACACTTATTGATGGCTCATTCTTACCCTTGAACTTGTGCTAATTTTGCCTTTCCCAAAGAAGGCATTTTCAATCCAACAATATCTCCTAGTGGGGTGGCCAGTCTTATGTTCTGATTGGTTCAACTAACTGAGACATTTATAAGGCAGTTCTTAGGGAGTCAACCCTCTTTACTTAGAGGGGCTGTAGCCTCAGTTTAGTGCTGCTGAAACTTATGCAGAATTCAGTGGCTATGGTGGCCTGCCCCACTGTTGCTGCCTTTGGAAATGATTAATTGTAGAATCTGAGTGTAGAGCACCTGAGAAGTAACTGGTTCAGAAGAAGTTCATAGTCTTGCACATGGCTATACACATCCCAATTATATGCAGGGGATGAAATAGAATTGATTGTATCTGGCAATGACAAGAAAATAGATTTATTGATGAAATGAGCACACAGTCAAGCTGCAGAGTCACTAATGACTGTTTTCCCCAGTTGTAAATTAGAATTAGGCTCTATTAAAGTGGAACCTTGATTTGGTGGATACTAGGATAAAGACAACCAGTGGGAGTTGGACTTTTTTCATGCACATCCCTGGGGCTGATGGAGGAAATTTTAAGATTCCCTGAAACAATTGCCAGCACTAGAGAGTTTTAAATAAAGCAGCCAGCTATTTTTGAAGAAGCATTGCCAGGGTTTTTATACTGTGTCAATAAAATTATATCTTAGCATTGTACACTTTGAAAAGAATTAGTTTTTTGCTTTTTTTCTGGTGGATTACATTTTATGTTGGTCCACTGTTGGGAAGTTATATTTAATGTAACAGTGATTTTATACTTTTTTCCTTACCAGAACTTGCCTAAGATATCAGATATACAATTTCAGAAGAATGTCTTAGGATCATTCCAAACAGAATTTAATTGAATGGAACAGGTATTGGACCACTAGAGAGGGTTGACAGGAGTGTTAGTGATGAAGCAAAGGAAAGTTTATAGTTCCGCTGTTGGACTTTCCAAGAGCTGAGCAAACAATCAGACAAATTGGGCTATTAGCTGTCTCACTGTGAGAGAGCAGACTACTCCCACTGTCTCTTGGAGTATGGTGAATTTCCTTAGCCAATTTGGTCAGCCATATTTATATGTCATGTAAAACAAAACAAAACAGAAACTGATGTTCCATATTCAGTTTTGCATCTTCTCATAAATATCTGATTTTACAGAGATAAAAATATGATAATATGATTATGTAAGGCAGTACAGTTGGTCCACAACTTCACCTCCCCTCCCTTTTTAGGAATACCTTTTCCATTACACTATGCAGGAGCCATCCACTCACTGTCTTCTAAACTACGAGGCTCCACAGTTGGAAAGCTCACCATTGGAAATTTTTCTTAGTTAAAATTGATTCCCTCAAACTGCTACCCATAGGGCTAGTCTTAACCTCTTGTCCATAAAGCATGCTCCAGATCTCTTTCATATGAGTATTTGAATGCACCGCTCAGACTTTCCCTCAGTCTCCCTTTTCGGTAGACTAAACTTTTTCTGTTCTTTTAAAGAGCATTTATATATGTGATGGGCTTTACAAGCATTTACAGTTCTAGTAGGTGTCCCTTTTAATAAATTTTAGTATCCTAAAGCCTCTACTGAAATGGGGTATCCAGGAAACACCACAGTGTTTCAAATTTGGTCTCTCCCATACAGTGCAGTATTGTACAGTCAGCTATTGACTTTCACATTCAGAGTATCACACTTATCTTAATATCACCTGAATTGGCCTTGGTTCTTTTGGTTGACAACCTCCCACCAAAAAAATATTTTTGAGGCTCAACTAAAGTCTATGGGTATTTAGCCCATGAATTACAACTAACTCAGGTGGTCTTTTTCATTCTGCAATTTTATACTTAGTTTATGAAACATATTTGCAGTTTTCATTTACCTCTGTTAAATTTTAACTTATTGCCTTCAGAACAATTTTGAAAGATAATTTTGAATGTTGATTATTCATAGTTTAGTATCACAGACATTCTATGTGTTCTTAAGTTCTTAAGATTGAATGATGTAATGTTTCTAAAACATTTATTTCAACCAAAGGGTAAACAAGGAAGGACTAAAAATGACAGGGCCTTAGGACATACCTCCAGAGACTATCTTGTAGGTTGACCTTGCTTATTTAGCATCTTGTATAAGCTTACTCAACTGCACTATAAATCCACCTTAGTGTGTGATCATACATCTACCCATCTCCATCTTTACTTGTAAGAGTTACATGTGAGGCTTGATAAATGCCTTGCTGGATCTCATTTCTTAAGTGGTTTAATTTTCTAGACCAGTGGTTCTCAACCTTTCTAATGCCTTGACCCTTTTATTACAGTTCCTCAGGTTGTGGTGACCCCCAACCATAAAATTATTTTCGTTGCTACTTTATAACTGTAATTTTGCTACTGTTAATGAATCATAATGTAAATATCTGTGTTTTACGATGGTCTTAGGCTCTACAGCAGCGGTTCTCAACCCACAGGTTGAGAACCGCTAGCAGGATCGCCTACTTCTTACAGAGGCCAGTGGTTTTCCAAAGGCTGTGTGTTATTTTCTCTGTAATACAGATCAGGTTCTGACAATATCTGTGTGGAGCTTCCAAATCAGACAACCATTCACATTTGTATCAAATGTATTGGGTGTGTGGTGTTGTGTTGGGGCTCCTAGGTTAAAGAGCAGGCTGCAATGTTTGAGTGTGGACAAGCTTCACAGGTTTCCTCCAGTCCCAATAGGTCCTAAGAAGCTAAGAGGGAACTGAATACAAAACTATCATAGGCCTAAATATCCAGGATGCTTTTGCCTGCCTTTGTTTTTGATGGGCTTTAGTTCTTTCTTTGTGATTCGAAAATTCCTAATTAACATGTTACTAGTGGAGAACTGGATGAGTCTGTTAGCATGCTCACCCCAAGAATGAAGGACCAAAGGGGAATGCTCTGTTTTAACATAAACTTTGCTGCAAAGCAGAGGGTGCTTAATAGGAAGAACATATAGGCATTCAACCACAAAAAGATCTGGAAAACTCACTATGAAGGAAATAACACATCTCATGAAAGCTTCTTTCCTGTGATCACAAAGATAATAAGCACAGTGTATAGTACCAAATCAGTCCCTTTAACTTTATTTGAGAGATTCAAATTGTCTCTCCTTTCTCCGATCATAATAGCATATAGGACCCCACTTTGGCATTTATCAATGTCTTGTTTAAAGTGAAAATGCCAACATTATTGTACTTTAAGGAGCAATATTAAAAATAGGCTAGAGCAATTATCTATCTATATATATAACACTCTAATATGCAAATAGACCGAAGGGTGGAACAACCGAACAACCATTCTCTATGATGTGCAATGACCACCAGGGGACGCGCGCTGAACATGGTGGGCGTCAGCCACAGCAGGATGGTGGAGCAGGTGAGCAGAGGTGCCAGACCAAGGCGGGGCACTGGTTGCTGTCATTGGGGTGAGCCTCTGGTGGTTACTAAAAATTATTTGCTCCTGCATGCCACAGTCCCACCCAGCACTCGCACCCACTGCCAGAGCCCAAGCTGCCGCTCGTACCTACTGCCAGCATCCAGCGCTGGCCCTGATCGCTTGGCACCGTCAGTGGGTGCGAGAGGTGACTGCTGGCCCCGATCGCCCCTCAGGGCTTCTCCACCTCTCCCTGTTCCTGAGGGACGATAGGGGCTGGCAGCTGCTTCTTGCACCCACTGCTGGTGATGGCCCCACTTGCACCCACTGCTGGCACTGGCCCTGCTCACACCTGCAGCTGGTGCTGTATCCACCACTTGCACCTGCAGCCGGCGCCCGGTGCTGGTCCCGATTGCTTGGCACTGTCAGCAGGTGTGAGTGTTGGCTGTAGGCCCCAATCACCCCTGAGGGCTTCTCCACCTCCACCTGCTCCTAAGGGGTGATTGGGGCAGCAGCCGCCGCTCTCACTCACTGCTGGCACAAGCCCCAATCACTGTGCTGTCAGTGGGTGGGAGCAGCAGCAGTGGGAGAGGGGATGCTGGAAGACAGGGGACCAGGGGGCTGTGGTGGGAGGGGCTGTGTGGGGCTGCAGAGGATGGGCTGAGACCTGCCCCTGTACCCACCACAGCCTTGAGGCCCACAATTCCTTTCAAAGTGCACGAATTTGTGCACTGGGTCCCTAGTGTATATATATACTTAATGTGCCACCTGAAGACCTTAAAAGTTTCCTGGTCAGTTTCTGAGGCTCAGCTGCCTCTGGACCCATCAAATGGCCTAAAAGGTGGGTACTATGAGATGGGTCTCTCCAGAAACTGCTCTGTGTTTGGAGGGGACAGGGCAGTTCCAAAAGAGGTGGAAATGGTGAGCAGCAGATTGTACAAGAGTTCATTGCTCCTTCATTGGAGGTTAGACTGGACTGAGATATACTGGAACTGACCAGCGTAAGTTTGAAAGAGGAGAATATGTTCAGTGTAGACTTGACTGATAGGGGGTTGCATCTATGGATTAGAGGTTACTTGAAAAAATGTGCATGAGTTGAAACTATGAAAGTCATTTTTATTAAAAAAAACAAAACAAAATAAAAATCAAAAGCCCTCACACTCAAGGGAAAACATCTTTCCAAATGATGGCCTTGTTTCTTCATTGGCTTTTATCTTCTTGAGTAGGACACTCCAGTTTGTGTTGAAGTTGGTTAGGCTTCATTTCTATTATTATTGTGAGGAACTTGGTGTTTTCGTGGTGTATTTCTGTTGGATGGGGCTAAATGGCATGGTTGTGGCTTCTTTCACTCAAAAGGGAAATTAGAGACAGACAATATAATTCTAAGAACATTTGGTTTTGCTAGCCAGCAAATTATTTCTCTTCATCTCATATACTTTTTTACTTTTTTAAATCTTTATTGTTGAAAGTATTATGTATGTCCGCTTTTTTTCACCCATTGACCCCTCATAGCCTGCCCCAGGCCTCTACCACCCCATTGTCTGTGTCCATGGGTTATGTATACATGCATACAAGTTCTTTGGTTTATCTCTTCTGACCCACACATCCATACCAGCCTTCCCTCTGAGATTCGACAGTCTGTTCCATGCTTCTATATCACTGGATCTATTTTGGTTAACAGTTTATTTTGTTCATTAGATTCCACATATGAGTGAGATCATGTGATACTTGTTCTTCTCTGACTGGTTTATTTCACTTAGCATAATACTCTCCAAGTTCCTCCACGCTGTCTCAACGGGTAACAGATCCTTCTTTTTCACTGCTGCATAGTATTCTGTGGTGTAAATGGACCACAACATTTTTATCCATTCATCTACTGATGGGCATTTGGGCTGTTTCCAGATCCTAGCTACTGTAAATTGTGCTGCTATGAACATAGGGGTGCATATATGTTTTCTGCTAGATGTTTGGGTTTCTTAGGATATATTCCTAGATCACTGAATCAAATGGGAGTTACATATTTAATTTTTTGAGGAAATTCCATACTGCTTCCCATAATGGCTGCACAAGTCTGCATTCCCATCAGCAGTGTAATAGGGTGCCCTTCCCAGCCAACCTCCTGTGGCCCTGGTCGGCCTGATCACAGGCCAGGCTGAGGGACCCCACCTGTGCACGAATTTGTGCACCAGGACTCTAGTGTTGAGTAAGAGTGGTGAAAGTGCACATCCTGGTCCTGTTTCTGTTCTTAGGGGAAATGGTTTTAGGTTTTGCCCTTTGAGTATGATGTTGGCTTATAGGTTTGTCATATATGGCCTTTATCATGTTGAGATATGCTCCCTCTATTCCAACTTTGAGGAGAGTTTTTTATCAAAAAAGGGTGTTGGATTTCTTAGAAGGCTTTTTCTGTGCCTCACGATATGATCATGTGATTTTTTCTTTCAATTTATTTATGTGATGTATCACCTTTATTGATTTGTGAATATTGTACCATCCTTGCATCCTTGGAATAAATCTCACTTGGTCATGGTGTATCTTTTTAACTAGAGGCCCAGTGCACAAAATTCATTCACAGGGAGGGTTGTGTGTCCCTCAGCCCAGCCTGCACCCTCTCCAATCTGGAACCCCTCGAGGGATGTCCAACTGCCCATTCAGGCCTAAATGGGCAGTCAGACATCCCTCTCACAATCCAGGACCACTGGCTCCCAACTGCTTGCCTGCCTGCCTGCCTGCCTGACCAATTGCCCCTAACCACTTCTGCCTGCCAGCCTGATCACCCCCTAACCACTCCCCTGCCAGCCTGGTCTCCCCCAACTGCCCTCCCCTGCCAGCCTGGTCACCCCCAACTGCCCTCCCCTGTAGGACTGGTTGCCCCCAACTTCCCTCCCCTGCTGGCCATCTTATGGTGGCCATCTTGTGTCTACATGGGGGCAGCCATCTTTGACCACATGGGGGCGGCCATCTTATGTGTTGGAGTGACAGTCAATTTGCATCTTACCTCTTTATTAGATAGGATATATTGCTGGATGTGATTTGCTAATATTTTGTTGAGGAGTTTAGCATCTATGTTCATCAACAATATTGGCCTATAATTTTCTTTCTTTGTAGTGTCCTTATCTGGTTTTGGAGTTAGGCTAATACCAGACTCATAAAAAGAGTTTGAAGTATTACTTCCTCTTGGATTTTTTGGAATAGTTTGAGGGGGATAGGTGTTAATTCTTCTTAGAATGCTTGGTAAGACTCCCCTGTGAAACCTTCTGTACCATGGCTTTTGTTTGATGGGATTTTTTTTAATTAATGTTTCTATAGGTCAGTGGTTATGGACATATTCTTGTTTTCTAATTCTTCCTGATTCAGTTTTGGAAGATTGTATTTTTCCAGGAATTTGTCCATTTCATCCACATTGTCCAGCTTGTTGGCATATAGTTGCTCATAGTGTTTTCTTACAATCCTTTGTATTTTTATGGTGCTTATTAACTTAAAACATCTTCATGTAAAAGCAAATAATTGTTTTACCATAGATAGAAATAATAGAAAGAGATCATTCTCTGTAACCCAGGCATCCTCAAACTGCGGCCCACAAGCCACATGTGGGTGTTTTTGCCGTTTTTTTTATTATTATTTCTTTATTGATTAAGGTGTCACATATTTGTCCTCAGCTCCCCATTCCCATCCCACACCCCTCCCCACGGATGCCCCCACCCCCCTGTTGTCCTTAACCATTGGTTAGGCTCATATGCATGCACACAATTCCTTTGGTTGATCTCTCCCCCCTACCCCCACCCTCCCCTACCCTCCCTCTGAGGCCCAACAGTCTGGTCGATGCCTCCTTGTTTCTGGGTATGTTCTTGTTCATCAGTCTATGTTGTTCATCATTTCCCCTAGATGAGTGAGATCATGTGTTACTAGAAATATACTTATAAGAACTGAATGTGAGACGAGCAATAATAGTTATGCTGACAGGCAAATGAATCAGTGTGTAGTGAGTTTCTTTCTGGACCAACAGATCTTTTGAGACCCAATTTCAATGTCCACCAGTTTCTTATGTGTACATGTCAGCACTGACTTTTCAGTTCTGGATGGTGGACAAATGGTGGTAATGCAGGTCCGACTCCCTCTGGTTTGGTCTCGCCTGGACCCAGGGGCACAGCCTCACCCAGACTCAGGGGTGCATGGCCTCACCCGGATCCAGGGGCGCGTTTTGATTTTTTTCTTCAAAATAAGATATGTGAAGTTTGCATAGGAATGTGTTCATAGTTTTTTTTTTTTAAACTATAGTCTGGCCCTCCAATGGTCTGAGAGACAGTGAACTGGCCCCCTGTTTAAAAAATTTGAGGACCCCTGCTCTAACCATTCCTCTATAAATTTAAGCCATCCAACACAATGCACCTACTCACTGTACTTTTTATACACCTACACATGTCACCTTTGTGTACATGTGTATGGGGGTGCTTCTGGGCTAGTCCAAAGGGACAGAGAGTTTGACACAGTCTCTGCTCTAAGGGATATCACATTATGCATTGAGAGGCAACTCCCCCTAACACACCTTCAAAGGTGACAAATGTAAATGTACAAAAAGTGCTGAGAGGATCCAGAAGGAGAGCGATATTAATTTAATTTGGACAGTATTAGGGGTTTCAGAGCAGATGTGATCTCTGTGTTGGCCCTTACGTGGTGTGAACAGAAGTTCACCAAGCAGACAAGAGTGGATAGAGTTCCAAGCAGCCGGAGGAGCCAACACACACAAGGGGCTATGGTGTGGGGAACTGAATGGCACATTTGAGGAAGCGAAATAAGTCTGTGGGAGGATAGAGGAAAGGGCACATGGTTGGGAAAAGATGAAATGGGCACCAGTGACGGCATACAGACAGGGCTTGACTACTAAGATAAGGATTTTGGACTTTACCCTCTAGTTATTTGGAAACACAGTACTTCTTGAAAACCTTTATTGACAGTGACCTCACTTCCCTTTTATCCTTAGACAGATTCACCCATTGGAACAGGGGAGAGAGAGAGGATTTAATATTTATTGAATGTTCCAAGTATTATTCTATGGGCTTAATATACATTAGCTCACTAAATCTTCCCACTAATTCTGAAAATTAGGCAGCATTATTACAATTTTGTAAATAAGATCCAGAATTCAGCAGGTGAGAAGAGCCAAGCTTGACTTCTTTAATGATTGTATCTCCCTAGAGCAGTGTTGGCAAACTGCGGCTCACGAGCCACATGCGGCTCTTTGGCCCCTTGAGTGTGGCTCGGCGTTAGAACCACTTCTTCAAAATAGACTCGCCCAGGCCAAAAATCAACTTCTGCGCATGGGCCACAAAGTTTCAATCACACTGTACGTGCGCACCCGCACATGGTATTTTGTGGAAGAGCCACACTCAAGGGGCTAAAGAGCCGCATGTGGCTCGCGAGCCGAGGTTTGCCAACCACTGCCCTAGAGCATTCTTTCTTTTATTGTTCAAATACTTATCTCTCTGTAAGTGGCCCTCTGGGATTAGGTTCCACTATTTGAGAACTCCTAGCCTAAATCTAGCCTCTGAGCCTTGCTTCCATATTGTAAGTACCTCAGGCATTTATGGTCTGCTCCCTCTTCTAGTTCAATTTTCTTCTAGTTGGTCAGTTAATCTATTGACTTTAAATTCACTCACTATCCTGCTTACTCTTTGCCAAATGCAATTCAGTTCAATAGCATTCTTCTTACAGTTTTTTTTAAAGTAATGCAAATTATAGAAGTTGAGAAAGTTTAAAAAAGGAAAAAAAACCTCCCCATTATCCTGTCACCCTAATAAAATAAGAACTACTGTTTCAGAGTATTTTTCTTTAGTTTCTTTTTTACTCACATTTTCATATAGCTATAAAATTAAATTGTTATATTCTGGTTGTTTCACTTAAAATTAAATAATAAGTTTCTCCATGTCACTACAACAAACTCAAAGTTATCATTTTAATGGCTGACTATTTTAGAATGTATAGATCAGAATTTACTTAACTATTCCTCTATTTTAGGATATATAGTAGCATTTATTTTTGCTAATATAAAAATATCATAATGGATAACTTTGTTCATATAGTTTTGCAAAATATATTTTTAGAAAGCCAAAGTAGCACATGTTGATACCAAAATTTGTCAAAAACAGTATACAAAAAAGGGATTTATTTTGGATATTGATTTCATTTTGTATTCTGTTAAAGGTGTCAATTATAGAAATCTATGCTAAGTTAAAACTCATACGACTGTAACCAAAAAATGGTTAATTTTTAAAAATATATATATTTTTATTGATTTCAGAGAGAAAGGGAGAGGGAGAGAGAGATAGAAACCTCAATGATGAAAAAGAATCATTGATCGGCTGCCTCTGCACGCCCCTCACTGGGGATCGAGCCTGCAACCCATGCATATGCCTTTGACTGGAATCAAACCTGGGACCCTTCAATCTGCATATCAACACTCTATCCACTGAACAAAACCGGCTAGGGCAAAAAAAAAAATGGTTAATTTTTAATGTGCTAGCCAGAAATCAATACCACATGCCAAGTGTAGTCTAAATAGAACACAGCAGAGGGATACTGTCACCTTCTGGAGTGATGATTTCATTAGTGAGCAGGATTAGTTTATAATTAATTGATGATGACAACTCTATTTAAATGTTCTATCTTCTGGAGTCAGTTTTTAAAAATTTATTGGGGTGACATCAGTTAATAAATTATATAGGTTTCAGGTATACAATTCTATAATACATTATGTGTGTATTGTATTGTATGTTCATCACCCCAAGTCAAGTCTCCTAATATCACCATTTATCCCCTCTTTACCCACTTCTATCTCCCCTCACCCCCCTTTCCCTCTGGTAATCACCATACTGCTATCTGAGTCTATGAGTTGTTTTTTTCTTTGCTTAATCCCTTAACCTTTCTCACCCAGCCCCCAACTCCCTTCCCCTCTGACAGCTGTGGGTCTCTTCTCTGTATCTACATCTGTTTCTATTTTGCTTGTTAGTTTATTTTGTTCAGAAGGAAACCTTACCTTTTTGTGACAGCATGGATGGATCTGGAGAGCATTATGCTAAATGAAGTAAGCCAGTAAGAAAAAGACAAGTACCATATGATTTTACTTCTGGAGTCAGTTTCTGTCAATTATATTTCACTAGAAAAACTGTCTATCCCATCTAGATGATTATATTTATTTATACAGATGTGAGTAAAATGTTACTCATTATTATTTTAAACTTGTCTGTATCTGAGAAGTTATTTCTCTTTATTATTGCTTGTTTTATATATTTTGCAGTTCTCAATTTATCTATTTTTAAACTAGCATCTCTTAGCTCTTGTATCAATGATTTGGCTCTTTTTTGTTTTCTTTTGTTTTGTTTTGTTTTTAAGATAAAATTGCTTTAAAAAAACACACACAATTCTTGTAACTATGTTGGTCAGAGCTTTAATTTGTTCACTGGCAATACTTCTTCCTGCTACACTTTTACCATATGCTTTTTTGGAGTGTATTTTTGTGTAGTTCTTTTGATGATTCCTATTTTTATTATTGCTAATGTTTTATTAGTAAGAATTCTTCCTGGACCAGTTATTTGAAGGATGTTCTTATGGCAGTGAGGTCTATGGCTTCATCTAAGACTAGCAAAATACCTTCTGAACATGAGGATGTGTAACCAATAACTGCTTTGATCCTTACTTCTATCTTATCAAGAGACATCAGCCCTGCATATTTCTCACAAAGCAGCATCTCAATCTTCTAGTTTGCTTCAGCAACAAAGTGCTTCCCACAAATGTGGATTAGTTATGTAATTTCTCATTCAATCCTTCCTTTCCCACTTCTCAAAATATGTATGTCCCAGACTTGGTCCATGAAACTCTGATCACAAACCATCATACCCTTTCTCATTATTCCAATATTGTTTTTCCTTTTCATGGTATGCTGCTTATCGTGCAAATCAGTGATTCGTCAGCTATGCCTCAGATTCATGGCTATGAGAACTGTCTTTTGGATTCTTCCCTGTTTTACCTTCACAAAATAAATTGTGATTTAGGCTTATGGATGTCTGCTAGTTAGATCAATTATGGATTTAAGATCTCTTTCTCATTCTCCACATTCATTTGGCGATAACAAGAGAAGGGACAAATCTTGTTTTATTCTTTCATTTCAAAAGTGGAAGATGCCTGTCAAATTGATTCTGAGAGGTTACTTTCTCAATGCATTTTCCAGAGACACTGGTTTTTCCTTTACACAGATGCAAATGGAATGGTAAATATCCGTTGCTTTACCTCCTTTCTTCCCAAACCCAATCCTAGAAGCACAGTCAGGACAAAAAGGCTGTTTCCCAAACAACAGTTGGAAGCTATTATGTCTTTCAGAGAAGCCTAGAATGCTTCTTGGAAAACTAATACATTGTTTTGTTACCCTCTCTGTATACCCAAGATACAGAAAGCAAGTATAAATTCTACACGTGGCTTAAATTCTCACCTGCTTTCATTCAATTCAATAGAAAATAATAAATAACCATATTCACAAAAATGAACAGGTTGACAGGAAACAGACTTATTTTTATAGCATACCTAAGATATATATGGACTCATACATTTACTCAGCTATTTTAAAGGGGCTACTCTGGCTTACTCCCTGGGCAGCTAAATGCTAAGTTGCTAAGTTATGGCATTTGACATCATCTCTTCCTTGACATGTCCCCATTTTAAAGTTTCCTATGATTCACTGGGCTAGTTACCTTGTTACTCACATTACTCATTTTCCCAATGACGTCTGTATAATCATCTAAAATTCACATCATATACTAGATGCAAACCCCCCAGATTCCACATGAAAATATTTAAATTACTTGACAGTTTCTAAGTGCAGTTGGAAGCACACTGGATGTCATATCTACATTGTTCACATAATAGTTGTTATAATTAAATTTAGCATCTTCTGGGTTTGTTTGGGTTTGAGAAAAGAGGAAATGATTACTGGTAGGGAAATAATGGGTACTATCTTTTATGGGCTAATTTGTTCAATGAATAGCTCACCTTACATATGCACATTACATATTAAGTCCATTAGTGCTTTGAATTAGTTTCAGAAAGGGTAATACTCCACATAATTTACCCAGTCAAGGGAATTTTCACCTGCTGACAAATTTACATATTTTCCAATGTCATTAGGTAAGAGCTAGTCATCAGACTAGCAGAGGGTACTATCATTAGTTAGTTCATTTATTTGACTCCATCATTGTTAACATTAATTATAGTCTAAATTATATTTAGCAATTGTTATCTTTCTTGGATGGAAGACTATATTACTATTTCAAAAAACTATTAATTTTAAAAGTTCATACCAGAATAAGATAGATGTTTTTAAAGCATTCTGAAAATCTTAGTATTTAAGACAGCCATACAGAAAATTGTTTGCATGATTCCATTTTAACATTATTTATACATTAATATGACAGAATATAAAATCAATTACCTAATTATTGGTTAAATTTATCAAATAAATTTTATTGAAAGGTATTTGATTATTCTGCACATTTATGAAAATATAATCAAATACACTTTCAGACACAATTATCTTACTAATTTTGTTCTTTGGCTCATTTTTTTCTCACCTTTAATATGGTCCTTTTCCTTTTTTCCCTTTAAAAAACAGCAAATACTCTACATGGTAATCCTGTAATTATTTAGTAAGTTTTATCTATGATGAAACTGTAAACTTAAACACAGACCTAAAAACTAGTATTTCCATAATTTAGAAGGCCGTAAATACAGATCATGTTGTAATAAAAAAGAGGTGCCTATGTCAGTGTTTGCCAACCTGATTTATATGGCAGGGAGAGATCTGTAAGACAATACAGTTTATAAAATCAAGTTCCCTAAATTCTAAGTAGCAAATTCTGCATCCCTCATAAACAGTGAATTACCCTTACAGATGTTTGCCTATAAAATTATCAACTATTGAAGGTGCTTTGGTAGGAAACACAATCTGTTCAGTGTCAAATCCAAGAGAAACATTTCATATGCATTTTTACTCTAGAAATGAATTAGTTGATAGTTTATTGATATCTTAAAGTAAATCCTTGCTAGGAATAAATAAATCATACCATTGCAGAACAAATAATCATTGAACATCCATCCTTAGCTAGTAGCATTTAGCTCATGCTTCTCTACTTGGCTTAAGTCTTCCAGAAATGATTACTCTAGGACCCATAAAACCCTGTGGAGCTTAGAAAAGAAGCTTCTGCTGCTGCTCACATTATTACATATGAGCAGCTTAAGAATCCCTCAAATGATAGATGAATTGTAACTCCAAAACGCCATCACTGGGGCCAGAATTGTTATTATTTTTCATTTCTATTTGTTCTTGAGGGTAGCTTGACTCTCAAGAGAAAATGGAATGCTGATGAAAGCAGGTACACAGGCTGGGCTGCACTGAGCTGATTATTGCCTTAAAGTCTCTGATTTGTAAAATTTATAATAAGCAATAATGTTCTTGACAAGTAGTAAAACATCTGAATTTATGCAACTTATTCTGTGGGAGAAGGGCAATTTGCCAGAAAAGTGCTGTAGGTTGGTTAATTCTGGATTGTTTGAAAAACTGCTTGAAATTGTTTTGACATAACTGGATTTGTACAAATTAAGGAAACAAAAAAAGCTGAAATGAACTGTTTGTTAATGCCATAATTATGAAGTGAAATGGAACTTGTGAATTGTGGATGGATTCAGGTAAACCAACAGG
This sequence comes from Eptesicus fuscus, assembly GCF_027574615.1. Lineage (NCBI taxonomy): Eukaryota > Metazoa > Chordata > Mammalia > Chiroptera > Vespertilionidae > Eptesicus > Eptesicus fuscus. The sequence goes on from NC_072473.1 coordinate 94,603,817, forward strand.
AACAGAGGGAATGTGTGACATGACATTGTCAGAGACATGGGGACAAATTACTTAACCTTCTGGGTTTCACCCTTTCCTATTTTGTAAAATGTGATTAATAAGACAATCTGTTAGGGCTGTTATGAAGAGAAAATGACAATGTGCTTAAGTAGTATACCTGGCATATAGTAAGTAGCACATTATTATTGTTATTTATTTTATTAATAGCAGTAATTTATTGCTATTATTTTATTATTTGAAATGAGATTTGAAAATATTAAGAATAGCAGGAAGAAATAATTCATTCTTCAAACCTGCTCAACGTATGTTGGTTTGCTGGTATTCTTAGTCAAAGCTTCTAAAATAAATCAGCCAGTGTCTGAAGCATTTTTATAGGTCTTATTTTTTCCAGTTTTATTGAGAAATAATTGATATATACTAGTATCTCTATATAAGTTCAAGGAGTACAGCATGATAGTTTGATTTTATATAGTGAAATTATTAGCATAGTAGGTTCAGCTAACATCCATCTTCTCACATAAATACAACAAAAATAAAAGAAAAAAAGGAAAAAATTTTGTGATGAGAACTCATAAGATTCAGTCTCTTAACAATTTTTCTATGTGCCAAACAGTATGTACCATACTATACCACTATAGTCATTGTGTTGGACATTACCTCATTAGTACTTATCTATACTAATAAAAGGGTAATATGTTAATTAGACTGGACATCTTCCGGATGTCCTCCTGGACAAAGCCACTGTGGCAGGGGCCGAGGCAGAGGCAGTTAGGGGCCATCAGGCCCACAGGGGAGGGCAGTTACGGCCAATCAGGCTGGCAGGGGAGGGAAGTTAGGGGTGATAAGGCATTAAGGCAGGTCAGTGGTTAGGAGCCAGTGGTCCCAGATTGCAGGAGGGATGCTCTCAATCTTTTGCTATTATCTAACAACTAGAGGCCCGGTGCACAGATATGTGCACCAGTGGGGTCCCATGGTCTGGCCTGCGAAGATCAGGCTGAAACTGGCAGTCAGACATCCCCTGAGAGGTCCCGGATTAGAGAGGGTGCAGGCTGGGCTGAGGGACCCCCCCCCCACATGCATGAATTTAGTGCACTGGGCCTCTAGTTTATCTTATTATTGTAAATTTGTACCTTTTGACCAACTTCTTCCAATTTACCCTCCCCTTGTTTATGTCTTTGGTAAAAAAAAGTCCAATCTCTTTTTCTATGAATTTTTTTTTAGATCCCACATACAGGTGAGATCATATAGTATTTGTCTTGAGGTCCATACATATTGTCACAAATGAATAGGATTTCCTCATTTTTATGGCAGAATAATATTCCAGTACACACACAAACACAACTTCTTTATTCGTTCATCCATCAATGGGCACTTAGGTTGTTTCTATGTCTTGGCTATTGTGGATAATGCTGTTGTGAACATGGGAGTGCAGATATCTTTTTGAGTTAGTGCTTTTATTTCCTTTGCACATATTATTATCAGAAATGGAATTTAAGCAATATATATATATATATATATATATATATATATATATATATATATATATTTTTTAAATCAAAGATTTCTTGCTGTAGGTTTGTGAATAAGGTGGCTGACAGTTAGGTGTAGTGCAAAATGAAGTCTGAGTTCTATTTCTCCTTTGCCATATACTAGCCTCACCCTAGAATACAGGTCATTTATAACCTCTTTGGGTCTCAACTTCCTGATATAGTAAGGAACTAACATGTTTCTTATGATAAACACTAGAGGTCCAGTGCATGAAATTCGTGCATGGGGTGGGGGTGTCCCTCAGCCCAGCCTGCACCCTCTCCAATCTGGGACCCCTCGAGGGATGTCCGACTGCCCATTTAGACCCGATGGGATCAGGTCTAAACGGGCAGTTAGACATCCCTCTCACAATCCAGGACTGCTGGCTCCCAACTGCTCGCCTGCCTGCCTTCCTGATTGCCCATAACTGCTTCTGCCTGCCAGCCTGATCACCCCCTAACCACTCCCATGCCAGCCTGATTGATGTCTAACTGCACCCCTGCCAGCCTGTTTTCCCCCAACTTCCCTCCTCTGCCGGCCTGGTCACTCCTAATTGCCCACCCCTGCAGGGTTGGTCACCCCCAACTGTCCTCCCTTGCAGGCCTGGTGCCTCCCAACTGCCCTCTCCTGCTGGCCATCTTGTGGTGGCCATCTTGTGTCCACATGGGGGCAGAACCTTTGACCACATGGGGGCAGCAATCTTGTGTGTTGGAGTGATGGTCAATCTGCATATTACTCTTTTATTAGATAGGATAGAGGCCTGTTGCATGGGTAGAGGCCAGCTGGTTTGCCCTGAAGGGTGTCCCAGATCAGGGTGGGGGTTACCTTGGGGCATGGGGTGGCCTGGGCGAGAGGCCTGTGGTGGTTTGCAGGCCAGCCACACCCTCTGGCGACCCAAGTGGAGGCCCTGGTATCTGGAATTTATTTACCTTCTATAATTGAAACTTTGTAGCCTGGAGCAGAGCCAAGCCTCCTGCTTGATCCATGACTGCCGCCATTTCTGTTGGAATTTATTTACCTTCTATAATTGAAACTTTGTACCCTTGAGTGGAGGCCTGGGCCTGCCAGGGTGTGTGGAAAGCTTTGCTTCCTTAATTGCCAGGGAAACCCAAGCCTCCCTCCTGCTCTCTGTGGCCACAGCCATCTTGGTTGTTGTTAATTTGCATACTCGCTCTGATTGGCTGGTGGGTGTGGCTGGTGGGTGTAGTGGAGTGATAATTAATTTGCATATTACTCTTTTATTAGATAGGATAAGATAACAAGGTTCAAGTGCTTTGAAATTCAGTTGTGCCCTAGGGAAATAAGTTTGCTATATCGGGTTAAGTGGGCTCTGGAAGACCAGACAAGGTGGGATACAACCTAGTAAGAGAACTTGGAGTGCAAGCAAACAAGGAGAAGTGGAAGTGATGGTCTGAAAGGAAGCTGAGCCCATTATCAGAGGAATGGTAAGAGCAACTTTCAGAGAAAGCCAGCTGGTTTGAATTTGAACAGCATTTTTGGAAAAAAAGGGTGGGGGGCAACATAAAATACATTAGGCAAAAGCATTTCCATTGCCGGGACACTGATGGGCTGAGAATTGGGGAGAGGTAATTTGTACTGACCTTCATTAATAAAATTAGTTTTTCCCTATGTTAGACGAATTGGGTTTGCATACATTTGTCTGCAGTGCTATAGAGGAAAAAAGGCGGGGGGGAATCAGGGAGGTTGGAAAAGTTGAGAGAGCAAACATACTGAGATCTCCATGTTACATATGCAAACAGAGTTTACACTTTAAAGATTCCTTCACTGCAGGTGGATGGTGGGGTGAAAAGGTGAATAATCACACCTTGCTTTATAGATGAAAAGATTGAAAAGCCACACAGCTAGGCAGTGATGGAATGTCATGAGCAACTAGAGGCCAGTCCTCCCTGTCTCTTGGCTCCTTCATCTGCATAGCTCCATTTCAGTAAGGAAGAGAAGATGACCTTACTTGCTCTGGAATCTGTTTAGTTTGAAAAACATTGAGGGTGTTAGAAAGAGTTGGAGATAAATAGTAAAGGTACTCCCTCCAAGAAGTAGGCCGATGGGGAGCAAAGTGACAGAGAGACTGTAGAATCATCCAAAAGAAATAGAAATATGAATGTGTGATAACAAAATATACAGTAAGAACTCTGTTGTTCCATGAAATGCAGTCTGTAAAAGTTTAAGAATTAGTAATAAACTTTAGGACATAAACTTCAGAAAGCGTATTTTTATTCCAAGTATGGTAAATGAAATATGTCATTCTTCAATTTAAAAAAGCCCACTCATTAATGGTGTTTTTTTTTAAAAAAGTAAAGAATTATAGCCCTGGCCGAAATGGTTTAGTTGGTTGAGAGTTGTCTCAGCACTTAAGGGTTGGTTCAATACCCAGTCAGGACACATGCCCAAGTTGTGGGCATGATCCCTGGTAGGAGATATGCAGGAGGCAGCTCTCTCCCCTTTCTTTCTCTCTCCCCTCCTCTCTCTCTACTTTTTGTTGTTATTGTTGTTAATCCTCACCTGAGGATATTTTTCCATTTATTTTTCCAGATAGTGGAAGGGAGAGGGAGAAACACACAGAAAGAAACGTTGATGTGAACAAGACACATTGATTAGTTGCCTCCTGCATGTGCCCTGACCAGGGCCAGGTATGAAGCCTGCAACCGAGGTACATGCCCTTGACCACAATCAAATCCTGGACCCTTCAGTCCACTGGCCAACACTCTATTCATTGAGATAAACAGGCTATGGCCTTTCCTCTCTTTCTGAAATCAATAAAGACAGATAAAAAAGACTTCTATATAACCTACTAGAGGCCCAGTGCATGATTAAATCATGCACGTGAGGAGTCCCCTAGGCCTAACCTGCCATCCTGGTGCCAGAGTGGACAGGCACCCAGCTCCCACGCTTTCACTTTCGATCACGGGGGAGCTGGGTGCCTGTCCACTGGTGCACCAGGCCTTTCAGAAGCTCCGGCACGGGGGAGGCTTCTGAAAGGCCTGGTGCCAGAGCGGACGGGCACCCAGCTCCCCCGCTTTTGATGGTCCACGGCAGGACGTGGGCTCGCTGCCCCAGAGGCCCCTTCTGTGCTGCAGCACAGCCATGGCACAAGCTCAGCGTCCTGCTGGCCCAATCAGCCATCCCGGCCACCCTGAGTCCTGCCCCCCCGCGCCTCCTGGCCAATCGTGGGCATAGCTAAGGTACGGTCAATTTGCATATTTGTCTATTATTAGGTAGCATAGCCTCTCAAAAAAGTAAGAAAAGACATTTCGCCAAATTCTCCTGTACAAACAACAGAAAAACACATTTTACTCTCTCAAAGGGTGCTAGCTTTTTCAAACTTATTAAAACAACCTGCTTTTTTTCTTTCCATGTGACATTCTGTTTCTCTAAGTGGCTTCTCCAGCAGACTGGAGTTGCCAGCCCCTGGCACGTGTTCAACCGCTCTCCTCACTTAGTCACTGTGTGAGCCACCTAGGCACCTGGGCCAGGTTGCTCTTAAGTAGAAATTTCAATTGTGACAGATTAGGTAGTAATTTTTGAAATGGGTCCAGCATTCCTTTGTGAGTTAATAAAAGACCACTGACATCACTTGGAAAAACAAGACTACTGTAGTGACCAGGGTAATATGTTCCTTTAAGGAACACAGCCATCACACAAGTAAAGATTTTGTTTATTTGGTGTATCTGACCTTTGTTCATCCAATGGAAAGAGCAAGGGACTGGGTTACCAGGGTACACCACACTCATGGATTTCACAACAGTCAACCACCCCAAACTCAGACCCTTGGATCCCAAGGAAAGATGACTAAGGGGTTCCTGGTCTCTTAACTTATAAAAGTAGCCAGCATATCCCTAATTCAGATAGTCTCATCTCTGATCAGAGTGATAGGACTCCTTTTTAATAATCATTAACAATGATTTTTAGCTAAAAAGGTACATGAATATCCACAAAAGTTGAAATCACGTGGCTATTCCATTTGGTAGTAAACAGTTTTCTGCTCTTTATTATTCCTTTGGCTGTGATTTCCCAGGGTTTGAATAAAAAACTGGACTTCTAAGAAGCATTTACCAGGAGGAGTCTCAGGGGGAATTGGAGTGAATGTGGTAAGTGAGGAAAGGGGGTGCAGAATTTTAAATGGCACACAGATTCTTTCCCAAATGGAAATCCTACATGGTTCCTCCTGGTCACAGTGATAATAATTTATCATAATAAAAAGCATCCATATACTACTTGGCAGATAATACGGGAATAAGGACAGGTATTATTGTCCTATTTTACAGAAAAGACAGGGAGATTCAGAAAGATGAAGTCATCTGTACAAATCATAGAAATGACAAATAGTGGAGGCAGGACTGGACCTCTCTTCTATGACACCTATTTTTCATGTACCATATTGCCTTATGATGCCAAAAGCCAGAGGCAGGAGATACATTTTTCTGGCTTGGCTTTGGTTTTTCCTTTTGGTTAATCATTTACTTTGGGAGAAGTTAGTGCCACCATTTGTAAATTTTTGCTGCCTCATGCTATTCTCATGTGCAAATTCACTCCCATCAGTATAATTTCTCACTGACCATCATTCTTGTTTCTCTTCCCATCCTTGCTTCCACATCTCAACCCCTCCTTATAGGCTACAATTTCCATAACCATGTACCATCAGCAATGTAGTGGAATACAACAATGACATTGTCTTGAGATCCCAGAAAGCAGAAAGGCAAAAATTTTCGGTAAGATGTTTAAATAGGGAAAGTTTCCTTAAACAGGTGTTGAGTCCATCCAGACTCCAAAGAAAGAGCCATAAGGATGTCAGAATGGGACAGAAGGTTGGTGAGATTAGGATATTAGCTTGATTAAAGGATCGGCATTACAGGTAAGAAAAGAGACAGGAGGTATAAGCAGAAGGGTCTTGAAGTTATACTCCTGGAAACAGAACAGTAATTACTTTAAACAGTTTAAGCAGATATATTGCTTCATTACTTTAAACAGTTTAAGCAGATATATTGCTTCATTATTAAAAGGCACAGAAATAAAGGTTTAAACTCACCCTCAAGATTTCTTCAACACAGCTTGGATCACTGGGAAGGCTTACCTAAAACAAAATAAACATAAAAAAATTAAGCACAATCTAGTTACTTTCAGAGAAGCTTATTGCATATTATTTTTACTCTTTAGGAAAAATTGTAAAGAAAATAAATATAGGTATCAATGTGGTTTTTCCTTAATATATACAAAGCACAAGGGATCTTCAAATGACCAATTTTATTTTACTTCAATGAAACAGTAAGACCACAGTGCAAGGTGCAGAAAGCAAGTGCCTCATTCTGTCACTGATTTGCTGTTGGACACTGAGCCATCCTTCCCCATTGACCAGACTTCACTTTGCTCATCTACTGGTATTCAAAGAAGGAGTTCAACTTCCTGATCTTTAAGGTCTCTTTGACCTTCTGACACAGTTTAGTGTGTTACTCATGATCACAGATTTTTAAAAGATGAGGTCTATATGAAAAACTTCTACGATTAAATTAAGTTCTCTTTGAACTTATGAGCCCAACCAGACGCCTACAATTCTTATTGAAAACACAGGATAAAACTCCTATGTAAACTGCATGCTTGCCTTGGCACTTAGACTCTTACATATACACAGTTAATCCCTTGAGCCATCTTTCCCAGTGTGACAACTTTCTAATCAACCAAAATTCAATTACCTAGCAGAAATGTACTGAGGACATACTCCATGTCTGGCAGTTGGCCCTTTCCTCTAGGGGCTCCATAATGAAAGCAAGAATCCAAACACCAAAGTGAGACACCAGCTATAAAACAATTTATAACGAAGGACTTGAGAGCCATCTGGACAAAGGTCTTCTGGGCATGATGTCACCTGTGCAGGTATGGGCATCCCCCCAACATTCTTACCACTCTCCTTCATACCTTCAGCCTGTCCAGAATTGCAATCTGATCATTTCCACCTCCCTCCAGTTCTGATAAATATCATATTTGCTCTCTTTGATTCACTGCCTTGGGATATAAAAAGATGGTTTTATGCAGAGAGCACTTTCACATAGTCCACATGTTTCAGGCCTCTTACAGGGCAATTAAGTCATAATCCCTTAGTTACTCTGACACATTTGAATATGAACATAATTATATTTCAGGAAATGGACTAGAATATGGATCCAGTTTCCCTCAAAGTTAAAATATATGTTAAACTCATCAGCAAATCTTAACTTAGCATTAAAGTTGCTACTGTGCATGCATTAATTTCAACTAATATTTTTGAATACCTTCTCCATGTAAAGTCACCTGCTCCAAGTAGCATAAAATCCCTAGTGGGGGAGGCAGGCTGAGAAAGAGCCACCAACAATGAGTGGCCATCCAGCCTGGGTTACCCTGGCATAATTAATCGATAGTGTCCTCTTTCCACCTTAAAAATGTCCCAGTTTGGATGAAAAATTATACAGTCACCCTTCCAAGAACTATCATATTCTAATACCAAATAGAAGAAAAATAAAAAGAAAGGCTAAAAAAGTTGGCTGGGCACACATTGTCAAGAACCTTAAATGTAGATTTTTGTTAGGGAACCATAGGTGGCCTAGCACAGTTCTTTGTTAATTTATCCATTCATTAAGCAAATATTTTTGAGGGCCAGAGTCTGTGCCACTAGACTTGCAGTAGGCACAGATATAATAGGAAGCAAAAGGAAACAGTTTCTTCTCTCATGGAGTTTGCAAATTCAAGAGGAAGGCAGATATGAAGAATCACATAGTTAATGTACAACTGTAACTGTGGTAAGTGCTACAAAGGAGATCATCCTATGGACACTAGTTCTTCAAAAGAAAGAATTAACTAGTGAGTATTACCTAGGTGCATGTCCAAATAATTGAGAAATGCTGCAGTCTCTCTGCCTCTTGGAGATCCATGATGCAAATTAAAGGCTCTGGGACGCCTATCTAATTTGTTTAATATAGCACTTCCCAATTTTCTTGACTGAATTCTTAGGTTTTTAATATTTGTAATACCCCCCATTAACAATTATTATAATTTCACAGAATGAATACTTACAGAACATCTACTTGGAGATAGTGTTCTATTACAAGATTACAGAACTCAACTGATTATTCTTAACAGCAAATAAAATCTCATTCCATTGTTCAGTGCTCCAATAACTATTTTCCAAGACAATTCTTAAACTTCTAATGAATACCTTCCCCAAACACCAATATCAAAAATGATTATAGCAAAATCTTTAATCTTTAATATTGCTATTGCATTGTGTCAGTGTGGGCTGCCTGAGCTAAAAATATATGGCCCACTCTCATGAGAAGGTCTTTGTTTTCCTTTTTCCATACAAATGCATAAACATTAATTTTTTAATTAAAAATAAAAAATATTGGCAATATGCAAACACAACATTTATGAGTATAAATGTTGGGTGGGAGTCCTAGCCCTATCACCAGGGAGCTGGACTTTGTAACTAATCCTTTAAAATTCCACTTTTTCCAATTGTAAAATAAAATAAAATAATAGTAATAACAATACCTATTCCTTTAAAATCTAACAGGGTTTCTGTGAACAGGAAATGAAATAAATAATGTGAATATACTTTATAACCCACAAAGCCCCACAGAATGAGTCAGGTTTGTACCCCTTGTCCTGTTCTTCTTACTGCTTTATTATTAAGTCCAATCTTCTTGTCTTTTCAAGGTAAAATTTGACTCACTCTTGTCAACTGCAAACATCATCTCTACAGCCAGTATTATGAATATCCATTTCCTTATTGGGGAAATGCTGTCAAAATAGGAAGAGTTGTGGACTCTGGGGCTTTACAGGAAATCTAATAATGACTTATTGCAGTTGGTAGCACTCAGGATTGGGAATAACTCTACAGACAAGGACAGAGAAATAAATATGCATTCACATGAAGTGTTCAGAATTTTTTAAAGGAAATAATGGAATCAAGCATACACATGGAGCCACTAGTTCCACAAATTAATCTAGTCCTGCCCTATAGCTGTTTACACTGCCAGACAACTACATTCAAGCCGCACGTATTTTTCCCACTGCAAGTGTGTTTGAGTTAACCGGCGAGTATTTCCTAGGTGCCTAGAAGAGTGTGAGGTATTGTGGATTGCTAATACAAATAACTATGAAACTTGGCCTCTTTCTTTCCAAGTTACATGTCCAGAAGGGGTGGGAAAACAAACAATTAGAGACCCACTGGGATATACATTGTAAGGTAATCCTGACAAGGGTAATAGGATGGCATTCATTCACCCCCTCCACCTATTCAGTTCTTCCATTTATTTCTTTACACAGCAAATCTGGATTGAATTCACATTATGCTCAAGATGGTGCCAAGAGGGAGTATTTAAAGAACTAAAGACAACATAATTTGTGCCTTCAAGATGCCACACAAATTGGGGAGACAAACATTTATAAGGGAAACAGACAATACTGACAATACCATACAGGAGGTTTGATTTAGGTGTCCAGGAGACAGTACCTACCGGGCTTGTGGACAGAGTCACGTCCGACAGAAGCTCCCAGCCGCCGAGATCCTGACTGTAGTCCTCATTCCATATAGGAGTGAGAGGCCAAGGACTTGACATGGCTGAGAAGTGGTGGGGCCACCTGAAGCCACTCTGGTCTCTGAGCTCCCTGCAGAGCTGCGCCGGGGAAGAAAGCTGAACTAAGGCTATGGATCAGCCCAAATTTTGCCCAGTTGCTCTCTCTATGTCTCTCTCTGTCTCTCTTTCTCTGACGCACACCCCTCTTGCAGTAATTCTGGAGTCACTCAGACAGGTGTGAGAGAAGACTGGAGAAGAGAGCTAGTGGTGATACCAGGATTAGAACTGCTATCCGATGAGTTGCCAAACCGCTGTTTAATTCCGGAGTCACCTTCTCTTCTCTTTAAATCCTCTCTTGAGTATTCAGATAGTCCACAAAGCGCAAGTTAGCCACTCAGAGCTGCAGCGTTCTTTTGCATTCCCCCTCTCTAACCCCTCCTCCTGGAGCAGAAAGCAAGGCTGTGCTCTTCTCACTCCTGGTCCCAAAAGAACCTCTTGCGCTGGGCACAAATGTGGTCTTCTGAAGGCCAGCCAGGAAGGCAAGCGCACGTCAGGCAGGTGGTGAATTGACTGAGAGCCCTCACAAGTGCCTACCCTCTATGCATGTGACAGTGTAGGCTGCCACCCCATGTAGCCACAGAGAGACCACACACAGATCATCTGCCTAGTGATAAATACATATCTTAGGAAATAATCAGGGTACCTTTAAATAATCAAATATTCAATTAACTGCAGCAACAATAAATGAATTGCATAGGATGTTTTAATCATTCTGGAATTAATCAGTTTGGAGAATACTTCTTGGCGATTAGGGTAATATAAGATATCAAAAATACGCTGATTGTGGCATTGAGAGACATAAGCAGCAGCTAGCACTAATAGAAAACATTGAGATTAATGTAAAACATTAAAAGAATAATAATCACCACATTGTTAACCCAGAGGAGCTCAAATGCATGCCTCTCAGTACATTATTATTAAGGGATTGTGGGAGAAGAGAGGTCATTTTTCCCCTTAAAATCATCCTGAGGTTGCCTTATAATACCTGGCAATCAAAGCCCACTATTCTAGGTATATTTCACCTTGGCAATGACTTCGTAAAGCAGGCTTACAGCTGTTGGTGGGGAGGTTGTTGTGCTGGGTCGGGGATCAGGTGGGGGAATAGAGCTAAAAGGAAAAAAAAAGAAAAACTCATGGGCATTGACAACAGTGTAGTGATTGCAGGAGGGGCATGAGGGGGTGGAGGAGAGTTTAGGGAGGATAAATGGTGATGGACTGAAACTTGACTTGGTGAACACACAATACAGTGTACAGATGATGTATTGTAGAATTGCGCACCTGAAACTATATAGTTTTGTTCATCCGTGTCACCCCACTAAATTTAATAAAAAGGACAAAAACTTAAAAGTTGCAAGTTTAATTGCTAATGAATGCTTGAATTCCCCTAACAAGTGCCAGTGACTCTGACTGACATACCAATAGCACAAAATACTATGTTATCGGTCCAGTTAAAAACAATATCCACGACTGACACAATGTGGCTTCTAAATTAATTCAGTTTGTATTTTTATTAACAAATTGCTACATTTATACCTATGATTGATTTGCAACACACAGTTCTCCCCTGCATGGCATTACTAGTAAAATGAAAACTCAGGTTATGCTATTGTATTACCAAATGAACTTTCTATCATTAAAAAAATTTTTAATCCACGTCATCGATCATTTGTAAAAGCAAGAGGAAAGCAGCCTCAAAGGTTTTATCTCCCCTCCCCATCCAGGGAGTCCAAGTTTTCCAAAACTTCAAACACAGTTCACATAAGGATTCTTCTGTCTCTTGATTTCTGCCTCACCTTAACCTGTCACTATTCTAGTTTGTATTCATGAGTCTGTGATTAAATGAGAACAGTTAATATTACATAAGCTACAGACACAAGTCCTCAAGTAATATAACTTTAATGAAAACAAAATAAAGATTTCATAACAGTGAAATGTTACAGCCAACTTGGTCATCTTTTAATTTCTTTTTAATGCAGTCCTGAGTGTCTAAAGAGTTGATATTTACATTAAAATATTTTTCTGTCCATTTTTAAGGGAGTTATATGGTCAAAATATCCCATGTAAAACAGGCTAATATTCACCATTTCCTCTAAGAAAAGAAGGAGCCAAAAATAGAATGTGAAGATCAAAGGAATTTAACATTTGCCATTTTAAGCCATGTACAGAAAATTACCTGTTGCTCAGAATCTTACATGGAACTAAAACTAAAAAGGTAGAGACAGCAATCACATTTTATTTGAACAAATAAATGATATAATTTACTATATTTTCTGGGGGCATAAACAGATAGTGGAAGGAGACTGGTCTTTGAAACTGGACAAACTTAGATTTTAATCCCAGCTCTGAAAACTGAACATCTCTAAGCCTCTGTTTCCCTCTGTATATAAGGGGAATTTATAAAAAAAAAATCTACTGCTAGGCTTATTGTGGGGTTGAGATGTCCTGAGGTATATAAAAGTACCTTAGCCTGCTAGGTTGTGCATCGTAAGTCTCCAACACCTTCTATTCTAAGTTCCCTCTAAGGACCTTGGAAAGGTGTGTCAGTACCGTGTGCCTTGTGA